>NC_090447.1:443545203-443848233 GCF_031143425.1 Pleurodeles waltl
AAAAGAATCATCATGAGCTTTCCCCCAATATCTCTCTTTGGTCAAAAAACTGGCGTTAGCAGGAATCGTCTCAGGATTCTCCCAATATTGGGGGAAGCCCAACTTGACCCAAGCTGATTTCATCTCCCTCAACCAACGAACTTGTACCCATCCCTACTACAGTGTTATAAGATCTTTGATTGCTGCCCTGAAAGCTCCAGTTCTTCCGTTTTCCACAATGGAACCCAATATAAAAGTGGTCTTAAACCCGCTGTAGCTTTAATACTATTTATACCCAGATCTAATCTAAGAGGGATCATCGGCGTGCCCTTCCCCAACCTAAATATATGTCTGAGGAAATTATTTTCTTTAGTTTGAAGGGCATCCAATTGTCTGTAAGAACCCCAGGGCTCCGCTCCATACAAGGCAGCAGCACAGGCTTGGACTTTGTAAATTTCAGAAATGGAAATCAGAGGGGGGCTTGCTACGGCTCTGGCCTTTCGTTCTAACACTCCACCTCTTTGACTTATAATAAGTGCCCCTTTTCTAATGGCTGCATCCCAAATGCCCCTATCCGATAACCGATAATTTAATGCCCAGATAATCGTACTCCTTGACCCTCTCCAAAAGGACTGAGTCCATCACTATATTTGCTTTTGTTTTCTTATTTGGGGTGCTATATATCATAAGTTTCGTTTTCTTAACATTGACATCCAGCCCATAATCTCTACAAAATGCACAGAATTGATTGACCACATTTTGAATTCCCATAGATGTTTTAGCCAACAAAGTGGTATCATCCGCGTAAAGCAAACACAGCACTTTCTTCCCTGCCAACTTAGGCGAGTCATTGGTACAATTTGCTAGATAATTAATGCAATTGTTTATATATAGGAGGAAAAGGGTAGGGGCTAGAACACAACCTTGTCTAATTCCTCCTTTAGGGGCATATTTATACTCCGTTTGCGCCAAATTTGCATCGTTTTTTTCGACACAAATTCGACGCAAAACTAACTCCATATTTATACTTTGGCGTTAGACGCGTCTAGCGCCAAATTTCATGGAGTTAGCGTCATTTTTTGGCGTGAACACCTTCCTTGCGTTAATGAGATGCAAGGTAGGCGTTCCCGTCCTAAAAAATGACTCCCAGGCATGTGCGTGGTATTTATACTCCCGGGCAAAAATGACGCCCGGGAGTGGGCGGGGCAAAAAACACTGCATTTGCGCCTCTTTTTAGCGCCTGGGTCAGGGCAGGCGTTAAGGGACCTGTGGGCTCAGAATGAGCCCAGAGGTGCCCTCCCCTGCCCCCAGGGACACCCCCTGCCACCCTAGCCCACCCCAGGAGGACACCCAAGGATGGAGGGACCCATGCCAGGGAAGAAAAGGTAAGTTGTGGTAAGTATTTGTTTTTAAAACAATTGTGGCATAGGGGGGCCTGATTTGTGCCCCCCTACATGCCACTATGCCCAATGACCATGCCCAGGGGACATAAGTCACCTGGGCATGGCCATTGGGCAAGGGGGCATGACTCCTGTCTTTGCTAAGACAGGAGTCATGTTAATGGCGTCTGGGTGCCCAAAATAAATGGCGCAAATCGGGTTAAGACGATTTTTTTGCCTCAGCCTGACTTGCCCCATTTTGGGACGCCCAAACGCCATTTTTCCCTACGCCGGCGCTGCCTGGTGTACGTCGTTTTTTTTCACGCACACCTGGCAGCGCCGGTCGGCTAACGCCGGCTAACGCCATTCAATAAATACGGCGCCCACATGGCGCTTCAGAATGGCGTTAGCCGGCGCTAATTTTTGGGGCGCAAAATTGCGTTAGCGCAGTTTTGCGTCAAAAAGTATAAATATGGCCCTTAATGTCAACTGGGTCTGTTAGATTGCCTTCCCTTCCACTACTGAATTGTGCATAAGTGTTCTCATGCAGTCAAACCATAAGTTTCAAAAGACCTTTAGGAACGCCCATGTTGGATAATGTCAACCATAACAGGTTCCTCGTGACCAAATCAAATGCGGCTCTGAGGTCAATAAAAACCACATACAAATTTCCCCCTCTTACTTCCACAGTCTTCCATTTGATTGCTAGGAATCTTAAAACTTGAGCTATGGTACTGACTGCAGGTCTAAACCCTGCTTGCAAATTAGAGATGGCTTTGGATTTGTAAATCCATTCTTCGAGATGGGACAAGACTTGCTTAGCAAAGATTTTTTGGGAATTGTCAAGTAAGCATATTGGGCGGTAGTTAGCGGGATCAGAGGGACTGCGGCCCATATTTATACTTTTTGACGCAAAACTGCACCAACGCAGTTTTGCGTCAAAAAAATTAGCGACGGCTAACGCCATTCTGAAGCGCCATGCGGGTGCCGTATTTATTGAATGACGTTAGCCGGTGTTAGCCGCCGGCGCTGTCTGGTGTGCGTTAAAAAAAAACACGTACACCAGGCAGCGCCGGCGTAGGGGGAAAATGGCGTATGGGCGTCCACAAATGGTGCAAGTCAGGCTGAGGCAAAAAAATCGCCTCAACCCGATTTGCGCCATTTTTTTTTCACTCCCAACCCCCATTGAAATGACTCCTGTCTTAGCAAAGACAGGAGTCATGCCCCCTTGCCCAATGGCCATGCCCAGGGGACTTCTGTCCCCTGGGCATGCCCCCCTATGCCACAAAAAAAATACTTACCTGAACTTACCTTAATGTCCCTGGGATGGGTCCCTCCTGCCTTGGGTGTCCTCCTGGGGTGGACATGGGTGACAGGGGTGTCCCTGGGGGCATGGGGGGCACCTCTGGGCTCATTCTGAGCCCACAGGTCCCTTAACGCCTGCCCTGACCCAGGCGTTAAAATCCGGCGCTAATGCTGGTTTTTTAGACCTGCCCACTCCCGGGCGTGATTTTTGCCCGGGAGTATAAATCCCACACATATGCATCGGAGTCATTTTTTAAGACGGGAACGCCTACCTTGCATATCATTAACGCAAGGAAGGTGTTCACGCCAAAAAATGACGCTAACTCCATGAACTTTGGCGCTAGATGCGTCTAACGCCAAAGTATAAATATGGAGTTAGTGTTGCGTCTAATTTGCGTCGAAAAAAACGACGCAAATTCGGCGCAAACGGAGTATAAATATGCTCCTGCCTTTTTTAAAAATAGGAACAGTGACTGGTGCTCCTGCTGAAACTGCATTAAAAACCAAGTTGAGATATGGGGCCCATATGTCGGGTCTTGTCTTATAAAGGTCACCTGGGATTTTATCAAGACCTGGGGCCTTTCCCCAATTCAATGAGACAATCGCAGCCTTGGTTTCTGTCAAGGTAAATTTGATTGGGGAGGCCTCAAAGGTCATAATATCATTTAGTTCCCTAGAAGTAGCTTCTGCAGGCCCTGAGTATAATTGGCCAAAATGTTCATCCCACACTATGGGAAGAATTGAAGTACCAGGCTGAAGACAAGATTCCCCACTAACTTCGGCAACCAATTTCCAAAACCTCGAAGTATCATTGACTTTTGCAGGCTACAGAAGGGCTGCCCATCTTGACTCACCCCAGCTCCTGCGGGCCCCGCTGAGTTCCTGTTTGTAGTCTTTCCTTGATTATCTTATGTGCTCTGTCTGTCCCCCTCTCAAAGCTCTCAATAGTTTATGCTGTGCTTCCCTACATGACATGCTAAACCACCTTGAGTGGGCAGATGCCCAGGAAATGCCAGCTGAGGGTGCAAAGAAGCTGCCACCGGATGGTAGAAGCTGTGAATTCTGCAAGAACGAAGAGGGCTAGGAACTTCCCCTTTAAAGGATGGATCTCCCACGTCGTGAAGAAGCTTGCAGAGGTGTTCCCACGCAGAAAGACCGCAAACAAGCCTTGCTAGCTGTAAGGGTCGCAGTTAGGGTTTTTGGATGCTGCTGTGGCCCAGGAGGGACCAGGATGTCGCCAATTGCGTGAGGAGACAGAGGGGGCGCCCAGCAAGACAAGGAGCCCTCTCAGAAGCAAGCAGCATCCGCAGAAGTGCCGGAACAGGCACTACGAAGAAGAGTGAACCGGAGCTCACCCGAAGTCACAAAAGAAGATTCCCACGACGCCGGAGGACAACTCAGCAGGTTGTGCACTGCAGGATACAGTGTCGGGGACCCAGGCTTGGCTGTGCACAAAGGAAATCCTGGAAGTGGTGTGAGGGCACTCTGGAGGCTTCCGAGTGGCCACTGCCAGCAGGTGACGTCAGAGACCCCTCCTGATAGGTGCTTACCTGACTAGGAGGCCAATCCTCCTCTATTTAGGGTCTCTCCAGTGGGCTTTTCCTCGGATAACGACTTGCAAGAATCCAGCAGGACTCCTCTGTACTTCTCTCTTTGACTTCTGCCAAGGATCGACCTCTGACGGCTCCAGGACGCCTGCAAAATTGCAACAAAGTAGCCAGAAGACTACCAGCGACATTGTAAAGCCTAATCCTGCCAGCTTTCTCAACTGTTTCCTGGTGGTGCATGCTCTGGGGGCTGCCTGCCTTCACCCTGCACTGGAAGCCACGAGGAAATATCCTGTGGGTCGATGGAATCTTCCCCCTGCTTCAGCAGGCACCAAACTTCAGCGTCACCGGTTCTCTGGGACCCCTCTGATCATGACGAGAGTGGCCTCTGGAACACAGGTGGTGAACCCAAGTGACCCAGACTGTCCAGTGGTCCAACTGTCCAAATTTGGAGGAGGTAAGTCCTTGCCTCCCCTCTCCAGACAGTAATCCTGTGCACCACGTGAACTGCAGCTACCAGGGCTTCTGTGCACATTTCCAAGAAATCCTGCATGCACAGCTGAGCCTAGGTCCCCAGCACTCTGTCCTGCGATGCTCAGCTCCCTGAGTTGATCTCCGGTGTCATGGGACCTCCTTTTGCAGTGTTGAGACGACCGCCGTGATCAGACTTCTTGAACCCGTGTTTAAGGACTTCTGTGTGTGCTTCCTGCTTGTGCATGGGCTCCCTACGTTGCTGAGGGCCCCCTCTGTCTCCTCTCCCAAGTGGTGACATCCTGGTCCTTCCTGGGCCCGGGCAGCACCCTTTTTCTCTAACCGCGACTCTTGCAGCTAGCAAGGCTTGTTTGCAGTACTTTGCCAAGGAAACACTTCTGCATCCTCTAGCACACAGTGGGACATCTTTTGCATGAAGGAGAACTGTAAGGAAATGCCTCCTTGCCATGGTTACCCCCTGACTTTTTGCCTTTGCTGATGCCAAGTTATGATTTGAAAGTGTGCTGAGGCCTGCTAACCAGGCCCCAGCACCAGTGTTCTTTCCCTAACCTGTACCTTTGTTTCCACAATTGGCACACCCTGGCATCCAGGTAAGTCTCTTGCAACTGGTAACCCTGGTACCAAGTGCCCTGATGCCAGGGAAGGTCTCTAAGGGCTGCAGCATGTCTTATGCCACCCTGGGGACCCCTCACTCAGCACAGACACACTGCCTGCCAGCTTGTGTGTGCTGGTGGGGAGAAAATGACTAAGTCGACATGGCACTCCCCTCAGGGTGCCATGCCAACCTCACACTGCCTATGGCATATATAAGTCACCCCTCTGGCAGGCCTTACAGCCCTAAGGCAGGGTGCACTATACCATAGGTGAGGGCATAGGTGCATGAGACATTGTAAGTGCAGGGTAGCCATAAGAGTATATGGTCTGGGAGTCTGTCATACACGAACTCCACAGCACCATAATGGCTACACTGAAAAATGGGAAGTTTGGTATCAAACTTCTCAGCACAATAAATGCACACTGATGCCAGTGTACATTTTATTGTGAAATACACCCCAGAGGGCATCTTAGAGATGCCCCCTGAAAACATACCTGACTTCCAGTGTGGGCTGACTAGTTTTGACAGCCTTGCACACACCAGACATGTTGCTGGCCACATGGGGAGAGTGTCTTTGTCACTCTGTGGCTAGTAACAAAGCCTGTACTGGGTGGAGGTGCTTCTCACCTCCCCCTGCAGGAACTGTAACACCTGGCGGTGAGCCTCAAAGGCCACGGCCCCACTTTTGGCGGCAAGGCCAGAGGAGATAGTGAGAAAAACAAGGAGGAGTCACTGGCCAGTCAGGACAGCCCCTAAGGTGTCGTGAGCTGAGGTGACTCTGACTTTTAGAAATCCTCCATCTTGCAGATGGAGGATTCCCCCAATAGGATTAGGGATGTGCCCCCTTCCCCTCAGGGAGGAGGCACAAAGAGAGTGTAGCCACCCTCAGGGCTAGTAGCCATTGGCTACTAACCCCCCAGACCTAAACACACCCCTAAATTGAGTATTTAGGGGCTCCCAGAACCTAGCAAGATAGATTCCTGCAACTTGAAGACGAAGAAGGACTGCTGACCTGAAAGCCCTGCAGAGAAGATGGAGACACCAACTGCTTTAGCCCCAGCCCTACCGGCCTGTCTCCCCACTTCAAGAAAAGCTGCAACAGCGACGCGCTCCCCAGGGTCCAGAGACCTCTGAAGCCTCAGAGGACTACCCTGCATCTAAAAGGACCAAGAACTCCAGAGGACAGCGGCTCTGCTCCAAAGAAGAAACACCTTTGCAACAAAGAAACAACTTTTAAAGGACTGCACGTTTCCCGCCGGAAGCGTGAGACTTTCCACTCTGCACCTGACGCCCCCGGTTCAACCTGCGGAGAAACAACACTACAGGGAGGACTCCCCGGTGACTGCGACCCTGTGAGTAGCCAGAGTTGACCCCCCTGAGCCTCCCCAGTGACGCCTGCAGAGGGAATCCAGAGGCTCCCCCTGACCGCGACTGCCTGTTTCTAAGAACCCGACGCCTGGTAAAGACACTGCACCCGCAGCCCCCAGGACCTGAAGGATCCGACCTCCAGTGCAGAAGCGACCCCCAGGAGGCCCTCTCCCTTGCTCAGGTGGTGGCTACCCCGAGGAGCCCCCCCCTTTCCTGCCTGCTTCGCTGAAGAGACCCCTGGGTCTCCCATTGAACTCCATTGCAAACCCAACGCCTGTTTGCACTCTGCACCCGGCCGCCCCGTGCCGCTGAGGGTGTACTTTTTGTGCTGGCTTGTGTCCCCCCGGTGCCCTACAAAACCCCCCTGGTCTGCCCTCCGAAGACGCGTGTACCTACCTGCTGGCATACTGGAACCGGGGCACCCCCTTCTCCATTGAAGCCTATGTGTTTTGGGCACCACTTTGATCTCTGCACCTGACCGGCCCTGAGCTGCTGGTGTGGTAACTTTGGGGTTGCCCTGAACCCCCAGCGGTGGGCTACCTTGGACCCAACTTTGAACCCTGTAGGTTGTTTACTTACCTGCAAAACTAACAAATACTTACCTCCCCCAGGAACTGTTGAAAATTGCAGTGTCTAGTTTTAAAATAGCTTATTGCCATTTTTGTGAAAACTGTACATGCTATTTTGCTGATTCAATGTTCCTATGATACCTAAGTGAATTACCTTTCATTTAAAGTATTGATTGTAAATCTTGAACCTGTGGTTCTTAAAATAAACTAAGAAAATATATTTTTCTATCTCAAAACCTATTGGCCTGGAATTGTCTTTGAGTGTGTGTTCCTCATTTATTGCCTGTGTGTGTACAACAAATGCTTAACACTACCCTCTGATAAGCCTACTGCTCGACTACACTACCACAAAATAGAGCATTAGAATTATCTCTTTTTGCCACTATCTTACCTCTAAGGGGAACCCTTGGACTCTGTGCATGCTATTTCTTACTTTGAAATAGTGCAGACAGAGCCAACTTCCTACAAGAACTTCCTACCACTTTTCATTGTTGCAGAATCTTCAGCTTCTTCCATCCAGAGGCAGCCATTTTGCACCTTCATCCGGGGTTTAGTGGGCTCCTGCCCCTCCTGGACACCTTTGCGACTCTTGGACTTGGTCTCCTTCCTTTGCAGGTCACCAGGTCCAGGAATCCATCTTCAGTGCTTTGCAGTCTGTTGTGGTCTTTGTAAAATCTCTTATCACAACTTTAGTGTGTTTCTGGGGAAATAGTAGTTCTTTACTTCTACTTTCCAGGGTCTTGAGGTGGGATATCTTTGACACCCTTAGTGTTTTCTTACACTCCCAGCGACCATGTACACACTACACTAGCCTAGGGGTCCATTTGTGGTTCGCATTCCACTTTCTTAGTATATCGTTTGTGTTGCCTCTAGGCCTCCTGCATACTATTGTATCCTACAGTGTTTGCACTACTTTCTGACTGTTTTACTTACCTGATTTGGTTTGTGTTGCATATTTTGTGTATTGTCTTCCTTATGATATAGTACCTATATGATATAAATGGTATTGCATGAGCTTTGCATGTCTCCTAGTTCAGCCTTGGCTGCTCTGCTATAGCTACCTCTGTCAGCCTAAGCTGCTAGAACACTACTGCTCTACTAATAAGGGATAACTGGACCTGGCACAAGGTTTAAGGACCATTGGTATCCCTGACCTGCTTAAAGGCCAGACTCGACTCCTCGCGTCGGGAGGATCCTCCATTCTGCCCTCCTTGTCCCTGGCCCCGTCCCTGCTGCCTCGGTGCCGCTGCTGTTTCCAGTAAGAGCTTGCAGCATTTTCTGCACTCGCTCTATATTTCGTTCCATATATATCAAATATCGTTTTTACCTGTGATTTCTTTTAAATCAGTGCCATTTGTGTGCCCTACTTCGTTTTTCCCGCTGCTCCTGCTGCCTTGTTTTTCACTCCGGCTCTTGCCGGTTCCCCAGCCCTGCCGCTGCGTCCCCTGTGGCCTGCACCCCTTGTGCTCCCATTGGTTCCACCCCTTCCCTCCTCCCAGCTGCTCCTCACTCCCACCTCCCCTTCTTAATGGCGGCCGCTGCGCGACGCAAAGAGTGACCCCTGACCTGCTTTAAGGTCACGCTCGACTGCTCGCGTCGGGCGGATCCTCCATTCTGCCTCCGTGTCCCTGGCCCCGTCCCTGCTTCCTCGCTGCCATTTACAGTAAGAGCTTCCAGCATTTTCTGCACTTACTGTATATTTCGTTCCATGTATATCAAATTTCGTTTTTACCTGGGATTTCTTTTAAATCTGTGCCATTTGTGTGCCCCGCTTCGTTTTTCCCACTGCTCCTGCTGCCTTGTTTTTCACTCTGGCTCCTGCCGGTTCCCCGGCCCTGCCACTGCGTCCCCTGCGGCCCGCCCCTCTCGTGCTCCCATTGGTTCCACCCCCTCCCTCCTCCCAGCTGCTCCTCATTCCCACCTCCCCTTCTTAATGGCGGCCGCGCGGCTGGCGCGCCAGAGGCGCACCAGAGGCAAACCCGTTTGCGCCCATCCGCGCCTGGACCACGCCTAGTGCCAGGACCCTTGGTCACCATGACCACCATGGCCAGCAACGCCATTACACTGCCAGCAGCCTCCACGCACTCAACACCGGACGATCACACGCCTACTTCATGGCCTCCCCTGGCCACACCAAGGGACCCTTCACCTGCAGGAACTGCAGCCTCACCAGCCTCGAAATCGCCACACCACCGGCTGAACCGGACAGCAACTACCTCCGATGCATCCTACTAAACACCCGCTCCGCACGCGAACATGCCATCGAACTCTGGGACCTGCTCGACTCCTCCACCCCGGACGTCGCCTTCCTGACAGAGACCTGGATGAACGCCTCTTCGGCCCCAGACATGGACATAGCCATTCCGAATGAATACAAGATCACCCGCAGAGATCACACCAACGGAACCGGAGGCGGAATCGCCATCGTCCACAAGAACACCATCAAGGGGGGGGGTTACTGGTCCAAAGAAAGTTGTGGTTGCCTCAGATTTACCTGTAGAATGTCTACTAGGGAACGATTTAGAGACATCAGCTTGGGCAGAAGTGGAGTTGGAGGCTCATGCAGCAATGCTGGGCATTCCAAGGCATATATTTGCGTTAACCAGGGCTCAGGCCAAAAAGCAAAAAGGACAGGGTGACTTGGATCCTGGAAGAATGGACCAAGTGCTCCCTAAAGCTAGAGCTAGTAAAGGTAAAACACTACCGACTATTGTGAGAAAGTAGCCTCTTTCTAGCCTTGTTACCCCCACTTTTGGCCTGTTTGTGAGTGTATGTCAGGGTGTTTTCACTGTCTCACTGGGATCCTGCTAACCAGGGTCCAGTGCTCATAGTGAAAACCCTATGTTTTCAGTATGTTTGTTATGTGTCACTGGGACCCTGCTAGTCAGGACCCCAGTGCTCATAAGTTTGTGGCCTATATGTATGTGTTCCCTGTGTGGTGCCTAACTGTCTCACTGAGGCTCTGCTAACCAGAACCTCAGTGGTTATGCTCTCTCATTTCTTTCCAAATTGTCACTAACAGGCTAGTGACCAATTTTACCAATTTACATTGGCTTACTGGAACACCCTTATAATTCCCAAGTATATGGTACTGAGGTACCCAGGGTATTGGGGTTCCAGGAGATCCCTATGGGCTGCAGCATTTCTTTTGCCACCCATAGGGAGCTCTGACAATTCTTACACAGGCCTGCCACTGCAGCCTGAGTGAAATAACGTCCACGTTATTTCACAGCCATTTTACACTGCACTTAAGTAACTTATAAGTCACCTATATGTCTAACCTTTACCTAGTAAAGGTTAGGTGCAAAGTTACTTAGTGTGAGGGCACCCTGGCACTAGCCAAGGTGCCCCCACATTGTTCAGGGCCAATTCCCCGGACTTTGTGAGTGCGGGGACACCATTACACGCGTGCACTACATATAGGTCACTACCTATATGTAGCTTCACAATGGTAACTCCGAATATGGCCATGTAACATGTCTATGATCATGGAATTGCCCCCTCTATGCCATCCTGGCATAGTTGGCACAATCCCATGATCCCAGTGGTCTGTAGCACAGACCCTGGTACTGCCAAACTGCCTTTCCTGGGGTTTCACTGCAGCTGCTGCTGCTGCCAACCCCTCAGACAGGCTTCTGCCCTCCTGGGGTCCAGCCAGGCCTGGCCCAGGATGGCAGAACAAAGGACTTCCTCTGAGAGAGGGTGTTACACCCTCTCCCTTTGGAAAATGGTGTGAAGGCAGGGGAGGAGTAGCCTCCCCCAGCCTCTGGAAATGCTTTCTTGGGCACAGATGTGCCCAATTCTGCATAAGCCAGTCTACACCAGTTCAGGGGACCCCTTAGCCCTGCTCTGGCGCGAAACTGGACAAAGGAAAGGGGAGTGACCACTCCCCTGACCTCCCCTGGGAGGTGTCGAGAGCTCCTCCAGTGTGCTCCAGACCTCTGCCATCTTGGAAACAGAGGTGCTGCTGGCACACTGGACTGCTCTGAGTGGCCAGTGCCACCAGGTGACGTCAGAGACTCCTTCTGATAGGCTCCTTCAGGTGTTGCTAGCCTATCCTCTCTCCTAGGTAGCCAAACCCTCTTTTCTGGCTATTTAGGGTCTCTGTCTCTGGGGAAACTTTAGATAACGAATGCAAGAGCTCATCCGAGTTCCTCTGCATCTCTCTCTTCACCTTCTGCCAAGGAATCGACTGCTGACCGCGCTGGAAGCCTGCAAAACTGCAACATAGTAGCAAAGACGACTACTGCAACTCTGTAACGCTGATCCTGCCGCCTTCTCGACTGTTTTCCTGGTGGTGCATGCTGTGGGGGTAGTCTGCCTCCTCTCTGCACTAGAAGCTCCGAAGAAATCTCCCGTGGGTCGACGGAATCGTCCCCCTGCAACCGCAGGCACCAAAAAGCTGCATTACCTGTCCCTTGGGTCTCCTCTCAGCATGACGAGTGAGGTCCCTCGAATCCAGCAACTCTGTCCAAGTGACTCCCACAGTCCAGTGACTCTTCAGTCCAAGTTTGGTGGAGGTAAGTCCTTGCCTCCCCACCCAAGACTGCATTGCTGGGAACCGCGACTTTTGTAGCTACTCCGGCCCCTGTGCACTTCCAGCGGAAATCCTTTATGCACAGCCAAGCCTGGGTCCACGGCACTCTAACCTGCATTGCACGACCTCCTAAGTTGTTCTCCGGCGATGTGGGACTCCTTTGTGCGACTTCGGGTGAGCACCGTTTCACGCATCCTTGTAGTGCCTGTTTCTGGCACTTCTCTGGGTGTTACCTGCTGCTGAGAGGGCTCCTTGTCTTGCTCGACGTCCCTTCTACCTCCTGGCGCAATTTGTGACATCCTGGTCCTTCCTGGGCCACAGCAGCACCCAAAAATGCTAACCGCACGATTTGCAGCTAGCAAGGCTTGTTGGCGTTCTTTTGGCGGGAAAACACTTCTGCACGACTCTCCACGGCGTGAGGGATCCGTCCTCCAAAGGGGAAGTCTCTAGCCCTTGTCGTTCCTGCAGAAACCGACACTTCTTCTGTCCAGTAGAAGCTTCTTTGCACCCACAGCTGGCATTTCCTGGGCATCTGCCCATCTCCGACTTGCTTGTGACTTTTGGACTTGGTCCCCTTGTTCCACAGGTACCCTCGACTGGAAATCCATCGTTGTTGCATTGCTGGTTTGTGTCTTTCCTGCAGTATTCCCCTATCATGACTTCTTTGTCCTTTGGGGAACTTTAGTGCACTTTGCACTCACTTTTCAGGGTCTTGGGGTGGGCTATTTTTCTAACCCTCACTATTTTCTAATAGTCCCAGCGACCCTCTACAAGGTCACATAGGTTTGGGGTCCATTCGTGGTTCGCATTCCACTTTTGGAGTATATGGTTTGTGTTGCCCCTATCCCTATGTGTCCCCATTGCATCCTATTGTAACTATACATTGTTTGCACTGTTTTCTAAGACTATACTGCATATTTTTGGTATTGTGTATATATATCTTGTGTATATTTCCTATCCTCTCACTCAGGGTACACTCTGAGATACTTTGGCATATTGTCATTAAAATAAAGTACCTTTATTTTTAGTATAACTGTGTATTGTGTTTTCTTATGATATTGTGCATATGACACTAAGTGGTACTGTAGGAGCTTCACTCGTCTCCTAGTTCAGCCTAAGCTGCTCTGCTAAGCTACCATTATCTATCAGCCTATGCTGCTAGACACCCTATACACTAATAAGGGATAACTGGGCCTGGTGCAAGGTGCAAGTACCCCTTGGTACTCACTACAAGCCAGTCCAGCCTCCTACAACTATCCCTCCCTCTACAGTGGATTCAACTTCCGAGGAAGAAGAATTTCCACCCTGTGCAGAACCTACACCAGAGGAGCTGGAAGCAGACACTGCTGAGCTTTTGGGTGAAGGGGGGCCTGCAAGGGAGGAGCTGAGTGTGGCACAGCATACCTGTCCCACACTAGAGGGTCTAAGACAGCAAGCTGTCAAACAAGCAAATGGGGATGTCAGTGACTCTCACAGAGTTTACTGGGAGGACAACCTCTTGTATACTGAAGCAAGGGATCCAAAACCTGGAGCTGCCAGGAGATTGGTGATTCCTCAGCAATACAGAGAGTTCCTCCGAACTATAGCCCACGACATTCCCCTGGCTGGACATCTAGGGCAAATGAAAACTTGGGACAGGCTTGTCCCCTTGTTTCATTGGCCTAGAATGTCAGAGGACACAAAGGAATTTTGTAAGTCCTGTGAAACCTGTCAAGCCAGTGGCAAGACAGGTGGCACTCCAAAGGCACCCCTTATTCCACTGCCTGTGGTTGGGGTTCCCTTTGAAAGGGTAGGGGTTGACATAGTTGCCCCCCTTGACCCTCCTACTGCTTCAGGCAATAGGTTTATCTTGGTGGTAGTGGACCATGCCACCAGATATACTGAAGGAATTCCTCTAAGGACCACTACAGCTCCTGCAGTGGCAAAGGCCATCCTGGGAATCTTTTCCAGAGTCGGCTTCCCAAAAGAGGTGGTATCAGACAGGGGAAGCAATTTCATGTCTGCTTACTTAAAGGCCATGTGGAAGGAATGTGGTGTGACATACAAGTTCACCACACCCTATCATCCACAAACAAATGGACTGGTTGAGAGGTTTAATTAAACTCTCAAAGGAATGATAATGGGACTCCCTGAAAAACTCCAGAAGAGATGGGATGTCCTGTTGCCTTGCCTCCTTTTTGCTTACAGGGAGGTATCCCAAAAATGAGTGGGCTTCAGCCCCTTTGAACTCCTATTTAGACACCCTGTAAGAGGTCCTCTAACACTTGTGAAGGAGGGTTGGGAACAACCTTTAAAAGCTCCAAAGCAAGACATAGTGGACTATGTACTTGGCCTAAGATCTAGGATGGCTGAGTACATGAAAAAGGCCAGTAAAAACCTTCAGGCCAACCAAGAGCTCCAAAAGCAATGGCATGACCAGAAGGCTGTTCTGATTCAGAACCAACCAGGGCAGAAAGATTGGGTCTTGGAGCCTGTGGCCCCAAGAGCACTCCAAGACAAATGGAGTGGACCCCACATTATTGTTGAGAAAAAGGGTGAAGTCACTTACTTAGTTGACTTAGGCACTGCCAGGAGTCCCCTTAGGGTGCTCCATGTCAATAGCCTGAAACCCTACTATGACAGGGCTGATCTCACGCTGCTCATGGCAACAGATGAAGGACAGGAAGAAGAGAGTGACGCTCTCCCTGATCTCTTCTCTTCCACAGAACAAGATGCTTTAGTGGAAGGTGTAGTACTGGCAGATTGTCTTACTGCTGAGCAGAAAGACAACTGCATAAATCTCCTGGGTCAGTTTTCTGAACTCTTTTCTACTGTGCCAGGCACCACTTCTTGGTGTGAGCACACTATAGATACTGGAGACAGCTTGCCTGTCAAAAGTAAGATCTATAGGAAGCCTGACCATGTCAGGGACTGCATAAAACAAGAAGTGCAGAAAATGCTTGAACTGGGAGTGGTTGAGCACTCTGAAAGTCCATGGGCCTCTCCTGTGGTACTTGTACCAAAACCTCATTCCAAAGATGGTAAAAGGGAAATGAGATTTTGTGTTGACTACAGAGGTCTCAACCAGGTAACTAAAACTGATGCTCACCCTATACCCAGGGCAGATGAGCTAATAGATACACTGGCATCTGCCAAGTATCTAAGCACCTTTGATTTGACAGCAGGGTATTGGCAGATCAAGTTATCAGAGGATGCAAAAGCAAAAACTGCATTTTCCACCATTGGAGGGCACTACCAATTCACAGTAATGCCCTTTGGTTTGAAAAATGCACCTGCCACTTTTCAAAGGTTGGTGAACACAGTCCTGCAAGGGCTGGAAGCTTTTAGTGCAGCATATCGAGATGATATAGCTGTCTTTAGCTCC
The DNA here is from genome assembly GCF_031143425.1 of Pleurodeles waltl. Lineage (NCBI taxonomy): Eukaryota > Metazoa > Chordata > Amphibia > Caudata > Salamandridae > Pleurodeles > Pleurodeles waltl. Next base: position 443,560,339 of record NC_090447.1, read on the forward strand.
AGCTGGGATGTTCATCTGGTCCACCTATGGAAAGTTTTGGAGGCCCTGCAAAAGGCAGGCCTCACTATCAAGGCTTCAAAGTGCCAGATAGGGCAGGGCAAAGTGGTTTATCTGGGACACCTGGTAGGTGGAGAACAGATTGCACCACTTCAGGGGAAAATCCAAACTATTATAGATTGGGTTCCCCCTACAACTCAGACTCAGGTGAGAGCCTTTTTAGGCCTCACTGGGTACTACAGGAGGTTCATAAAGAACTATGGGCCTGATTCTAACTTTGGAGGACGGTGTTAAACCGTCCCAAAAGTGGCGGATATACCACCTACCGTATTACGAGTTCCATAGGATATAATGGACTCGTAATACGGTAGGTGGTATATCCGCCACTTTTGGGACGGTTTAACACCGTCCTCCAAAGTTAGAATCAGGCCCTATGGCTCCATTGCAGCCCCTCTTAATGACCTCACATCTAAGAAAATGCCTAAAAAGGTATTATGGACAGCAAACTGTCAGAAAGATTTTGAGGAGCTGAAGCAGGCCATGTGCTCTGCCCCTGTCCTGAAAAGCCCCTGTTACTCCAACAAATTAATTGTCCAAACTGATGCATCTGAATTAGGGGTAGGGGCAGTCTTATCACAACTTAATTCTGAGGGCCAGGATCAACCTGTTCCTTTTATCAGCAGGAGGTTGACCCCTAGAGAAAAGCGTTGGTCTGCCATAGAGAGGGAGGCCTTTGCTGTGGTCTGGGCACTGAAGAAGTTGAGGCCATACCTGTTTGGCACTCACTTCATTGTTCAGACAGACCACAAACCTCTACTTTGGCTAAAACAAATGAAAGGTGAAAACCCTAAATTGTTGAGGTGGTCCATATCCCTACAGGGAATGAACTATACAGTGGAACATAGACCTGGGAGTACCCACTCCAATGCAGATGGACTCTCCAGATATTTCCACTAGGACAATGAAGACTCATATGGCTAGTCTTATTGTCCTTCGTTAGGGGGTGGTTTTGTAGGAAAGTACCATCTTGCCTGGCATGTTACCCCCATATTTCACTGTATATATGTTGTTTTAGTTGTATGTGTCACTGGGACCCTGCCAGCCAGGGCCCCAGTGCTCATAAGTGTGCCCTGTATGTGTTACCTGTATTATGACTAACTGTCTCACTGAGACTCTGCTATCCAGAACCTCAGTGGTTATGCTCTCTCATTTTCTTTCCAAATTGTCACTAGCAGGCTAGTGACCAATTTCACCAATTTACATTGGCATACTGGAACACCCTTATAATTCCCTAGTATATGGTACTGAGGTACCCAGGGTATTGGGGTTCCAGGAGATCCCTATGGGCTGCAGCATTTCTTGGCCACCCATAGGGAGCTCTAACAATTCTTACACAGGCCTGCCACTGCAGCCTGAGTGAAATAACATCCACGTTATTTCACAGCCATTTACCACTGCACTTAAGTAACTTATAAGTCACCTATATGTCTAACCTTTACCTGGTAAAGGTTGGGTGCTAAGTTACTTAGTGTGTGGGCACCCTGGCACTAGCCAAGGTGCCCCCACGTTGTTCAGGGAAAATTCCCCGGACTTTGTGAGTGCGGGAACACCATTACACGCGTGCACTATACATATGTCACAACATATGTATAGCGTCACAATGGTAACTCCGAACGTGGCCATATAACATGTCTAAGATCATGGAATTGTCACCCCAATGCCATTCTGGCATTGGAGAGACAATTCCATGATCCCCTGAGTCTCTAGCTCAGACCCGGGTACTGCCAGACTACCTTTCCCGGGGTTTCACTGCAGCTGCTGCTGCTGCCAACCCCTCAGACAGGTTTCTGCCCTCCTGGGGTCCAGCCAGGCTTGGCCCAGGAAGACAGAACAAAGGACTTCCTCAGAGAGAGGGTGTTACACCCTCTCCCTTTGGAAAAAGGTGTTAGGGCTGGGGAGGAGTAGCCTCTCCCAGCCTCTGGAAATGCTTTCATGGGCACAGATGGTGCCCATCTCTGCATAAGCCAGTCTACACCGGTTCAGTGATCCCCCAGCCCTGCTCTGGCGTGAAACTGGACAAAGGAAAGGGGAGTGACCACTCCCCTGACTTGCACCTCCCCTGGGAGGTGCCCAGAGCTCCTCCAGTGTGCTCCAGACCTCTGCCATCTTGGAAACAGAGGTGGTGCTGGCACACTGGACTGCTCTGAGTGGCCAGTGCCAGCAGGTGATGTCAGAGACTCCTTCTGATAGGCTCCTCCAGGTGTTGCTAGCCTATCCTCTCTCCTAAGTAGCCAAACCTCCTTTTCTGGCTATTTAGGGTCTCTGCTTTGGGGAATTCTTTAGATAACGAATGCAAGAGCTCATCAGAGTTCCTCTGCATCTCTCTCTTCACCTTCTGCCAAGGAATCGACCGCTGACTGCTCTGGAAGCCTGCAAAACTGCAACGAAGTAGCAAAGACGACTACTGCGACCTTGTAACGCTGATCCGTCCGCCTTCTCGACTGTTTTCCTGGTGGTGCATGCTGTGGGGGTAGTCTGCCTCCTCTCTGCTCTAGAAGCTCCGAAGAAATCTCCCATGGGTCGACGGAATCTTCCCCCTGCAACCGCAGGCACCAAAGAACTGCATCACTGGTCCTCTGGGTCTCCTCTCAGCACAACGAGCGAGGTCCATTGAACTCAGCAACTCTGTCCAAGTGACTCCCATAGTCCAGTGACTCTTAAGTCCAAGTTTGGTGGAGGTAAGTCCTTGCCTCCCTACGCTAGACTGCATTGCTGGGAATCACGTGTTTTGCAGCTACTCCGGCTCCCGTGCACTCTTCCAGGATTTCCTTTGTGCACAGCCAAGCCTGGGTCCCTGGCACTTTAACCTGCAGTGCACGACCTCCTGAGTTGTCCTCCGGCGTTGTGGGACATTACTTTGTGACTTTGGGTGAGCTCCGGTTCACTCCACTTCATAGTGCCTGTTCCGGCACTTCTGCGGGTGCTGCTTGCTTGTGAGTGAGCTCTTTGTCTTGCTGGACACCCCGTCTGTCTCCTCACGCAATTGGCGACATCCTGGTCCCTCCTGGGCCACAGCAGCATCCAAAAACCCTAACCGCGACCCTTGCAGCTAGCAAGGCTTGTTTGTGGTCTTTCTGCACGGAAACACCTCTGCAAGTCTCTTCATGACGTGGGACATCCATCTTCCAAAGGGGAAGTTTCTAGCCCTTGTAGTTCTTGCAGAATCCACAGCTTCTACCATCCGGTGGCAGCTTCTTTGCACCCACAGCTGGCATTTCCTGGGGATCTGCCCACTCCCGACTTGATCGTGACTCTTGGACTTGGTCCCCTTGTTCCACAGGTACTCTCATCAGGAAATCCATTGTTGTTGCATTGCTGGTGTTGGTCTTCCTTGCAGAATTCCCCTATCACGACCTCTGTGCTCTCTGGGGAACTTAGGTGCATTTTGCACCACTTTTCAGGGTCTTGGGGTGGGCTATTGTTCTAACCCTCACTGTTTTCTTACAGTCCCAGCGACCCTCTACAAGGTCACATAGGTTTGGGGTCCATTTGTGGTTCGCATTCCACTTCTAGAGTATATGGTTTGTGTTGCCCCTATCCCTATGTGCCCCCATTGCATTCTATTGTGACTATACATTGTTTGCACTGTTTTCTATTGCTATTACTGCATATTTTGGTATTGTGTACATATATCTTGTGTATATTTGCTATCCTCATACTGAGGGTACTCACTGAGATGCTTTGGCATATTGTCATAAAAATAAAGTACCTTTATTTTTAGTATATCTGTGTATTGTGTTTTCTTATGATATTGTGCATATGACACTAGTGGTACTGTAGGAGCTTCACTCGTCTCCTAGTTCAGCCTAAGCTGCTCTGCTAAGCTACCTTTTCTATCAGCCTAAGCTGCTAGTCACCCCTCTACACTAATAAGGGATACCTGAGCCTGGTGCAAAGTGTAAGTACCCCTTGGTACCCACTACAAGCCAGTCCAGACTCCTACATACTGGCCCTGATAATTTTAGAATTCTATAAACCTTTTTTTCAGGAGATGAAACAGGATTTGTTGGCAACTTTCTTAAACACTCAGGCAGGAAACATCCCTCTCTCTTGGAAGAAAACAACTATTGTTATATTTAAGAGGAAAGGTAAACACCCTCTAAACCTGGGCTCCTATAGATCAATATCACTAATAAACTGTGATGCTAAGATTTACTCTAAAGTTTTGACTACTTATCTAGGTAGGGTAATTGTATCTTTGGATTCACATCGACAGCATGGTTTTGTTCTATCCCGTGGTACCGTAGACCATATTCGGAGGTGTAGGAAAGTACCATCTTGCCTGGCATGTTACCCCCATTTTTCACTGTATATATGTTGTTTTAGTTGTATGTGTCACTGGGACCCTGCCAGCCAGGGCCCCAGTGCTCATAATTGTGCCCTGTATGTGTTACCTGTGTTATGACTAACTGTCTCACTGAGGCTCTGCTATCCAGAACCTCAGTGGTTATGCTCTCTCATTTCTTTACAAATTGTCACTAACAGGCTAGTGACCAATTTCACCAATTTACATTGGCATACTGGAACACCCTTATAATTCCCTAGTATATGGTACTGGGGTACCCAGGGTATTGGGGTTCCAGGAGATCCCTATGGGCTGCAGCATTTCTTTTGCCACCCATAGGGAACTCTGACAATTCTTACACAGGCCTGCCCTTGCAGCCTGAGTGAAATAACGTCCACGTTATTTCATAGCCATTTACCACTGCACTTAAGTAACTTATAAGTCACCTATATGTCTAACCTTTACCTGGTAAAGGTTGGGTGCTAAGTTACTTAGTGTGTGGGCAGCCTGGCAATAGCCAAGGTGCTCCCACATTGTTCAGGGCAAATTCCCCGGACTTTGTGAGTTCGGGGACACCATTACACGCGTGCACTATACATATGTCACAACATATGTATAGAGTCACAATGGTAACTCCGAACATGGCCATGTAACATGTCTAAGATCATGGAGACAATTCCATTATCCCCCGAGTCTCTAGCTCAGACCCGGGTACTGCCTCACTACCTTTCCCGGGGTTTCACTGCAGCTGCTGCTGCTGCCAACCCCTCAGACAGGTTTCTGCCCTCCTGGGGTCAAGCCAGGCTTGGCCCAGGAAGGCAGAACAAAGGACTTCCTCAGAGAGAGGGTGTTACACCCTCTCCCTTTGGAAAAAGGTGTTAGGGCTGAGGAGGAGTAGCCTCCCCCAGCCTCTGGAAATGCTTTCATGGGCACAGATGGTGCCCATTTCTGCATAAGCCAGTCTACACCGGTCAGGCATCCCCCAGCCCTGCTCTGGCGCGAAACTGGACAAAGGAAAGGGGAGTGACCACTCCCCTGACCTGCACCTCCCCTGGGAGGTGCCCAGAGCCCCTCCAGTGTGCTTCAGACCTCTGCCATCTTGGAAACAGAGGTGCTCTGGCACACTTGACTGCTCTGAGTGGCCAGTGCCAGCAGGTGACGTCAGAGACTCCTTCTGATAGGCTCCTCCAGGTGTTGCTAGCCTATCCTCTCTCCTAAGTAGCCAAACCTCCTTTTCTGGCTATTTAGGGTCTCTGCTTTGGGGAATTCTTTAGATAACAAATGCAAGAGCTCATCAGAGTTCCTCTGCATCTCTCTCTTCACCTTCTGCCAAGGAATCGTACCACTTAGTGTCATATGCACAATATCATAAGAAAACACAATACACAGTTATACTAAAAATAAAGGTACTTTATTTTTATGACAATATGCCAAAGTATCTCAGAGTGTACCCTCAGTGAGAGGATAGGAAATATACACAAGATATATATACACAATAGCAAAAATATGCAGTATAGTCTTAGAAAACAGTGCAAACAATGTATAGTTACAATAGGATGCAATGGGGACACATAGGGATAGGGGCAACACAAACCATATACTCCAAAAGTGGAATGCGAACCACGAATGGACCCCAAACCTATGTGACCTTGTAGGGGGTCGCTGGGACTATTAGAAAATAGTGAGAGTTAGAAAAATAACCCTCCCAAGACCCTGAAAAGTGAGTGCAAAGTGCACTAAGGTTCCCCTAAGGATAAAGAAGTCGTATTAGAGGAATAATGCAGGAAAGACACAAACCAACAATGCAACAACGCTGGATTTCCAATCTGGGGTACCTGTGGAACAAGGGGACCAAGTCCAAAAGTCACAAGCAAGTCGGAGATGGGCAGATGCCCAGGAAATGCCAGCTGCGGTGTGTAGGAGGCTGGACTGGCTTGTAGTGAGTACCAAGGGGTACTTGCACCTTGCACCAGGCCCAGTTATCCCTTATTAGTGTATAGGGTGTCTAGCAGCTTAGGCTGATAGATAATGGTAGCTTAGCAAAGCAGCTCAGGCTGAACTAGGAGACGTGTGAAGCTACTACAGTACCACTTAGTGTCATATGCACAATATCATAAGAAAACACAATACACAGTTATACTAAAAATAAAGGTACTTTATTTTTATGACAATATGCCAAAGTATCTTAGAGTGTACCCTCAGTGAGAGGATAGGAAATATACACAAGATATATATACACAATAGCAAAAATATGCAGTATAGTCTTAGAAAACAGTGCAAACAATGTATAGTTACAATAGGATGCAATGGGGAAACATAGGGATAGGGGCAACACAAACCATATACTCCAGAAGTGGAATGCGAACCACGAATGGACCCCAAACCTATGTGACCTTGTAGAGGGTCGCTGGGACTATTAGAAAATAGTGAGAGTTAGAAAAATAACCCTCCCCAAGACCCTGAAAAGTGAGTGCAAAGTGCACTAAAGTTCCCCTAAGGACAAAATAGTCGTGTTAGAGGGAGAATGCAAGGAAAACACAAATCAGCAATGCAACAACGATGGATTCCTGTCTGAAGGTACCTGTGGAACAAGGGGACCAAGTCCAAAAGTCACAAGCAGCTCGGAGATGGGCAGATGCCCAAGAAATGCCAGCGGTTGGTGCAAAGAAGCTCTTACTAGGCTGAAGAACTGTGAATACTGCAGGAACGACAAGGGCTAGAGACTTCCCCTTTGGAGGATGGATCCCCCACGCCTTGGAGAGTCGTGCAGAAGTGTTTTCCCGCCGGATGGACGCCAACAAGCCTTGCTACACGCAAATCGTGCGTTTGGCGTTTTTGGACGCTGCTGGGGCCCAGGAGGGACCAGGAGGTCGCAAATTGTACCTGCAGAGAGAGGGGACGTCGAGCAAGACAAAGAGCCCTCACTGAAGCAGGTAGCACCCGGAGAAGTGCCAGAAACAGGCACTACGAGGATGCGTGAAACGGTGCTCGCCGAAGTTGCACAAAGGAGTCCCACGTCGCCGGAGACCAACTTAGAAAGTCGTGCAATGCAGGTTCGAGTGCCGTGGACCCAGGCTTGGCTGTGCACACAGGATTTCCGCCGGAAGTGCACAGGGGCCGGAGAAGCTTGCAAAGTCGCGGTTCCCAGCAATGCAGCCCAGCGAGGTGAGGCAAGGACTTACCTCCACCAAACTTGGGCTGAAGAGTCACTGGACTGTGGGGGTCACTTGGACGGTGTCGCTGGATTCGAGGGACCTCGCTCTTCGTGCTGAGAGGAGACCCAAGGGACCGGAGATGCAGCTTTTTGGTGCCTGCGGTTGCAGGGGGAAGATTCCGTCGACCCACGGGAGATTTCTTCGGAGCTTCTGGTGCAGAGAGGAGGCAGACTACCCCCACAGCATGCACAAGCAGGAAAACAGTCGAGAAGGCGGCAGGATCAGCGTTACAGAGTTGCAGTAGTCGTCTTTGCTACTATGTTGCAGGTTTGCAGGCTTCCAGCGCGGTCAGCGGTCGATTCCTTATCAGAAGGTGAAGAGGGAGATGCAGAGGAACTCGGCTGAGCTCATGCATTCGTTATCTAAAGTTTCCCCAGAGACAGAGACCCTAAATAGCCAGAAAAGAGGGTTTGGCTACCTAGGAGAGAGGAAAGGCTACTAACACCTGAAGGAGCCTATCACAAGGAGTCTCTGACGTCACCTGGTGGCACTGGCCACTCAGAGCAGTCCAGTGTGCCAGCAGCACCTCTGTTTCCAAGATGGCAGAGGTCTGGAGCACACTGGAGGAGCTCTGGACACCTCCCAGGGGAGGTGCAGGTCAGGGGAGTGGTCACTCCCCTTTCCTTTGTCCAGTTTCGCGCCAGAGCAGGGGCTAAGGGGTCCCTGAACCGGTGTAGACTGGCTTATGCAGAATTGGGCACCTCTGTGCCCAACAAAGCATTTCCAGAGGCTGGGGGAGGCTACTCCTCCCCTGCCTTCACACCATTTTCCAAAGGGAGAGGGTGTCACACCCTCTCTCAGAGGAAGTTCTTTGTTCTGCCATCCTGGGCCAGGCCTGGCTGGACCCCAGGAGGGCAGCTGCCTGTCTGAGGGGTTGGCAGCAGCAGCAGCTGCAGAGAAACCCCAGGAAGGGCAGTCTGGCAGTACCAGGGTCTGTGCTACAGACCACTGGGATCATGGAGTTGTCCCAACAATGCCAGGATGGCATAGAGGGGGCAATTCCATGATCATAGACATGTTACATGGCCATATTCGGAGTTACCATGGTGAAGCTACATATAGGTAGTGACCTATATGTAGTGCACGCGTGTAATGGTGTCCCCGCACTCACAAAGTTCAGTGAATTGGCTCTGAACAATGTGGGGGCACCTTGGCTAGTGCCAGGGTGCCCTCACACTAAGTAACTTTGCACCTAACCTTTACCAGGTAAAGGTTAGACATATAGGTGACTTATAAGTTACTTAAGTGCAGTGTAAAATGGCTGTGAAATAACGTGGACGTTATTTCACTCAGGCTGCAGTGGCAGGCCTGTGTAAGAATTGTCAGAGCTCCCTATGGGTGGCAAAAGAAATGCTGCAGCCCATAGGGATCTCCTGGAACCCCAATACCCTGGGTACCTCAGTACCATATACTAGGGGATTATAAGGGTGTTCCAGTAAGCCAATGTAAATTGGTAAAAATGGTCACTAGCCTGTCAGTGACAATTTGGAAAGAAATGAGAGAGCATAACCACTGAGGTTCTGATTAGCAGAGCCTCAGTGAGACAGTTAGTCACTACACAGGTAACACATACAGGCACACTTATGAGCACTGGGGCCCTGGGTTACCAGGGTCCCAGTGACACATACAACTAAAACAACATATATACAGTGAAAAATGGGGGTAACATGCCAGGTAAGATGGTACTTTCCTACACAACCCCCCCCCAAACGAAGGACAATAAGACTAGCCATTACCTGATGAGTCTTCATTGTCTAAGTGGAAATATCTGGAGAGTCCATCTGCATTGGAGTGGCTACTCCCAGGTCTATGTTCCACTGTATAGTCCATTCCCTGTAGGGATATGGACCACCTCAACAATTTAGGATTTTCACCTTTCATTTGTTTTAGCCAAAGTAGAGGTTTGTGGTCTGTCTGAACAATGAAGTGAGTGCCAAACAGGTATGGCCTCAACTTCTTCAGAGCCCAGACCACAGCAAAGGCCTCCCTCTCAATGGCAGACCAACGCTTTTCTCTAGGGGTCAACCTTCTACTAATAAAAGCAACAGGTTGATCCTGGCCCTCAGAATTAAGTTGTGATAGGACTGCCCCTACTCCTAATTCAGATGCATCAGTTTGGACATAGAATTTTTTAGAGTAACAAGGGCTTTTCAGGACAGGTGCAGAGCACATGGCCTGCTTCAGCTCCTCAAAAGCTTTCTGACAGTTTGCTGTCCATAATACCTTTTTAGGCATTTTCTTGGATGTGAGGTCATTAAGAGGGGCTGCAATGGAGCCATAGTTCTTAATGAACCTCCTGTAATACCCAGTGAGGCCTAGGAAGGCTCTCACCTGAGTCTGAGTGGTAGGGGGAATCCAATCAATAATAGTTTGGATTTTCCCCTGAAGTGGTGCAATCTGTTCCCCACCAACAAGGTGTCCCAGATAAACCACTTTACCCTGCCCTATCTGGCACTTTGAAGCCTTGATAGTGAGGCCTGCCTTTTGCAGGGCCTCCAAAACTTTCCAAAGGTGGACCAGGTGATCATCCCAGCTGGAGCTAAAGACAGCTATATCATCCAAATATGCTGCACTGAAAGCTTCCAGCCCTTGCAGGACTGTGTTCACCAACCTCTGAAAAGTGGCAGGTGCATTTTTCAAACCAAAAGGCATTACAGTAAACTGGTAATGTCCTCCAATGGTAGAAAATGCAGTCTTAGGTTTAGCATCTTCTGACATTTTGATCTGCCAATACCCTGCAGTCAAATCAAAAGTGCTTAGATACTTGGCAGATGCCAGTGTATCTATTAGCTCATCTGCCCTGGGTATAGGGTGAGCATCTGTTTTGGTTACCAAGTTGAGACCTCTATAGTCTACACAAAACCTCATTTCCTTCTTTCCATCTTTAGAATTGGGTTTTGGTACCAGTACCACAGGAGAAGCCCATGGACTGTCAGAGTGCTCAACCACTCCTAGTTCCAACATCTTCTGAACTTCTTGCTTTATGCAGTCCCTGACATGGTCAGGCTGCCTATAGATCTTACTTTTGACAGGTAAACTGTCTCCAGTATCTATAGTGTGCTCACACCAAGAAGTGGTGCCTGGCACAATGGAGAAGAGTTCTGAAAATTGTCCTAGGAGATTTATGCAATTATCTTTCTGCTCAGCAGTAAGACAATCAGCCAAAACTACCCCTTCCACAAGAGCATCTTGTTCTGTGGAAGAGAAGAGATCAGGTAGAGGATCACTGTCTTCTTCCTGTCCCTCATCTGTTGCCATGAGCAGGGTGAGATCAGCCCTGTCATAGTAGGGTTTCAGGCGGTTGACATGGAGCACCCTAAGGGGACTCCTGGCAGTGCCTAAGTCAACCAAGTAGGTGACTTCACCCTTCTTTTCAACAATTGTGTGTGGACCACTCCATTTATCTTGGAGTGCTCTTGGGGCCACAGGCTCCAAGACCCACACTTTCTGCCCTGGTTGGTACTGAACCAAAACAGCCTTCTGATCATGCCATTGCTTCTGGAGCTCTTGGCTGGCCTGAAGGTTTTTACTGGCCTTTTTCATGTACTCAGCCATCCTTGATCTGAGGCCAAGTACATAGTCCACAATATCCTGCTTAGGAGCTTTTAAAGGTTGTTCCCAACCCTCCTTTACAAGTGTGAGTGGACCCCTAACAGGGTGTCCAAAAAGAAGTTCAAAGGGGCTGAAGCCCACTCCTTTCTGGGGTACCTCCCTGTAGGCAAAAAGGAGGCATGGTAGAAGGATATCCCATCTCCTGCGGAGTTTTTCAGGGAGTCCCATAATCATGCCTTTGAGAGTTTTATTAAATCTCTCCACCAGTCCATTTGTTTGTGGATGATAGGGTGTTGTGAACTTGTAAGTTACACCACACTCCTTCCACATGGCCTTTAAGTATGCAGACATGAAATTGCTTCCTCTGTCTGATACTACTTCCTTTGGGAAGCCCACCCTGGAAAATATTCCCAGGAGGGCCTTTGCCACTGCAGGAGCTGTAGTGGTCCTTAAAGGAATAGCTTCAGGATATCTTGTGGCATGGTCCACTACCACCAAGATAAACCTATTGCCTGAAGCAGTAGGAGGGTCAAGGGGGCCAACTATGTCAACCCCTACCCTTTCAAAGGGAACCCCAACCACAGGCAGTGGGATAAGGGGTGCCTTTGGAGTGCCACCTGTCTTGCCACTGGCTTGACAGGTTTCACAGGACTTACAAAAATCTTTTGTGTCCTCAGACATCCTAGGCCAATGAAACAGTGGTACCAATCTGTCCCAAGTTTTCATTTGACCCAGGTGTCCAGCTAAGGGAATGTCATGTGCCAGTGTTAGGAGGAACTTTCTGTACTCCTGAGGAATCACTAATCTCCTGGCAGCTCCAGGTTTAGGATCCCTTTGCTCAGTGTACAAGAGGTTGTCCTCCCAGTAAACTCTGTGTGAGTCACTGACATCCCCATTAGCCTGTTTGACAGCTTGCTGTCTGAGACCCTCTAATGTGGGACAGGTTTGCTGTGCCACACTCAGCTCCTCTCTGGCAGGCCCCCCTTCACCCAAAAGCTCAGCAGTGTCTGCTTCCAGCTCCTCTGGTGTAGGTTCTGCACAGGGAGGGAATTCTTCTTCCTCAGAAGTAGAATCCACTGTAGAGGGAGGGATAGTAGGAAGTGGTTTGCTTCTACTAGCCCTAGCTTTAGGGAGCACTTGGTCCATTGTTCCAGGATCCAAGCTTCCCTGTCCTTTTTGCTTTTTGGCCTGAGCCCTTGTCAAAGCAAAAATATGCCCTGGGATGCCCAGCATTGCTGCATGGGCCTCCAACTCCACATCTGACCAAGCTGATGTCTCCAAATCGTTCCCTAATAGACAGTCTACAGGTAAATCTGAAGCTACCACAACTTTCTTTGGACCAGATACCCCCCCCCAGTTGAGATTTACAACAGCCATGGGGTGGCTTTGTGTTATGTTGTGAGCATCGGTTACTTGGTACTGGTGTCCAAGTATGTGTTGTTCAGGGTGCACCAGTTTCTCAATCACCATTGTGACACTGGCACCTGTGTCCCTGTAGGCCTGGACCTCAACACCATTTATTAGGGTTAGTTGCTTGTACTTCTCCAAGTTATGGGGGCAAGCAACCAAAGTGGCTAAGTCAATAGCCCCTTCAGAGACTAAAGTAGCCTCTGTGGTCTCCCTAATCAGACCAACCCCAACTAAATTACCAAAAGTGAGCCCAGCTACTCCCTTGGATTGGCTATTAGTAGGTTTGCTCCCACCACCACTGCTATTAGTAGGGACACTAGGTGTAGCAGTAGGGGTTGTAGTGGTAGGAGCTGTGGTGCCTTTCTTTGGACAACTGGGATCTGTTGTCCAATGGCCTTTTATCTTACATAAATAGCACCATGGTTTCCTTTCCTTGTTCTGATTAGAGGAAGGTTTGGGCCCACCACCCCCACCAGAGTGTTTTTGTGGGCCTGATGAAGACTCATTTTTAGATTTGTCCCCACCCTTGTCAGAAGACTTACCATCCTTCTTTTTGTTGCCATCTTTGTCACCCCCTGTATGAACTTTTCTGTTCACTCTTGTTCTGACCCATTTGTCTGCCTTCTTTCCCAATTCTTGGGGAGAGGTCAGATCAGAGTCCACCAAGTACTGGTGCAACAAATCAGACACACAATTATTAAGAATATGCTCTCTCAGGATTAAGTTATACAGGCTGTCATAATCAGTAACTTTACTGCCATGTAACCACCCCTCCAAGGCCTTCACTGCCTGGTCAATGAAATCAACCCAGTCTTGTGAAGACTCCTTTTTGGTATCTCTGAACTTGATCCTGTACTGTTCAGTGGTTAAGCCATAACCATCCAGGAGTGCATTCTTAAGAACTTGGAAATTGTTAGCATCATTTTCTTTTACAGTAAGGAGCCTATCCCTACCTTTTCCAGTAAATGATAGCCATAGGATAGCAGCCCACTGCCTTTGAGGGACATCCTGTACAGCACAGGCCCTCTCAAGTGCAGCAAACCACTTGTTAATGTCATCCCCCTCCTTGTAAGGGGGAACTATCTTATGCAGATTCCTGGAATCATGCTCTTTTGCAGGATGACTATGGGGAATACTGCTGCTGCCACCATGGGTATCTAAACCCATTTTCTGTCTTTCCCTCTCTATTTCTAAAGACTGTCTATCCAAATCCAGCTGTTGCTTCTTGAGCTTCAGTCTGGTTTGCTCCACTCTCAATCTATTGAGCTCCCTTTCCAACAATCTGTCATCAGGGTGGGTGGGAGGGACATTTCTAGATACAGAGGTATGATGGGAATGAACAGAAGGAGACCTGTCCCTTACAGAGGGCACCCTAACAGCTTGGCTACCAGTATAATGTGAGAGCACATCATCAGTATGATGTGATTCAACCTCTGTACCAACTATGCTAGACTGTCTAGTAATGGGCAGGCTGAGAAGTTTCTTTCCTGAACCTTTTCCTGGGGGAGTCCCTGGATCAGATTGAGAACCATTAGCTACTTTTTCTACAGATTGGGCACTTATGGCCTTATCCTGTACTCTAAGCATATTAATTAACAGTTCTAAGGAAGGATTCTTCCCTACACTCAAACCTCTCTCTATGCAGAGACTCCTTGCTCCTTTCCAGCTAAGGTGATCATATGCAAGTTTGGACAGTTCAACTTTTTGGCCTGTGCCAGACATTTTTTAGAGAGAGTAAAAGTGATAGACAAAGAGAAAAAAGTTTTCAGAACTTTTTGCAAAGACAGAAAAAAAAACTTTTTAAACTTTTAAGAACTTTTTGAAAGTTTAGAAGTACTTTTCAGCACTTAGAAAAGAGTGAAAAGAGGAAATGCAAAACTTTTTGGCTATGTGTATATACACTGACCTTGTTTTGTATATTTTTCTCTTATGAAAAGTACAATGACAAGAGTGGTAAGTAGTCTCAAAGCACTTATCCCACCACTGCACAACCAATGTAGGAGGCTGGACTGGCTTGTAGTGAGTACCAAGGGGTACTTGCACCTTGCACCAGGCCCAGTTATCCCTTATTAGTGTATAGGGTGTCTAGCAGCTTAGGCTGATAGATAATGGTAGCTTAGCAAAGCAGCTCAGGCTGAACTAGGAGACGTGTGAAGCTACTACAGTACCACTTAGTGTCATATGCACAATATCATAAGAAAACACAATACACAGTTATACTAAAAATAAAGGTACTTTATTTTTATGACAATATGCCAAAGTATCTTAGAGTGTACCCTCAGTGAGAGGATAGGAAATATACACAAGATATATATACACAATAGCAAAAATATGCAGTATAGTCTTAGAAAACAGTGCAAACAATGTATAGTTACAATAGGATGCAATGGGGAAACATAGGGATAGGGGCAACACAAACCATATACTCCAGAAGTGGAATGCGAACCACGAATGGACCCCAAACCTATGTGACCTTGTAGAGGGTCGCTGGGACTATTAGAAAATAGTGAGAGTTAGAAAAATAACCCTCCCCAAGACCCTGAAAAGTGAGTGCAAAGTGCACTAAAGTTCCCCTAAGGACAAAATAGTCGTGTTAGAGGGAGAATGCAAGGAAAACACAAATCAGCAATGCAACAACGATGGATTCCTGTCTGAAGGTACCTGTGGAACAAGGGGACCAAGTCCAAAAGTCACAAGCAGCTCGGAGATGGGCAGATGCCCAAGAAATGCCAGCGGTTGGTGCAAAGAAGCTCTTACTAGGCTGAAGAACTGTGAATACTGCAGGAACGACAAGGGCTAGAGACTTCCCCTTTGGAGGATGGATCCCCCACGCCTTGGAGAGTCGTGCAGAAGTGTTTTCCCGCCGGATGGACGCCAACAAGCCTTGCTACACGCAAATCGTGCGTTTGGCGTTTTTGGACGCTGCTGGGGCCCAGGAGGGACCAGGAGGTCGCAAATTGTACCTGCAGAGAGAGGGGACGTCGAGCAAGACAAAGAGCCCTCACTGAAGCAGGTAGCACCCGGAGAAGTGCCAGAAACAGGCACTACGAGGATGCGTGAAACGGTGCTCGCCGAAGTTGCACAAAGGAGTCCCACGTCGCCGGAGACCAACTTAGAAAGTCGTGCAATGCAGGTTCGAGTGCCGTGGACCCAGGCTTGGCTGTGCACACAGGATTTCCGCCGGAAGTGCACAGGGGCCGGAGAAGCTTGCAAAGTCGCGGTTCCCAGCAATGCAGCCCAGCGAGGTGAGGCAAGGACTTACCTCCACCAAACTTGGGCTGAAGAGTCACTGGACTGTGGGGGTCACTTGGACGGTGTCGCTGGATTCGAGGGACCTCGCTCTTCGTGCTGAGAGGAGACCCAAGGGACCGGAGATGCAGCTTTTTGGTGCCTGCGGTTGCAGGGGGAAGATTCCGTCGACCCACGGGAGATTTCTTCGGAGCTTCTGGTGCAGAGAGGAGGCAGACTACCCCCACAGCATGCACAAGCAGGAAAACAGTCGAGAAGGCGGCAGGATCAGCGTTACAGAGTTGCAGTAGTCGTCTTTGCTACTATGTTGCAGGTTTGCAGGCTTCCAGCGCGGTCAGCGGTCGATTCCTTATCAGAAGGTGAAGAGGGAGATGCAGAGGAACTCGGCTGAGCTCATGCATTCGTTATCTAAAGTTTCCCCAGAGACAGAGACCCTAAATAGCCAGAAAAGAGGGTTTGGCTACCTAGGAGAGAGGAAAGGCTACTAACACCTGAAGGAGCCTATCACAAGGAGTCTCTGACGTCACCTGGTGGCACTGGCCACTCAGAGCAGTCCAGTGTGCCAGCAGCACCTCTGTTTCCAAGATGGCAGAGGTCTGGAGCACACTGGAGGAGCTCTGGACACCTCCCAGGGGAGGTGCAGGTCAGGGGAGTGGTCACTCCCCTTTCCTTTGTCCAGTTTCGCGCCAGAGCAGGGGCTAAGGGGTCCCTGAACCGGTGTAGACTGGCTTATGCAGAATTGGGCACCTCTGTGCCCAACAAAGCATTTCCAGAGGCTGGGGGAGGCTACTCCTCCCCTGCCTTCACACCATTTTCCAAAGGGAGAGGGTGTCACACCCTCTCTCAGAGGAAGTTCTTTGTTCTGCCATCCTGGGCCAGGCCTGGCTGGACCCCAGGAGGGCAGCTGCCTGTCTGAGGGGTTGGCAGCAGCAGCAGCTGCAGAGAAACCCCAGGAAGGGCAGTCTGGCAGTACCAGGGTCTGTGCTACAGACCACTGGGATCATGGAGTTGTCCCAACAATGCCAGGATGGCATAGAGGGGGCAATTCCATGATCATAGACATGTTACATGGCCATATTCGGAGTTACCATGGTGAAGCTACATATAGGTAGTGACCTATATGTAGTGCACGCGTGTAATGGTGTCCCCGCACTCACAAAGTTCAGTGAATTGGCTCTGAACAATGTGGGGGCACCTTGGCTAGTGCCAGGGTGCCCTCACACTAAGTAACTTTGCACCTAACCTTTACCAGGTAAAGGTTAGACATATAGGTGACTTATAAGTTACTTAAGTGCAGTGTAAAATGGCTGTGAAATAACGTGGACGTTATTTCACTCAGGCTGCAGTGGCAGGCCTGTGTAAGAATTGTCAGAGCTCCCTATGGGTGGCAAAAGAAATGCTGCAGCCCATAGGGATCTCCTGGAACCCCAATACCCTGGGTACCTCAGTACCATATACTAGGGGATTATAAGGGTGTTCCAGTAAGCCAATGTAAATTGGTAAAAATGGTCACTAGCCTGTCAGTGACAATTTGGAAAGAAATGAGAGAGCATAACCACTGAGGTTCTGATTAGCAGAGCCTCAGTGAGACAGTTAGTCACTACACAGGTAACACATACAGGCACACTTATGAGCACTGGGGCCCTGGGTTACCAGGGTCCCAGTGACACATACAACTAAAACAACATATATACAGTGAAAAATGGGGGTAACATGCCAGGTAAGATGGTACTTTCCTACACGGTGCAAAGAAGCTTCTACTGGACAGAAGAAGCTGCGGTTTCTGCAGGAACGCAAAGGGCTAGAGACTTCCCCTTTGGAGGACGGATCCCACTCGCCTTGTAGAGTCGTGCAGAAGTGTTTTCCCGCCGAA
This sequence comes from Pleurodeles waltl, assembly GCF_031143425.1. Taxonomy (NCBI): domain Eukaryota; kingdom Metazoa; phylum Chordata; class Amphibia; order Caudata; family Salamandridae; genus Pleurodeles; species Pleurodeles waltl. Next base: position 443,577,980 of record NC_090447.1, read on the forward strand.
AGAATGCCAACAAGCCTTGCTAGCTGAAAATCGTGCGGTTAGCGTTTTTGGATGCTGCTGTGGCTCAGGAGGGACCAGGAGGTCGCAAATTGGACCAGGAGGTAGAGGGGACGTCGACCAAGACAAGGAGCCCTCTTAGCAGCAGGTAGCACCCGGAGAAGTGCCAGAAACAGGCACTACGAGGATGCGTGAAACAGTGCTCACCCGAAGTCGCACAAAGAAGTCCCACGTCGCCGGAGAACAACTTAGGAGGTCGTGCAATGCAGGTTAGAGTGCCATGGACCCAGGCTGGACTGTGCACAAAGGATTTCCGCCGGAAGTGCACGGAGGCCGGAGTAGCTGCAAAAGTCGCAGTTCCCAGCAATGCAGTCTAGCGAGGTGAGGCAAGGACTTACCTCCACCAAACTTGGACTGAAGAGTCACTGGACTGTGGGAGTCACTTGGACAGAGTTGCTAGTTTCGAGGGACCTCGCTCGTCGTGCTGAGAGGAGACCCAAGGGACCGGTAATGCAGCTTTTTGGTGCCTGCGGTTGCAGGGGGAAGATTCCGTCGACCCACGGGAGATTTCTTCTGAGCTTCTAGTGCAGAGAGGAGGCAGACTACCCCCACAGCATGCACCACCAGGAAAACAGTCGAGAAGGCGGCATGATCAGCGTTACAGAGTTGCAGTAGTCGTCTTTGCTACTATGTTGCAGGTTTGCAGGCTTCCAGCGCGGTCAGCAGTCGATTCCTTGGCAGAAGGTGAAGAGAGAGATGCAGAGGAACTCGGATGAGCTCTTGCATTCGTTATCTAAAGTTTCCCCAGAGACAGAGACCCTAAATAGCCAGAAAAGAGGGTTTGGCTACCTAGGAGAGAGGATAGGCTAGCAACACCTGAAGGAGCCTATCACAAGGAGTCTCTGACGTCACCTGGTGGCACTGGCCACTCAGAGCAGTCCAGTGTGCCAGCAGCACCTCTGTTTCCAAGATGGCAGAGGTCTGGAGCACACTGGAGGAGCTCTGGGCACCTCCCAGGGGAGGTGCAGGTCAGGGGAGTGGTCACTCCCCTTTCCTTTGTCCAGTTTCGCGCCAGAGCAGGGCTAAGGGGTCCCCTGAACCGGTGTAGACTGGCTTATGCAGAATTGGGCACGTCTGTGCCCAAGAAAGCATTTCCAGAGGCTGGGGGAGGCTACTCCTCCCCTGCCTTCACACCATTTTCCAAAGGGAGAGGGTGTAACACCCTCTCTCAGAGGAAGTCCTTTGTCCTGCCTTCCTGGGCCAGGCCTGGCTGGACCCCAGGAGGGCAGCTGCCTGTCTGAGGGGTTGGCAGCAGCAGCAGCTGCAGTGAAACCCCAGGAAGGGCAGTTTGGCAGTACCAGGGTCTGTGCTACAGACCACTGGGATCATGGGATTGTGCCAACTATGCCAGGATGGTATAGAGGGGGCAATTCCATCATCATAGACATGTTACATGGCCATATTCGGAGTTACCATTGTGAAGCTACATATAGGTAGTGACCTATATGTAGTTCACGCGTGTAATGGTGTCCCCGCACTCACAAAGTCCGGGGAATTGGCCCTGAACAATGTGGGGGCAACTTGGCTAGTGCCAGGGTGCCCTCACACTAAGTAACTTTGCACCTAACCTTTACCAGGTAAAGGTTAGACATATAGGTGACTTATAAGTTACTTAAGTGCAGTGTAAAATGGCTGTGAAATAACGTGGACGTTATTTCACTCAGGCTGCAGTGGCAGGCCTGTGTAAGAATTGTCAGAGCTCCCTATGGGTGGCAAAAGAAATGCTGCAGCCCATAGGGATCTCCTGGAACCCCAATACCCTGGGTACCTCAGTACCATATACTAGGGAATTATAAGGGTGTTCCAGTAAGCCAATGTAAATTGCTAAAATTAGTCACTAGCCTGTTAGTGACAATTTGGAAAGAAATGAGAGAGCATAACCACTGAGGTTCAGATTAGCAGAGCCTCAGTGAGACAGTTAGTCACTACACAGGTAACACATTCAGGCACACTTATGAGCACTGGGGCCCTGGGTTACCAGGGTCCCAGTGACACATACAACTAAAACAACATATATACAGTGAAAAATGGGGGTAACATGCCAGGCAAGATGGTACTTTCCTACACCCCCCCCCCCAAACGAAGGACAATAAGACTAGCCATGACCTGATGAGTCTTCATTGTCTAAGTGGAAATATCTGGAGAGTCCATCTGCATTGGAGTGGCTACTCCCAGGTCTATGTTCCACTGTATAGTCCATTCCCTGTAGGGATATGGACCACCTCAACAATTTAGGACTTTCACCTTTCATTTGTTTTAGCCAAAGTAGAGGTTTGTGGTCTGTATGAACAATGAAGTGAGTGCCAAACAGGTATGGCCTCAACTTCTTCAGAGCCCAGACCACAGCAAAGGCCTCCCTCTCTATGGCAGACCAACGCTTTTCTCTAGGGGTCAACCTCCTACTAATAAAAGCAACAGGTTGATCCTGGCCCTCAGAATTAAGTTGTGATAGGACTGCCCCTACTCCTAATTCAGATGCATCAGTTTGGACATAGAATTTTTTAGAGTAACAAGGGCTTTTCAGGACAGGTGCAGAGCACATGGCCTGCTTCAGCTCCTCAAAAGCTTTCTGACAGTTTGCTGTCCATAATACCTTTTTAGGCATTTTCTTGGATGTGAGGTCATTAAGAGGGGCTGCAATGGAGCCATAGTTCTTAATGAACCTCCTGTAATACCCAGTGAGGCCTAGGAAGGCTCTCACCTGAGTCTGAGTGGTAGGGGGAACCCAATCAATAATTGTTTGGATTTTCCCCTGAAGTGGTGCAATCTGTTCCCCACCAACAACGTGTCCCAGATAAACCACCTTCCCCTGCCCTATCTGGCACTTTGAAGCCTTGATAGTGAGGCCTGCCTTTTGCAGGGCCTCCAAAACTTTCCATAGGTGGACCAGGTGATCATCCCAGCTGGAGCTAAAGACAGCTATATCGTCCAAATATGCTGCACTGAAAGCTTCCAGCCCTTGCAGGACTGTGTTCACCAACCTTTGAAAAGTGGCAGGTGCATTTTTCAAACCAAAAGGTATTACAGTAAACTGGTAATGTCCTCCATTGGTTGAAAATGCAGTTTTAGGTTTAGCATCTTCTGACAATTTGATCTGCCAATACCCTGCAGTCAAATCAAAAGTGCTTAGATACTTGGCAGATGCCAGTGTATCTATGAGCTCATCTGCCCTGGGTATAGGGTGAGCATCAGTTTTGGTTACGAAGTTGAGACCTCTATAGTCTACACAAAACCGCATTTCCTTCTTTCCATCTTTGGAATGGGGTTTTGGTACAAGTACCACAGGAGAAGCCCATGGACTTTCAGAGTGCTCAACCACTCCTAGTTCTAACATTTTCTGCACCTCTTGCTTTATGCAGTCCCTGACATGGTCAGGCTGCCTATAGATCTTACTTTTGACAGGTAAACTGTCTCCAGTATCTATAGTGTGCTCACACCAAGAAGTGGTACCTGGCACAGTAGAGAAGAGTTCAGAAAACTGACCCAGGAGATTTATGCAGTGGTCTTTCTGCTCAGCAGTAAGACAATCTGCCAGTACTACACCTTCCACTAAAGCATCTTGTTCTGTGGAAGAGAAGAGATCAGGTAGAGGATCACTGTCTTCTTCCTGTCCCTCATCAGTTGCCATGAGCAGGGTGAGATCAGCTCTGTCATAGTAGGCTTTCAGGCGGTTGACATGGAGCACCCTAAGGGGACTCCTGGCAGTGCCTAAGTCAACTAAATAGGTGACTTCTCCCTTCTTTTCAACAATTGTGTGGGGTCCACTCCATTTATCTTGGAGTGCTCTTGGGGCCACAGGCTCCAAGACCCACACTTTCTGCCCTGGTTGGTACTGAACCAAAACAGCCTTCTGATCATGCCATTGCTTCTGGAGCTCTTGGCTGGCCTGAAGGTTTTTGCTGGCCTTTTTCATGTACTCAGCCATCCTTGATCTGAGGCCAAGTACATAATCCACAATATCCTGCTTAGGAGCTTTTAAAGGTTGTTCCCAACCCTCCTTTACAAGTGTGAGTGGACCCCTAACAGGGTGTCCAAAAAGAAGTTCAAAGGGGCTCAAGCCCACTCCTTTCTGGGGTACCTCCCTGTAGGCAAAAAGGAGGCATGGTAGAAGGATATCCCATCTCCTGCGGAGTTTTTCAGGGAGACCCATAATCATGCCTTTGAGAGTTTTATTAAATCTCTCCACCAGTCCATTTGTTTGTGGATGATAGGGTGTAGTGAACTTGTAACTTACACCACACTCCTTGCACATGGCCTTTAAGTATGCAGACATGAAATTGCTTCCCCTGTCTGATACTACTTCCTTTGGGAAGCCCACTCTGGAAAATATTCCCAGGAGGGCCTTTGCCACTGCAGGTGCTGTAGTGGTCCTTAAAGGAATTGCTTCAGGGTATCTTGTGGCATGGTCCACTACCACCAAGATAAACCTATTGCCTGAAGCAGTAGGAGGGTCAAGGGGGCCAACTATGTCAACCCCTACACTTTCAAAGGGAACCCCAACCACAGGCAGTGGAATAAGGGGTGCCTTTGGTGTGCCACCTGTCTTGCCACTGGCTTGACAGGTTTCACAGGACTTACAAAAATCTTTTGTGTCCTCAGACATCCTAGGCCAATGAAACAAGGGAACAAGTCTGTCCCAAGTTTTCATTTGACCCAGGTGCCCAGCTAGGGGAATGTCGTGGGCAAGAGTTAGGAGGAACTTTCTGTACTCCTGAGGAATCACTAATCTCCTGGCAGCTCCAGGTTTAGGATCCCTATGCTCAGTGTACAAGAGGTTGTCCTCCCAGTAAACTCTGTGAGAGTCACTGACATCCCCATTAGCCTGTTTGACAGCTTGCTGTCTGAGACCCTCTAATGTGGGACAGGTTTGCTGTGCCACACTCAGCTCCTCCCTGGCAGGCCCCCCTTCACCCAAAAGCTCAGCAGTGTCTGCTTCAAGCTCCTCTGGTGTAGGTTCTGCACAGGGAGGGAATTCTTCTTCCTCAGAAGTTGAATCCACTGTAGAGGGAGGGATAGTAGGAAGTGGTTTGCTTCTACTAGCCCTAGCTTTAGGGAGCACTTGGTCCATTGTTCCAGGATCCAAGCTTCCCTGTCCTTTTTGCTTTTTGGCCTGAGCCCTTGTCAAAGCAAAAATATGCCCTGGGATGCCCAGCATTGCTGCATGGGCCTCCAACTCCACATCTGACCAAGCTGATGTCTCCAAATCATTTCCTAGTAGACAGTCTACAGGTAAATCTGTGGCTACCACAACTTTCTTTGGACCAGTAACTCCCCCCCCCCCAGTTGGGATTAACAACAGCCATGGGGTGGCTAAGTGTGTTGTTGTGAGCATCGGTTACTTGGTACTGGTGACCAAGTAGGTGTTGTTCAGGGTGGACCAGTTTCTCTATGACCATAGTCACACTGGCACAAGTGTCCCTGTAGGCCTGAACCTCAACACCATTTATTAGGGGTAGCTGCTTGTACTTATCCATATTAAGGGGACAAGCAACTAAGGTGGCTAAATCAATAGCCCCCTCAGAGACTAACACAGCCTCTGTGGCCTCCCTAACAAGGCCAACCCCAACTAAGTTACCAATATTGAGCCCAGCTACTCCCTTTGATTGGCTATTAGTAGGTTTGCTCCCACCACCACTGCTATTAGTAGGGACACTAGGGGTAGTCGTAGGGGTTGTAGTGGTAGGAGGCTTGGTGCTTTTCTTTGGACAACTGGGATCTGTTGTCCAATGGCCTTTTACTTTACGTAAATAGCACCATGGTTTCTTTTCTTTGTTTTGATTAAAGGAGGATTTGGACCCACCACCCCCACCAGAGTGTTTTTGTGGGCCTGATGAAGACTCATTTTTAGATTTGTCCCCACCCTTGTCAGAAGACTTACCATCCTTCTTTTTGTTGCCATCTTTGTCACCCCCTGTATGAACTTTTCTGTTCACCCTTGTTCTGACCCATTTGTCTGCATTCTTTCCCAATTCTTGGGGAGAGGTCAGATCAGAGTCCACCAAGTACTGGTGCAACAAATCAGACACACAATTATTAAGAATATGCTCTCTCAGGATCAAGTTATACAGGCTTTCAAAATCAGTAACTTTACTGCCATTTAACCACCCCTCCAAGGCCTTCACTGAATGGTCAATGAAATCAACCCAGTCTTGTGAAGACTCCTTTTTGGTCTCTCTGAACTTTATCCTGTATTGTTCAGTGGTTAAGCCATAACCATCCAGGAGTGCATTCTTAAGAACTGTAAAATTATTGGCATCACTTTCTTTCACAGTAAGGAGCCTATCCCTACCTTTTCCACTAAATGATAGCCATAGGATAGCAGACCACTGCCTTTGAGGGACATCCTGTACAACACAGGCCCTCTCAAGTGCAGCAAACCACTTGTTAATGTCATCCCTGTAGGAGGCTGGACTGGCTTGTAGTGAGTACCAAGGGGTACTTGCACCTTGCACCAGGCCCAGTTATCCCTTATTAGTGTATAGGGTGTCTAGCAGCTTAGGCTGATAGATAATGGTAGCTTAGCAGAGCAGCTCAGGCTGAACTAGGAGACGTGTGAAGCTACTACAGTACCACTTAGTGTCATATGCACAATATCATAAGAAAACACAATACACAGTTATACTAAAAATAAAGGTACTTTATTTTTATGACAATATGCCAAAGTATCTTAGAGTGTACCCTCAGTGAGAGGATAGGAAATATACACAAGATATATATACACAATAGCAAAAATATGCAGTATAGTCTTAGAAAACAGTGCAAACAATGTATAGTTACAATAGGATGCAATGGGGAAACATAGGGATAGGGGCAACACAAACCATATACTCCAGAAGTGGAATGCGAACCACGAATGGACCCCAAACCTATGTGACCTTGTAGAGGGTCGCTAGGACTATTAGAAAATAGTGAGAGTTAGAAAAATAACCCTCCCCAAGACCCTGAAAAGTGAGTGCAAAGTGCACCAAAGTTCCCCTAAGGACAAAATAGTCGTGTTAGAGGGAAAATGCAAGGAAAACACAAATCAGCAATGCAACAACGATGGATTCCTGACTGAGGGTACCTGTGGAACAAGGGGACCAAGTCCAAAAGTCACAAGCAGCTCGGAGATGGGCAGATGCCCAAGAAATGCCAGCGGTTGGTGCAAAGAAGCTCTTACTAGGCTGAAGAACTGTGAATACTGCAGGAACGACAAGGGCTAGAGACTTCCCCTTTGGAGGATGGATCCCCCACGCCTTGGAGAGTCGTGCAGAAGTGTTTTCCCGCCGGATGGACGCCAACAAGCCTTGCTACACGCAAATCGTGCGTTTGGCGTTTTTGGACGCTGCTGGGGCCCAGGAGGGACCAGAAGGTCGCAAATTGGACCTGCAGAGAGAGGGGACGTCGAGCAAGACAAAGAGCCCTCACTGAAGCAGGTAGCACCCGGAGAAGTGCCAGAAACAGGCACTACGAGGATGCGTGAAACGGTGCTCGCCGAAGTTGCACAAAGGAGTCCCACGTCGCCGGAGACCAACTTAGAAAGTCGTGCAATGCAGGTTAGAGTGCCGTGGACCCAGGCTTGGCTGTGCACACAGGATTTCCGCCGGAAGTGCACAGGGGCCGGAGAAGCTTGCAAAGTCGCGGTTCCCAGCAATGCAGCCCAGCGAGGTGAGGCAAGGACTTACCTCCACCAAACTTGGGCTGAAGAGTCACTGGACTGTGGGGGTCACTTGGACGGTGTCGCTGGATTCGAGGGACCTCGCTCGTCGTGCTGAGAGGAGACCCAAGGGACCGGAGATGCAGCTTTTTGGTGCCTGCGGTTGCAGGGGGAAGATTCCGTCGACCCACGGGAGATTTCTTCGGAGCTTCTGGTGCAGAGAGGAGGCAGACTACCCCCACAGCATGCACAAGCAGGAAAACAGTCGAGAAGGCGGCAGGATCAGCGTTACAGAGTTGCAGTAGTCGTCTTTGCTACTATGTTGCAGGTTTGCAGGCTTCCAGCGCGGTCAGCGGTCGATTCCTTATCAGAAGGTGAAGAGGGAGATGCAGAGGAACTCGGCTGAGCTCATGCATTCGTTATCTGAAGTTTCCCCAGAGACAGAGACCCTAAATAGCCAGAAAAGAGGGTTTGGCTACCTAGGAGAGAGGAAAGGCTACTAACACCTGAAGGAGCCTATCACAAGGAGTCTCTGACGTCACCTGGTGGCACTGGCCACTCAGAGCAGTCCAGTGTGCCAGCAGCACCTCTGTTTCCAAGATGGCAGAGGTCTGGAGCACACTGGAGGAGCTCTGGACACCTCCCAGGGGAGGTGCAGGTCAGGGGAGTGGTCACTCCCCTTTCCTTTGTCCAGTTTCGCGCCAGAGCAGGGGCTAAGGGGTCCCTGAACCGGTGTAGACTGGCTTATGCAGAATTGGGCACCTCTGTGCCCAACAAAGCATTTCCAGAGGCTGGGGGAGGCTACTCCTCCCCTGCCTTCACACCATTTTCCAAAGGGAGAGGGTGTCACACCCTCTCTCAGAGGAAGTTCTTTGTTCTGCCATCCTGGGCCAGGCCTGGCTGGACCCCAGGAGGGCAGATGCCTGTCTGAGGGGTTGGCAGCAGCAGCAGCTGCAGAGAAACCCCAGGAAGGGCAGTCTGGCAGTACCAGGGTCTGTGCTACAGACCACTGGGATCATGGAATTGTACCAACAATGCCAGGATGGCATAGAGGGGGCAATTCCATGATCATAGACATGTTACATGGCCATATTCGGAGTTACCATGGTGAAGCTACATATAGGTAGTGACCTATATGTAGTGCACGCGTGTAATGGTGTCCCCGCACTCACAAAGTTCAGTGAATTGGCTCTGAACAATGTGGGGGCACCTTGGCTAGTGCCAGGGTGCCCACACACTAAGTAACTTTGCACCTAACCTTTACCAGGTAAAGGTTAGACATATAGGTGACTTATAAGTTACTTAAGTGCAGTGTAAAATGGCTGTGAAATAACGTGGACGTTATTTCACTCAGGCTGCAGTGGCAGGCCTGTGTAAGAATTGTCAGAGCTCCCTATGGGTGGCAAAAGAAATGCTGCAGCCCATAGGGATCTCCTGGAACCCCAATACCCTGGGTACCTCAGTACCATATACTAGGGAATTATAAGGGTGTTCCAGTAAGCCAATGTAAATTGGTAAAATTGGTCACTAGCCTGTTAGTGACAATTTGAAAGTAATGAGAGAGCATAACCACTGAGGTTCTGGTTAGCAGAGCCTCAGTGAGACAGTTAGGCACCACACAGGGAACATATACATGCACACCTATGAGCACTGGGGCCCTGTGTGACAGGGTCCCAGTGACACATACATATAGGCCACAAACCTATGAGCACTGGGGTCCTGACCAGCAGGATCCCAGTGACACATAACAAACATACTGAAACCATAGTGTTTTCACTATGAGCACTGAGGCCTGGCTATCAGGATCCCAGTGAGACAGTGAAAACAGTGACAAACACCCTGACATACACTCACAAACAGGCCAAAAGTGGGGGTAACAAGGCTAGAAAGAGGCTACCTTCTCACACAACCCCCCCCCAAACGAAGGACAATAAGGCTAACCTTGGCCAGTTGAGACTTTATTGTCTAAGTGGTGATAAGTAGAGAGTAGCTCTGCAATAGACTGGTTACTCCCTTTATCATCCACTATATGGTTACTTCCCTGTGGGGATGTAAACCACCCTGTTTGAAGTTTTTTAGCTAAGCAACAATGTGAAGATGTATTTTCAGAGTTTCTATCAGTAAGTTTTAGTTTAGAGCAGTGGGAATTGTCCACTGAACCTATTTGTAGTGATGGAAATGCCAGACAGGGATGCTGTCTCAGAAAAGCCATAGCTGGGCAAAAACTTTGTCCATATGGCTGGAAGAGAGAACAGGGATGCTGTTTCTCTTGGGTTGGAGCAGGGCAGGGATGCTGTCCTATCAGCTCCACACTAGGGCAGGGATGCTGTCCTAAGTGTTGTGAGGCAGTGCAGAGTTTCTGCACTAAAGTTTCTCTGGGAGGGTTGGAGGGATGCTCCATGTTAACTAAACTGGTGCTCTTTTTCTCACCAATGTTAGTTATCCCACAGAGAGGTACTTCCACCTCAGGGAGTCCAGCTTTGCCAGCTGATGATTCCCTTGGAACAGGTGCCACCCCAGGAGAGGTTTCTCCCACCACAGGAATAGTATCCTGAATGGTAGGGTGGTTAGGGGATACTGTGATACCCTTTTTACCTGTTGCTGGAGAGGGATCCTGAGTTTTCAGGCCTTCTCTCCTTTGCTTTTTCATTTCACTTGAAATGAGAGGGAACAATTCCTCAGGGATGCCCAGCATGGCTGCATGGGCATAAAACTCTACATCAGCCCAACCTGAGGCCTCTAGGTCATTACCTAAGAGACAGTCTACAGGTAAGCTAGGTGATACCACCACCTGCTTAGGGCCAGTAACTCCACCCCAACTAAACTGAATTATAGCTAAGGGAAGAAACTTAGTGGAGTTATGGACATCAATAATCTTATACTGTTGTCCAATGATGTGTTGTTCAGGAGGCACTAGGTTTTCAGTCACCAAAGTGAAACTGGCACCTGTGTCCCTGTAGGCCAAGGCCTCAACACCATTTATTGAAACTGTCTGCCTGTACTTATCCATTGTAAGGGGACAAGCAGCCAGTGTGGCAAGGCCAATGCCACTAGGTGTGACAGAAACTGTCTTGGGACTGATTACCTCAGTTTCCACTATGGACCCATAAGTGAACCCAACTACACCCTTTGCTTGACTGTTGCCAGCAGTCCCACCATTAGTATCACTACTGCTAGGGGCACTAGAGCTTGATGTATTAGTGGTGGTAGGCTCAGGGGGTTTACCTGGACAGGACTTATCCCCTGGCCTATGGCCTCTGTTTTTACACACAAAGCACCAAGGCTTTTTAATGTGTGCAGGTTGGGAAGAAGAGGAAGAATTTGTTTTATCCCCACCCTCTGAAGAGTGTTTAAGATTTGAAGTGGGATTTTTGGTTTTACCCTTATCCCCATGCTTATCTTGAGATTTTTCACCATCTTTCTTCTTATTGCCATCTTTGTCACCCCCTGTATGAACTTTTCTGTTCACCCTTGTTCTGACCCATTTGTCTGCCTTCTTTCCCAATTCTTGGGGAGAGGTCAGATCAGAGTCTACCAGGTACTGGTGCAACAAATCAGACACACAATTATTAAGTATATGCTCTCTCAGGATTGTGTTATACAGGCTTTCATAATCAGTAACTTTACTGCCATGTAACCACCCCTCCAAGGCCTTCACTGCCTGGTCAATGAAATCAACCCAGTCTTGTGAAGACTCCTTTTTGGTCTCTCTGAACTTTATCCTGTACTGTTCAGTGGTTAAGCCATAACCATCCAGGAGTGCATTCTTAAGAACTGTAAAATTATTGGCATCATTTTCTTTCACAGTAAGGAGCCTATCCCTACCTTTTCCACTAAATGATAGCCATAGGATAGCAGCCCACTGCTTTTGAGGGACATCCTGTACAGCACAGGCCCTCTCAAGTGCAGCAAACCACTTGTTAATGTCATCCCCCTCCTTATAAGGGGGAACTATCTTGTGCAGATTCCTGGAATCATGCTCTTTTGCAGGATGACTATGGGGAATACTGCTGCTGCCACCATGGGTATCTAAACCCAACTTCTGTCTTTCCTTCTCTAATTCTAAAGATTGTCTATCCAAATCCAGCTGTTGCTTCTTGAGCTTCAGTCTGGTTTGCTCCACTCTCAATCTATTGAGCTCCCTTTCCAACAATCTGTCATCAGGGTGGGTGGGAGGGACATTTCTAGATACAGAGGTATGATGGGAATGAACAGAAGGAGACCTGTCCCTTACAGAGGGCACCCTAACAGCTTGGCTACCAGTATAATGTGAGAGCACATCATCAGTATGATGTGATTCAACCTCTGTACCAACTATGCTAAACTGTCTAGTAATGGGCAGGCTGAGAAGTTTCTTTCCTGAACCTTTTCCTGGGGGAGTCCCTGGATCAGATTGAGAACCATTAGCTACTTTTTCTACAGATTGGGCACTTATGGCCTTATCCTGTACTCTAAGCATATTAATTAACAGTTCTAAAGAAGGATTCTTCCCTACACTCAAACCTCTCTCTATGCAGAGACTCCTTGCTCCTTTCCAGCTAAGGTGATCATATGCAAGTTTGGACAGTTCAACTTTTTGGCCTGTGCCAGACATTTTTTAGAGAGAGTTAAAGTGATAGACAAAGAGAAAAAAGTTTTCAGAATTTTTTTGGAAAGACAGAAAAAAACTTTTTAAACTTTTAAGAACTTTTTGAAAGTTTAGAAGTACTTTTCAGCACTTAGAAAAGAGTGAAAAGAGGAAATGCAAAACTTTTTGGCTATGTGTATATACACTGACCTTGTTTTGTATATTTTTCTCTTATGAAGAGTACAATGACAAGAGTGGTAAGTAGTCTCAAAGCACTTATCCCACCACTGCACAACCAATGTAGGAGGCTGGACTGGCTTGTAGTGAGTACCAAGGGGTACTTGCACCTTGCACCAGGCCCAGTTATCCCTTATTAGTGTATAGGGTGTCTAGCAGCTTAGGCTGATAGATAATGGTAGCTTAGCAGAGCAGCTCAGGCTGAACTAGGAGACGTGTGAAGCTACTACAGTACCACTTAGTGTCATATGCACAATATCATAAGAAAACACAATACACAGTTATACTAAAAATAAAGGTACTTTATTTTTATGACAATATGCCAAAGTATCTTAGAGTGTACCCTCAGTGAGAGGATAGGAAATATACACAAGATATATATACACAATAGCAAAAATATGCAGTATAGTCTTAGAAAACAGTGCAAACAATGTATAGTTACAATAGGATGCAATGGGGAAACATAGGGATAGGGGCAACACAAACCATATACTCCAGAAGTGGAATGCGAACCACGAATGGACCCCAAACCTATGTGACCTTGTAGAGGGTCGCTAGGACTATTAGAAAATAGTGAGAGTTAGAAAAATAACCCTCCCCAAGACCCTGAAAAGTGAGTGCAAAGTGCACCAAAGTTCCCCTAAGGACAAAATAGTCGTGTTAGAGGGAAAATGCAAGGAAAACACAAATCAGCAATGCAACAACGATGGATTCCTGACTGAGGGTACCTGTGGAACAAGGGGACCAAGTCCAAAAGTCACAAGCAGCTCGGAGATGGGCAGATGCCCAAGAAATGCCAGCGGTTGGTGCAAAGAAGCTCTTACTAGGCTGAAGAACTGTGAATACTGCAGGAACGACAAGGGCTAGAGACTTCCCCTTTGGAGGATGGATCCCCCACGCCTTGGAGAGTCGTGCAGAAGTGTTTTCCCGCCGGATGGACGCCAACAAGCCTTGCTACACGCAAATCGTGCGTTTGGCGTTTTTGGACGCTGCTGGGGCCCAGGAGGGACCAGAAGGTCGCAAATTGGACCTGCAGAGAGAGGGGACGTCGAGCAAGACAAAGAGCCCTCACTGAAGCAGGTAGCACCCGGAGAAGTGCCAGAAACAGGCACTACGAGGATGCGTGAAACGGTGCTCGCCGAAGTTGCACAAAGGAGTCCCACGTCGCCGGAGACCAACTTAGAAAGTCGTGCAATGCAGGTTAGAGTGCCGTGGACCCAGGCTTGGCTGTGCACACAGGATTTCCGCCGGAAGTGCACAGGGGCCGGAGAAGCTTGCAAAGTCGCGGTTCCCAGCAATGCAGCCCAGCGAGGTGAGGCAAGGACTTACCTCCACCAAACTTGGGCTGAAGAGTCACTGGACTGTGGGGGTCACTTGGACGGTGTCGCTGGATTCGAGGGACCTCGCTCGTCGTGCTGAGAGGAGACCCAAGGGACCGGAGATGCAGCTTTTTGGTGCCTGCGGTTGCAGGGGGAAGATTCCGTCGACCCACGGGAGATTTCTTCGGAGCTTCTGGTGCAGAGAGGAGGCAGACTACCCCCACAGCATGCACAAGCAGGAAAACAGTCGAGAAGGCGGCAGGATCAGCGTTACAGAGTTGCAGTAGTCGTCTTTGCTACTATGTTGCAGGTTTGCAGGCTTCCAGCGCGGTCAGCGGTCGATTCCTTATCAGAAGGTGAAGAGGGAGATGCAGAGGAACTCGGCTGAGCTCATGCATTCGTTATCTGAAGTTTCCCCAGAGACAGAGACCCTAAATAGCCAGAAAAGAGGGTTTGGCTACCTAGGAGAGAGGAAAGGCTACTAACACCTGAAGGAGCCTATCACAAGGAGTCTCTGACGTCACCTGGTGGCACTGGCCACTCAGAGCAGTCCAGTGTGCCAGCAGCACCTCTGTTTCCAAGATGGCAGAGGTCTGGAGCACACTGGAGGAGCTCTGGACACCTCCCAGGGGAGGTGCAGGTCAGGGGAGTGGTCACTCCCCTTTCCTTTGTCCAGTTTCGCGCCAGAGCAGGGGCTAAGGGGTCCCTGAACCGGTGTAGACTGGCTTATGCAGAATTGGGCACCTCTGTGCCCAACAAAGCATTTCCAGAGGCTGGGGGAGGCTACTCCTCCCCTGCCTTCACACCATTTTCCAAAGGGAGAGGGTGTCACACCCTCTCTCAGAGGAAGTTCTTTGTTCTGCCATCCTGGGCCAGGCCTGGCTGGACCCCAGGAGGGCAGATGCCTGTCTGAGGGGTTGGCAGCAGCAGCAGCTGCAGAGAAACCCCAGGAAGGGCAGTCTGGCAGTACCAGGGTCTGTGCTACAGACCACTGGGATCATGGAATTGTACCAACAATGCCAGGATGGCATAGAGGGGGCAATTCCATGATCATAGACATGTTACATGGCCATATTCGGAGTTACCATGGTGAAGCTACATATAGGTAGTGACCTATATGTAGTGCACGCGTGTAATGGTGTCCCCGCACTCACAAAGTTCAGTGAATTGGCTCTGAACAATGTGGGGGCACCTTGGCTAGTGCCAGGGTGCCCACACACTAAGTAACTTTGCACCTAACCTTTACCAGGTAAAGGTTAGACATATAGGTGACTTATAAGTTACTTAAGTGCAGTGTAAAATGGCTGTGAAATAACGTGGACGTTATTTCACTCAGGCTGCAGTGGCAGGCCTGTGTAAGAATTGTCAGAGCTCCCTATGGGTGGCAAAAGAAATGCTGCAGCCCATAGGGATCTCCTGGAACCCCAATACCCTGGGTACCTCAGTACCATATACTAGGGAATTATAAGGGTGTTCCAGTAAGCCAATGTAAATTGGTAAAATTGGTCACTAGCCTGTTAGTGACAATTTGAAAGTAATGAGAGAGCATAACCACTGAGGTTCTGGTTAGCAGAGCCTCAGTGAGACAGTTAGGCACCACACAGGGAACATATACATGCACACCTATGAGCACTGGGGCCCTGTGTGACAGGGTCCAAGTGACACATACATATAGGCCACAAACCTATGAGCACTGGGGTCCTGACCAGCAGGATCCCAGTGACACATAACAAACATACTGAAACCATAGTGTTTTCACTATGAGCACTGAGGCCTGGCTATCAGGATCCCAGTGAGACAGTGAAAACAGTGACAAACACCCTGACATACACTCACAAACAGGCCAAAAGTGGGGGTAACAAGGCTAGAAAGAGGCTACCTTCTCACAATCCCCCTCCTTATAAGGGGGAACTATCTTGTGCAGATTCCTGGAATCATGCTCTTTTGCAGGATGACTATGGGGAATACTGCTGCTGCCACCATGGGTTTCTAAACCCAACTTCTGTCTTTCCTTCTCTAATTCTAAAGACTGTCTATCCAAATCCAGCTGTTGCTTTTTAAGCTTCAGTCTGGTTTGTTCCACCCTCAACTTATTGAGTTCCCTTTCTAACAATCTGTCATCAGGGTTGGTGGGAGGGACATTTCTAGATACAGAGGTATGATGGGAATGAACAGACGGAGACCTGTCCCTTACAGAGGGCACCCTAACAGCTTGGCTGACAGTGTAATGTGAGAGCACATCATCTGCATGATGTGACTCCACCTCAGTACCAACTATGCTAGACTGTCTTGTAATGGGAAGGCTAAGAAGTTTCTTTCCTGAACCTTTACCTGGGGGAGTCCCTGGATCAGATTGAGAACCATTAGCTACTTTTTCAACAGATGGGGCACTTTTAGCCTTATCTTGTTCTCTAAGCATGTTAAGTAACAGTTCCAAGGAAGGATTCTTCCCTACACTCAAACCTCTCTCTATGCAGAGACTCCTTGCTCCTTTCCAGCTAAGGTGATCATATGCAATCTTAGACAGGTCAACATTTTGGCCTGTGCCAGACATTTTTAGAGAGAGTTAAAGTGATAGAAAAAGAGAAAAAAGTTTGTCAGAGCTTTTAGAAAGACAGAAAAAAAACTATTTAAACTTTTTAGAAAGTTTAGAAGTACTTTTCAGCACTTAGAAAAGAGTGAAAAGAGGAAATGCTAAACTTTTTGGCTATGTGTATATACACTGACCTTGTTTTGTATATTTTTCTCTTATGAAAAGTACAATGACAAGAGTGGTAAGTAGTCTCAAAGCACTTATCCCACCACTGCACAACCAATGTAGGAGGCTGGACTGGCTTGTAGTGAGTACCAAGGGGTACTTGCACCTTGCACCAGGCCCAGTTATCCCTTATTAGTGTATAGGGTGTCTAGCAGCTTAGGCTGATAGATAATGGCAGCTTAGCAGAGCAGCTTAGGCTGAACTAGGAGACGTGTGAAGCTACTACAGTACCACCTAGTGTCATATGCACAATATCATAAGAAAACACAATACACAGTTATACTAAAAATAAAGGTACTTTATTTTTATGACAATATGCCAAAGTATCTCAGAGTGTACCCTCAGTGAGAGGATAGGAAATATACACAAGATATATATACACAATAGCAAAAATATGCAGTATGGTCTTAGAAAACAGTGCAAACAATGTATAGTTACAATAGGATGCAATGGGGACACATAGGGATAGGGGCAACACAAACCATATACTCCAAAAGTGGAATGCGAACCACGAATGGACCCCAAACCTATGTGACCTTGTAGAGGGTCGCTGGGACTATTAGAAAATAGTGAGAGTTAGAAAAATAACCCTCCCCAAGTGTAGGAGGCTGGACTGGCTTGTAGTGAGTACCAAGGGGTACTTGCACCTTGCACCAGGCCCAGTTATCCCTTATTAGTGTATAGGGTGTCTAGCAGCTTAGGCTGATAGATAATGGTAGCTTAGCAGAGCACCTTAGGCTGAACTAGGAGACGTGTGAAGCTACTACAGTACCACTTAGTGTCATATGCACAATATCATAAGAAAACACAATACACAGTTATACTAAAAATAAAGGTACTTTATTTTTATGACAATATGCCAAAGTATCTTAGAGTGTACCCTCAGTAAGAGGATAGGAAATATACACAAGATATATATACACAATAGCAAAAATATGCAGTATAGTCTTAGAAAACAGTGCAAACAATGTATAGTTACAATAGGATGCAATAGGGAAACATAGGGATAGGGGCAACACAAACCATATACTCCAGAAGTGGAATGCGAACCACGAATGGACCCCAAACCTATGTGACCTTGTAGAGGGTCGCTGGGACTATTAGAAAATAGTGAGAGTTAGCAAAATAACCCTCCCCAAGACCCTGAAAAGTGAGTGCAAAGTGCACTAAAGTTCCCCTAAGGACAAAAGAGTCGTGTTAGAGGAATAATGCAGGAAAGACACAAACCAGCAATGCAACAACTGTGGATTTCCAATCTAGGGTACCTGTGGAACAAGGGGACCAAGTCCAAAAGTCACAAGCAAGTCGGAGATGGGCAGATGCCCAGGAAATGCCAGCTGCGGGTGCAAAGAAGCTTCGACTGGACAGAAGAAGCTGAGGTTTCTGCAGGAACGAAAAGGGCTAGAGACTTCCCCTTTGGTGGACCGATCCCTCTCGCCGTGGAGAGTCGTGCAGAAGTGTTTTCTCGCCGGAAGGACGCCAACAAGCCTTGCTACACGCAAATCGTGCGTTTGGCGTTTTTGGACGCTGCTGGGGCCCAGGAGGGACCAGGAGGTCGCAAATTGGACCTGAAGAGAGAGGGGACGTCGAGCAAGACAAAGAGCCCTCACTGAAGCAGGTAGCACCCGGAGAAGTGCCAGAAACAGGCACTACGAGGATGCGTGAAACGGTGCTTGCCGAAGTTGCACAAAGGGGTCCCACGTCGCCGGAGACTAACTTAGAAAGTCGTGCAATGCAGGTTAGAGTGCCGTGGACCCAGGCTTGGCTGTGCACAAAGGATTTCCGCCGGAAGTGCACAGGGGCCGGAGTAGCTGCAAAGTCGCGGTTCCCAGCAATGCAGCCCAGCGAGGTGAGGCAAGGACTTACCTCCACCAAACTTGGGCTGAAGAGTCACTGGACTGTGGGGGTCACTTGGACAGCGTCGCTGGATTCGAGGGACCTCGCTCGTCGTGCTGAGAGGAGACCCAAGGGACCGGTAATGCAGCTTTTTGGTGCCTGCGGTTGCAGGGGGAAGATTCCGTCGACCCACGGGAGATTTCTTCGGAGCTTCTGGTGCAGAGAGGAGGCAGGCTACCCCCACAGCATGCACAAGCAGGAAAACAGTCGAGAAGGCGGCAGGATCAGCGTTACAGAGTTGCAGTAGTCGTCTTTGCTACTATGTTGCAGGTTTGCAGGCTTCCAGCGCGGTCAGCGGTCGATTCCTTATCAGAAGGTGAAGAGAGAGATGCAGAGGAACTCGGCTGAGCTCATGCATTCGTTATCTGAAGTTTCCCCAGAGACAGAGACCCTAAATAGCCAGAAAAGAGGGTTTGGCCACCTAGGAGAGAGGAAAGGCTACTAACACCTGAAGGAGCCTATCACAAGGAGTCTCTGACGTCACCTGGTGGCACTGGCCACTCAGAGCAGTCCAGTGTGCCAGCAGCACCTCTGTTTCCAAGATGGCAGAGGTCTGGAGCACACTGGAGGAGCTCTGGACACCTCCCAGGGGAGGTGCAGGTCAGGGGAGTGGTCACTCCCCTTTCCTTTGTCCAGTTTCGCGCCAGAGCAGGGGCTAAGGGGTCCCTGAACCGGTGTAGACTGGCTTATGCAGAATTGGGCACATCTGTGCCCAACAAAGCATTTCCAGAGGCTGGGGGAGGCTACTCCTCCCCTGCCTTCACACCATTTTCCAAAGGGAGAGGGTGTCACACCCTCTCTCAGAGGAAGTTCTTTGTTCTGCCATCCTGGGCCAGGCCTGGCTGGACCCCAGGAGGGCAGCTGCCTGTCTGAGGGGTTGGCAGCAGCAGCAGCTGCAGTGAAACCCCGGGAAGGGCAGTTTGGCAGTACCAGGGTCTGTGCTACAGACCACTGGGATCATGGGATTGTGCCAACTATGCCAGGATGGCATAGAGGGGGCAATTCCATGATCATAGACATGTTACATGGCCATATTCGGAGTTACCATTGTGAAGCTACATATAGGTAGTGACCTATATGTAGTGCACGCGTGTAATGGTGTCCCCGCACTCACAAAGTTCAGGGAATTGGCTCTGAACAATGTGGGCGCACCTTGGCTAGTGCCAGGGTGCCCTCACACTAAGTAACTTTGCACCTAACCTTTACCAGGTAAAGGTTAGACATATAGGTGACTTATAAGTTACTTAAGTGCAGTGTAAAATGGCTGTGAAATAACGTGGACGTTATTTCACTCAGGCTGCAGTGGCAGGCCTGTGTAAGAATTGTCAGAGCTCCCTATGGGTGGCAAAAGAAATGCTGCAGCCCATAGGGATCTCCTGGAACCCCAATACCCTGGGTACCTTAGTACCATATACTAGGGAATTATAAGGGTGTTCCAGTAAGCCAATGTGAATTGGTAAAATTGGTCACTAGCCTGTTAGTGACAATTTAAAAGTAATGAGAGAGCATAACCACTGAGGTTCTGGTTAGCAGAGCCTCAGTGAGACAGTTAGGCACCACACAGGGAACATACACATGCACACCTATGAGCACTGGGGCCCTGTGTGACAGGGTCCCAGTGACACATACATATAGGCCACAAACCTATGAGCACTGGGGTCCTGACCAGCAGGATCCCAGTGACACATAACAACCATACTGAAAACATGGTGTTTTCACTATGAGCACTGAGGCCTGGCTATCAGGATCCCAGTGAGACAGTGAAAACAGTGACAAACACCCTGACATACACTCACAAACAGGCCAAAAGTGGGGGTAACAAGGCTAGAAAGAGGCTACCTTCTCACACCAAGACCCTGAAAAGTGAGTGCAAAGTGCACTAAAGTTCCCCTAAGGATAAAGAAGTCGTATTAGAGGAATAATGCAGGAAAGACACAAACCAACAATGCAACAACGCTGGATTTCCAATCTGGGGTACCTGTGGAACAAGGGGACCAAGTCCAAAAGTCACAAGCAAGTCGGAGATGGGCAGATTCCCAGGAAATGCCAGCTGCGGGTGCAAAGAAGCTTCTACTGGACAGAAGAAGCTGCGGTTTCTGCAGGAACGCAAAGGGCTAGAGACTTCCCCTTTGGAGGACAGATCCCTCTCGCCTTGTAGAGTCGTGCAGAAGTGTTTTCCCGCCGAAAGAACGCCAACAAGCCTTGCTAGCTGAAAATCGTTCAGTTAGCGTTTTTGGATGCTGCTGTGGCTCAGGAGGGACCAGGAGGTCGCAAATTGGACCAGGAGGTAGAGGGGACGTCGACCAAGACAAGGAGACCTCTTAGCAGCAGGTAGCTCCCGGAGAAGTGCCAGAAACAGGCACTACGAGGATGCGTGAAACGGTGCTCACCCGAAGTCGCACAAAGAAGTCCCACGTCGCCGGAGAACAACTTAGGAGGTCGTGCAATGCAGGTTAGAGTGCCGTGGACCCAGGCTGGACTGTGCACAAAGGATTTCCGCCGGAAGTGCACGGAGGCCGGAGTAGCTGCAAAAGTCGCGGTTCCCAGCAATGCAGTCTAGCGAGGTGAGGCAAGGACTTACCTCCACCAAACTTGGACTGAAGAGTCACTGGACTGTGGGAGTCACTTGGACAGAGTTGCTGGATTCGAGGGACCTCGCTCGTCGTGCTGAGAGGAGACCCAAGGGACCGGTAATGCAGCTTTTTGGTGCCTGCGGTTGCAGGGGGAAGATTCCGTCGACCCACAGGAGATTTCTTCGGAGCTTCTAGTGCAGAGAGGAGGCAGACTACCCCGACAGCATGCACCACCAGGAAAACAGTCGAGAAGGCGGCAGGATCAGCGTTACAGAGTTGCAGTAGTCGTCTTTGCTACTATGTTGCAGGTTTGCAGGCTTCCAGCGCGGTCAGCAGTCGATTCCCTGGCAGAAGGTGAAGAGAGAGATGCAGAGGAACTCGGATGAGCTCTTGCATTCGTTATCTAAAGTTTCCCCAGAGACAGAGACGCTAAATAGCCAGAAAAGAGGGTTTGGCTACCTAGGAGAGAGGATAGGCTAGCAACACCTGAAGGAGCCTATCACAAGGAGTCTCTGACGTCACCTGGTGGCACTGGCCACTCAGAGCAGTCCAGTGTGCCAGCAGCACCTCTGTTTCCAAGATGGCAGAGGTCTGGAGCACACTGGAGGAGCTCTGGGCACCTCCCAGGGGAGGTGCAGGTCAGGGGAGTGGTCACTCCCCTTTCCTTTGTCCAGTTTCGCGCCAGAGCAGGGCTAAGGGGTCCCCTGAACCGGTGTAGACTGGCTTATGCAGAATTGGGCACATCTGTGCCCAAGAAAGCATTTCCAGAGGCTGGTGGAGGCTACTCCTCCCCTGCCTTCACACCATTTTCCAAAGGGAGAGGGTGTAACACCCTCTCTCAGAGGAAGTCCTTTGTTCTGCCATCCTGGGCCAGGCCTGGCTGGACCCCAGGAGGGCAGCTGCCTGTCTGAGGGGTTGGCAGCAGCAGCAGCTGCAGTGAAACCCCAGGAAGGGCAGTTTGGCAGTACCAGGGTCTGTGCTACAGACCACTGGGATCATGGGATTGTGCCAACTATGCCAGGATGGTATAGAGGGGGCAATTCCATCATCATAAACATGTTACATGGCCATATTCGGAGTTACCATTGTGAAGCTACATATACGTAGTGACCTATATGTAGTGCACGCGTGTAATGGTGTCCCCGCACTCACAAAGTCCGGGGAATTGGCCCTGAACAATGTGGGGGCACCTTGGCTAGTGCCAGGGTGCCCTCACACTAAGTAACTTTGCACCTAACCTTTACCAGGTAAAGGTTAGATATATAGGTGACTTATAAGTTACTTAAGTGCAGTGTAAAATGGCTGTGAAATAACGTGGACGTTATTTCACTCAGGCTGCAGTGGCAGGCCTGTGTAAGAATTGTCAGAGCTCCCTATGGATGGCAAAAGAAATGCTGCAGCCCATAGGGATCTCCTGGAACCCCAATACCCTGGGTACCTCAGTACCATATACTAGGGAATTATAAGGGTGTTCCAGTAAGCCAATGTAAATTGCTAAAATTAGTCACTAGCCTGTTAGTGACAATTTGGAAAGAAATGAGAGAGCATAACCACTGAGGTTCTGATTAGCAGAGCCTCAGTGAGACAGTTAGTCACTACACAGGTAACACATTCAGGCACACTTATGAGCACTGGGGCCCTGGGTTACCAGGGTCCCAGTGACACATACAACTAAAACAACATATATACAGTGAAAAATGGGGGTAACATGCCAGGCAAGATGGTACTTTCCTACAACATCCATCCTCCAAAGGGGAAGTTTCTAGCCCTTGTCGTTCTTGCAGAATCCACAGCTTCTACCATCTGGTGGCAGCTTCTTTGCACCCACAGCTGGCATTTCCTGGGCATCTGCCCACTCCCAACTTGATCGTGACTCTTGGACTTGGTCCCCTTGTTCCACAGGTACTCTCGTCAGGAAATCCATTGTTGTTGCATTGCTGGTGTTGGTCTTCCTTGCAGAATTCCCCTATCACGACCTCTGTGCTCTCTGGGGAACTTAGGTTCACTTTGCACCCACTTTTCAGGGCCTTGGGGTGGGCTATTTTTCTAACCCTCACTTTTTTCTTACAGTCCCAGCGACCCTCTACAAGGTCACATAGGTTTGGGGTCCATTCGTGGTTCGCATTCCACTTCTAGAGTATATGGTTTGTGTTGCCCCTGTTCCTATGTGCTCTCATTGCAACCTATTGTGACTATACATTGCTTGCACTGTTTTCTATTGCTATTACTGCATATTTTTGGTATTGTGTACATATATCTTGTGTATATTTGCTATCCACATACTGAGGGTACTCACAGATAATTTGGCATGTTGTCATAAAAATAAAGTACCTTTATTTTTAGTATATCTGTGTAATGTGTTTTCTTATGATATTGTGCATGTGACACCAGTGGTATAGTAGGAGCTTTACACGCCTCCTAGTTCAGCCTAAGCTGCTCTGCTAAGCTACCTTTTCTATCAGCCTAAGCTGCTAGACACCCCTCTACACTAATAAGGGATACCTGGACCTGGTGCAAGGTGTAAGTACCCCTTGGTACCCACTACAAGCCAGGCCAGCCTCCTACACTGGTTGTGCAGCGGTGGGATAAGTACTTGCAACTACTTACCACTTTGTCATTTTGTACTTTTCATAAGAGAAAAATATACAAAACAAGTTCAGTGTATGTACACCTAACCAAAAAGTTTTGCTTTTCTCCTCTCACATCTTTGCTAAGTGCTGAACAGTACCTCTAAAACTTTCCAAAAGTTCTTAAAAAGTTAAAAAAGTTTTTTTTTCTGTTCTTTAAAAAGTTCTGAAAACTTTTTCTTTCTTTTTCTGTCCCTTAAACCCTTTCTATAATGTCTGGCACAGATCAAACTGTTGATCTGACCAAACTTGCTTATGATCACCTTAGCTGGAAAGGAGCAAGGAGTCTCTGCGTTGAAACAGGTTTAGGGGTAGGGAAGAATCCCTCTAGAGAACTGTTAGTTAACATGCTCATTGAACAAGATAAGACCTTAGTTGGCACTTCTGGTGAGAGATTAGCTGATGGTTCTCACTCTGATTCTGGGGCACCCCCAGTAAAGGATTTAGAAGGGAGCCTTCCCAACCTGCCCATTAGCAGACCACCTAGCAGGGCTGGTACTGAGGTGAGTTCTCATCATAGTATAGAGACAGCTCCTTTAGGCCAGGTTGTTAGAGTGCCATCTGCTAGGGACAGGTCTCCCTCTGTTCATTCTCACCATTCTTCTGTGTCAAGGCATGCCCAACCCACCCACCCTGATGACAGAGTGTTAGAAAGGGAGCTCAATAGATTGAGAGTGGAAGAATCCAGGCTGAAGCTCAAGAAGCAACAGCTGGATTTAGATAGGCAAGCATTTGATTTAGAAAAAGAAAGACAGAGGTTGGGGTTTGGACCCCATGGTGGCAGCAGCAGTATTACAGATAGTAATTCTGTAAAAGAGCATGATTCTAGGAATCTGCACAAGATAGTTCCCCCTTACAAGGAGGGGGATTACATTAACAAGTGGTTTGCTGCACTTGAGAGGGCCTGTAATGTACAGGGGGTCCCTCAAAGGCAGTGGGCTGCTATCCTATGGCTATCTTTCAGTGGAAAGGGTAGGGATAGGCTCCTTACTGTGAAGGAAAGTGATGCCAATGATTTTACAGTTCTTAAGAATGCACTCCTTGATGGTTATGGCTTAACCACTGAACAGTACAGGATCAAGTTCAGAGAGACCAAAAAGGAGTCTTCACAAGACTGGGTAGACTTTGTTGACCATTCAGTGAAGGCCTTGGAGGGGTGGTTACATGGCAGTAAAGTTTCTGACTATGAAAGCCTGTATAACTTAATCCTGAGAGAGCATATTCTTAATAATTGTGTGTCTGATTTGTTACTCCAGTACCTGGTAGACTCTGATCTGACCTCTTCCCAAGAATTGGGAAAGAAGGCAGACAAATGGGTCAGAACAAGGGTTAACAGAAAAGTTCACACAGGGGGTGACAAGGATGGCAAGAAGAAGGATGGTAAGTCTTCTGACAAGGGTGGGGACAAATCTAAAATTGAGTCTTCATCAGGCCCACAAAAACACTCTGGTGGGGGTGGTGGGCCCAAATCCTCTTCAAATCAAAACAAAGAAAAGAAACCATTGTGCTATTTATGTAAAATAAAAGGCCATTGGACAACTGATCCCAGTTGCCCAAAGAAAAGCACCAAGCCTCCCACCACTACAACCCCTGCTGCTACACCTAGTGCCCCTAGTAATAGCAGTGGTGGTGGGAGCAAACCTACTAATAGCCAATCCAAGGGAGTAGCTGGGCTCACTTTTGGTAATTTAGTTGGGGTTGGTCTTGTTAGGGAGACCACAGAGGCTGTGTTAGTCTCTGAGGGGGCCATTGATTTGGCCACCTTGGTTGCTTGTCCCCTTAATATGGATAAGTACAAGCAACTTCCCCTAATAAATGGTGTTGAGGTTCAGGCCTACAGGGACACAGGTGCCAGTGTTACCATGGTAATAGAGAAACTGGTCCACCCTGAACAACACCTACTTTGTCACCAGTACCAAGTGACTGATGCTCATAACAACACTCTTAGCCACCCCATGGCTGTTGTGAATCTCAACTGGGTGGGGAGAGGGGGGGGGTTACTGGTCCAAAGAAAGTTGTGGTTGCCTCAGATTTACCTGTAGACTGTCTACTAGGGAACAATTTAGAGACATCAGCTTGGGCAGAAGTGGAGTTGGAGGCTCATGCAGCAATGCTGGGCATTCCAGGGCATATTTTTGCTTTAACCAGGGCTCAGGCCAAAAAGCAAAAAGGACAGGGTGACTTGGATCCTGGAAGAATGGACCAAGTGCTCCCTAAAGCTAGGGTTAGTAAAGGTAAAACACTACCTACTATCCCTCCCTCTACAGTGGATTCAACTTCTGAGGAAGAAGAATTTCCACCCTGTGCAGAACCTACACCAGAGGAGATGGAAGCAGACACTGCTGAGCTTTTGGGTGAAGGGGGGCCTGCCAGGGAGGAACTAAGTGTAGCACAGCATACCTGTCCCACACTAGAGGGTCTAAGGCAGCAAGCTGTCAAACAAGCAAAGGGGGATGTCAGTGACTCTCACAGAGTTTACTGGGAGGACAACCTCTTGTATACTGAGGCAAAGGATCCAAAACCTGGAGATTGGTGATTCCTCAGCAATACAGAAAGTTCCTCCTAACTCTAGCCCACGACATTTCCTTAGCTGGACATTTGGGGCAAATTAAAACTTGGGACAGGCATGTCCCCTTGTTTCATTGGCCTAGAATGTCAGAGGACACAAAGGAATTTTGTAAGTCCTGTGAAACCTGTCAAGCCAGTGGCAAGACAGGTGGCACTCCAAAGGCACCCCTTATTCCACTGCCTGTGGTTGGGGTTCCCTTTGAAAGGGTCGGGATGGACATGGTTGGCCCCCTTGACCCTCCTACTGCTTCAGGCAATAGGTTTATCTTGGTGGTAGTGGACCATGCCACCAGATATCTTGAAGCAATTCCTCTATTGACCACTACAGCTCCTGCAGTGGCAAAGGCCCTCCTTGGAATCTTTTCCAGGGTCGGCTTCCCAAAAGAGGTGGTATCAGACAGGGGAAGCAATTTCATATCTGCTTACTTAAAGGCCATGTGGAAGGAATGTCGTGTGACATACAAGTTCACCGAACCCTATCATCCACAAACAAATGGACTGGTTGAGAGGTTTAATAAAACTCTCAAAGGAATGATAATGGGACTCCCTGAAAAACTCCGCAGGAGATGGGATATCCTGTTACCTTGCCTCGATTTTTGCTTACAGGGAGGTACCCCAAAAAGGAGTGGGCTTCAGCCCCTTGAACTCCTATTTGGAAACCCTGTAAGAGGTCCTCTAACACTTGTGAAGGAGGGTTGGGAACAACCTTTAAAAGCTCCAAAGCAAGACATAGTGGACTATGTACTTGGCCTAAGATCTAGGATGGCAGAGTACATGAAAAAGGCCAGTAAAATCCTTCAGGCCAGCCAAGAACTCCAAAAGCAATGGCATGACCAGAAGGCTGTTCTGATTCAGTACCAACCAGGGCAGAAAGTGTGGCCCCAACGGCACTCCAAGATAAATGGAGTGGACCCCACATTATTGTTGAGAAAAAGGGAGAAAGTCACCTACTTAGTTGACTTAGGCACTGCTAGGAGTCCCCTTAGGGTGCTCCATGTCAATCGCCTGAAACCCTACTATGACAGGGCTGATCTCACCCTGCTCATGGCAACAGATGAAGGACAGGAAGAAGAGAGTGACCCTCCCCCTGATCTCTTCTCTTCCACAGAACAAGATGCTCTAGTGGAAGGTGTAGTTTTGGCAGATTGTCTTACTGCTGAGCAAAAAGACCACTGCATAAATCTCCTGGGTCAGTTTTCTGAACTCTTCTCTACTGTGCCAGGCACCACTTCTTGGTGTGAGCACACTATAGATACTGGAGACAGCTTGCCTGTCAAAAGTAAGATCTATAGGCAGCCTGACCATGTCAGAGACTGCATAAAACAAGAGGTTCAGAAAATGCTTGAACTGGGAGTGGTTGAGCACTCTGAAAGTCCATGGGCCTTTCCTGTGGTACTTGTACCAAAACCTCAGTCCAAAGATGGTAAAAGGGAAATGAGATTTTGTGTTGACTACAGAGGTCTCAACCAGGTAACTAAAACTGATGCTTACCCTATACCCAGGGCAGATGAGCTAATAGATACACTGGCATCCGCCAAGTATCTAAGCACCTTTGATTTGACTGCAGGGTATTGGCAGATCAAGTTATCAGAGGATGCTAAAGCAAAAACTGCATTTTCAACCATTGGAGGGCACTACCAATTCACAGTAATGCCTTTTGGATTGAAAAATGCACCTGCCACTTTTCAAAGGTTGGTGAATACAGTCCTACAAGGGCTGGAAGCTTTTAGTGCAGCATATCTAGATGATACAGCTGTCTTTAGCTCCAGCTGGCATGATCACCTGGTCCACCTATGGAAAGTTTTGGAGGCCCTGCAAAAGGCAGGCCTCACCATCAAGGCTTCAAAGTGCCAGATAGGGCAGGGGAAAATGGTTTATCTGGGACACCTGGTAGGTGGTGAACAGATTGCACCACTTCAGGGGAAAATCCAAACTATTATAGATTGGGTTCCCCCTACAACTCAGACTCAGGTGAGAGCCTTTTTAGGCCTCACTGAGTACTACAGGAGGTTCGTAAAGAACTATGGCTCCATTGCAGCCCCTCTTAATGACCTCACATCTAAGAAAATGCCTAAAAAGGTATTATGGACAGCAAACTGTCAGAAAGCTTTTGAGGAGCTGAAGCAGGCCATGTGCTCTGCACCTGTCCTGAAAAGCCCTTGTTACTCCAAAAAATTAATTGTCCAAACTGATGCATCTGAATTAGGGGTAGGGGCAGTCTTATCACAACTTAATTCTGAGGGCCAGGATCAACCTGTTGCTTTTATCAGCAGGAGGTTGACCCCTAGAGAAAAGCGTTGGTCTGCCATAGAGAGGGAGGCATTTGCTGTGGTCTGGGCACTGAAGAAGTTGAGGCCATACCTGTTTGGCACTCACTTCATTGTTCAGACAGACCACAAACCTCTACTTTGGCTAAAACAAATGAAAGGTGAAAACCCTACATTGTTGAGGTGGTCCATATCCCTACAGTGAATGGACTATACAGTGGAACATAGACCTGGGAGTACCCACTCCAATGCAGATGGACTCTCCAGATATTTCCACTTAGACAATGAAGACTCATCAGGTCATGGCTAGTCTTATTGTCCTTCGTTTGGGGGGGGGGGGGGGTTGTGTAGGAAAGTACCATCTTGCCTGGCATGTTACCCCCATATTTCACTGTATATATGTTGTTTTAGTTGTATGTGTCACTGGGACCCTGCCAGCCAGGGCCCCAGTGCTCATAAGTGTGCCCTGTATGTGTTACCTGTGTTATGACTAACTGTCTCACTGAGGCTCTGCTATCCAGAACCTCAGTGGTTATGCTCTCTAATTTCTTTCCAAATTGTCACTAACAGGCTAGTGACCAATTTCACCAATTTACATTGGCATACTGGAACACCCATATAATTCCCTAGTATATGGTACTGGGGTACCCAGGGTATTGGGGTTCCAGGAGATCCCTATGGGCTGCAGCATTTCTTTTGCCACCCATAGGGAACTCTGACAATTCTTACACAGGCCTGCCCTTGCAGCCTGAGTGAAATATCGTCCACGTTATTTCACAGCCATTTACCACTGCACTTAAGTAACTTATAAGTCACCTATATGTCTAATCTTTACCTGGTAAAGGTTGGGTGCTAAGTTACTTAGTGTGTGGGCACCCTGGCACTAGCCAAGGTGCTCCCACATTGTTCAGGGCAAATTCCCCGGACTTTGTGAGTGCGGGGACACCATTACACGCGTGCACTATACATTTGTCACGACATATGTATAGCGTCACAATGGTAACTCCGAACATGGCCATGTAACATGTCTAAGATCATGGAATTGTCACCCCAAGACAATTCCATGATCCCCCGAGTCTCTAGCTCAGACCCCGGTACTGCCAAACTACCTTTCCCGGGGTTTCACTGCAGTTGCTGCTGCTGCCAACCCCTCAGACAGGTTTCTGCCCTCCTGGGGTCCAGCCAGGCTTGGCCCAGGAAGGCAGAACAAAGGACTTCCTCAGAGAGAGGGTGTTACACCCTCTCCCTTTGGAAAAAGGTGTTAGGGCTGGGGAGGAGTAGACTCCCCCAGCCTTTGGAAATTCTTTCATGGGCACAGATGGTGCCCATTTCTGCATAAGCCAGTCTACACCGGTTCAGGGATCCCCCAGCCCTGCTCTGGCGCAAAACTGGACAAAGGAAAGGGGAGTGACCACTCCCCTGACCTGCACCTCCAGTGCAGAGCCCCTCCAGTGTGCTCCAGACCTCTGCCATCATGGAAACAGAGGTGCTGCTGGCACACTGGACTGCTCTGAGTGGCTGTAGGAGGCTGGACTGGCTTGTAGTGAGTACCAAGGGGTACTTGCACCTTGCACCAGGCCCAGTTATCCCTTATTAGTGTATAGGGTGTCTAGCAGCTTAGGCTGATAGATAATGGTAGCTTAGCAGAGCAGCTTAGGCTGAACTAGGAGACGTGTGAAGCTACTACAGTACCACTTAGTGTCATATGCACAATATCATAAGAAAACACAATACACAGTTATACTAAAAATAAAGGTACTTTATTTTTATGACAATATGCCAAAGTATCTTAGAGTGTACCCTCAGTGAGAGGATAGGAAATATACACAAGATATATATACACAATAGCAAAAATATGCAGTATAGTCTTAGAAAACAGTGCAAACAATGTATAGTTACAATAGGATACAATGGGGAAACATAGGGATAGGGGCAACACAAACCATATACTCCAAAAGTGGAATGCGAACCACGAATGGACCCCAAACCTATGTGACCTTGTAGAGGGTCGCTGGGACTATTAGAAAATAGTGAGAGTTAGAAAAATAACCCTCCCCAAGACCCTGAAAAGTGAGTGCAAAGTGCACTAAAGTTCCCCTAAGGACAAAATAGTCGTGTTAGAGGGAAAATGCAAGGAAAACACAAATCAGCAATGCAACAACGATGGATTCCTGACTGAGGGTACCTGTGGAACAAGGGGACCAAGTCCAAAAGTCACAAGCAACTCGGAGATGGGCAGATGCCCAAGAAATGCCAGCGGTTGGTGCAAAGAAGCTCTTACTAGGCTGAAGAACTGTGAATACTGCAGGAACGACAAGGGCTAGAGACTTCCCCTTTGGAGGATGGATCCCGCACGCCTTGGAGAGTCGTGCAGAAGTGTTTTCCCGCCGGATGGACGCCAACAAGCCTTGCTACACGCAAATCGTGCGTTTGGCGTTTTTGGATGCTGCTGGGGCCCAGGAGGGACCAGGAGGTCGCAAATTGGACCTGCAGAGAGAGGGGACGTCGAGCAAGACAAAGAGCCCTCACTGAAGCAGGTAGCACCCGGAGAAGTGCCAGAAACAGGCACTACGAGGATGCGTGAAACGGTGCTCGCCGAAGTTGCACAAAGGAGTCCCACGTCGCCGGAGACCAACTTAGAAAGTCGTGCAATGCAGGTTAGAGTGCCGTTGACCCAGGCTTGGCTGTGCACAAAGGATTTCCGCCGGAAGTGCACAGGGGCCGGAGTAGCTGCAAAGTCGCGGTTCCCAGCAATGCAGCCCAGCGAGGTGAGGCAAGGACTTACCTCCACCAAACTTGGACTGAAGAGTCACTGGACTGTGGGGGTCACTTGGACAGAGTCGCTGGATTCGAGGGACCTCGCTCGTCGTGCTGAGAGGAGACCCAAGGGACCGGTAATGCAGCTTTTTGGTGCCTGCGGTTGCAGGGGGAAGATTCCGTCGACCCACGGGAGATTTCTTCGGAGCTTCTGGTGCAGAGAGGAGGCAGACTACCCCCACAGCATGCACAAGCAGGAAAACAGTCGAGAAGGCGGCAGGATCAGCGTTACAGAGTTGCAGTAGTCGTCTTTGCTACTATGTTGCAGGTTTGCAGGCTTCCAGCGCGGTCAGCGGTCGATTCCTTATCAGAAGGTGAAGAGAGAGATGCAGAGGAACTCGGCTGAGCTCATGCATTCGTTATCTAAAGTTTCCCCAGAGACAGAGACCCTAAATAGCCAGAAAAGAGGGTTTGGCTACCTAGGAGAGAGGAAAGGCTACTAACACCTGAAGGAGCCTATCACAAGGAGTCTCTGACGTCACCTGGGGGCACTGGCCACTCAGAGCAGTCCAGTGTGCCAGCAGCACCTCTGTTTCCAAGATGGCAGAGGTCTGGAGCACACTGGAGGAGCTCTGGACACCTCCCAGGGGAGGTGCAGGTCAGGGGAGTGGTCACTCCCCTTTCCTTTGTCCAGTTTCGCGCCAGAGAAGGGGCTAAGGGGTCCCTGAACCGGTGTAGACTGGCTTATGCAGAATTGGGCACATCTGTGCCCAACAAAGCATTTCCAGAGGCTGGGGGAGGCTACTCCTCCCCTGCCTTCACACCATTTTCCAAAGGGAGAGGGTGTCACACCCTCTCTCAGAGGAAGTTCTTTGTTCTGCCATCCTGGGCCAGGCCTGGCTGGACCCCAGGAGGGCAGCTGCCTGTCTGAGGGGTTGGCAGCAGCAGCAGCTGCAGTGAAACCCCAGGATAATGCAGCTTTTTGGTGCCTGCGGTTGCAGGGGGAAGATTCCGTCGACCCACAGGAGATTTCTTCGGAGCTTCTAGTGCAGAGAGGAGGCAGACTACCCCCACAGCATGCACCACCAGGAAAACAGTCGAGAAGGCGGCAGGATCAGCGTTACAGAGTTGCAGTAGTCGTCTTTGCTACTATGTTGCAGGTTTGCAGGCTTCCAGCGCGGTCAGCAGTCGATTCCCTGGCAGAAGGTGAAGAGAGAGATGCAGAGGAACTCCGATGAGCTCTTGCATTCGTTATCTAAAGTTTCCCCAGAGACAGAGACGCTAAATAGCCAGAAAAGAGGGTTTGGCTACCTAGGAGAGAGGATAGGCTAGCAACACCTGAAGGAGCCTATCACAAGGAGTCTCTGACGTCACCTGGTGGCACTGGCCACTCAGAGCAGTCCAGTGTGCCAGCAGCACCTCTGTTTCCAAGATGGCAGAGGTCTGGAGCACACTGGAGGAGCTCTGGGCACCTCCCAGGGGAGGTGCAGGTCAGGGGAGTGGTCACTCCCCTTTCCTTTGTCCAGTTTCGCGCCAGAGCAAGGCTAAGGGGTCCCCTGAACCGGTGTAGACTGGCTTATGCAGAATTGGGCACATCTGTGCCCAAGAAAGCATTTCCAGAGGCTGGTGGAGGCTACTCCTCCCCTGCCTTCACACCATTTTCCAAAGGGAGAGGGTGTAACACCCTCTCTCAGAGGAAGTCCTTTGTTCTGCCATCCTGGGCCAGGCCTGGCTGGACCCCAGGAGGGCAGCTGCCTGTCTGAGGGGTTGGCAGCAGCAGCAGCTGCAGTGAAACCCCAGGAAGGGCAGTTTGGCAGTACCAGGGTCTGTGCTACAGACCACTGGGATCATGGAATTGTACCAACAATGCCAGGATGGCATAGAGGGGGCAATTCCATGATCATAGACATGTTACATGGCCATATTCGGAGTTACCATGGTGAAGCTACATATAGGTAGTGACCTATATGTAGTGCACGCGTGTAATGGTGTCCCCGCACTCACAAAGTTCAGTGAATTGGCTCTGAACAATGTGGGGGCACCTTGGCTAGTGCCAGGGTGCCCTCACACTAAGTAACTTTACACCTAACCTTTACTAGGTAAAGGTTAGACATATAGGTGACTTATAAGTTACTTAAGTGCAGTGTAAAATGGCTGTGAAATAACGTGGACGTTATTTCACTCAGGCTGCAGTGGCAGGCCTGTGTAAGAATTGTCAGAGCTCCCTATGGGTGGCAAAAGAAATGCTGCAGCCCATAGGGATCTCCTGGAACCCCAATACCCTGGGTACCTCAGTACCATATACTAGGGAATTATAAGGGTGTTCCAGTAAGCCAATGTAAATTGGTAAAATTGGTCACTAGCCTGTTAGTGACAATTTAGAAAGAAATGAGAGAGCATAACCACTGAGGTTCTGATTAGCAGAGCCTCAGTGAGACAGTTAGTCACTACACAGGTAACACATTCAGGCACACTTATGAGCACTGGGGCCCTGGGTTACCAGGGTCCCAGTGACACATACAACTAAAACAACATATATACAGTGAAAAATGGGGCTAACATGCCAGGCAAGATGGTACTTTCCTACACAACCCCCCCCCAAACGAAGGACAATAAGACTAGCCATTACCTGATGAGTCTTCATTGTCTAAGTGGAAATATCTGGAGAGTCCATCTGCATTGGAGTGGCTACTCCCAGGTCTATGTTCCACTGTATAGTCCATTCCCTGTAGGGATATGGACCACCTCAACAATTTAGGATTTTCACCTTTCATTTGTTTTAGCCAAAGTAGAGGTTTGTGGTCTGTCTGAACAATGAAGTGAGTGCCAAACAGGTATGGCCTCAACTTCTTCAGAGCCCAGACCACAGCAAAGGCCTCCCTCTCAATGGCAGACCAACGCTTTTCTCTAGGGGTCAACCTTCTACTAATAAAAGCAACAGGTTGATCCTGGCCCTCAGAATTAAGTTGTGATAGGACTGCCCCTACTCCTAATTCAGATGCATCAGTCTGGACATAGAATTTTTTAGAGTAACAAGGGCTTTTCAGGACAGGTGCAGAGCACATGGCCTGCTTCAGCTCCTCAAAAGCTTTCTGACAGTTTGCTGTCCATAATACCTTTTTAGGCATTTTCTTGGATGTGAGGTCATTAAGAGGGGCTGCAATGGAGCCATAGTTCTTAATGAACCTCCTGTAATACCCAGTGAGGCCTAGGAAGGCTCTCACCTGAGTCTGAGTGGTAGGGGGAACCCAATCAATAATAGTTTGGATTTTCCCCTGAAGTGGTGCAATCTGTTCCCCACCAACAAGGTGTCCCAGATAAACCACCTTACCCTGCCCTATCTGGCACTTTGAAGCCTTGATAGTGAGGCCTGCCTTTTGCAGAGCCTCCAAAACTTTCCAAAGGTGGACCAGGTGATCATCCCAGCTGGAGCTAAAGACAGCTATATCATCCAAATATGCTGCACTGAAAGCTTCCAGCCCTTGCAGGACTGTGTTCACCAACCTCTGAAAAGTGGCAGGTGCATTTTTCAAATCAAAAGGCATTACAGTAAACTGGTAATGTCCTCCAATGGTAGAAAATGCCGTCTTAGGTTTAGCATCTTCTGACAATTTGATCTGCCAATACCCTGCAGTCAAATCAAAAGTGCTTAGATACTTGGCAGATGCCAGTGTATCTATGAGCTCATCTGCCCTGGGTATAGGGTGAGCATCAGTTTTGGTTACCAAGTTGAGACCTCTATAGTCTACACAAAACCTCATTTCCTTCTTTCCATCTTTAGAATTGGGTTTTGGTACCAGTACCACAGGAGAAGCCCATGGACTGTCAGAGTGCTCAACCACTCCTAGTTCCAACATTGTCTGAACTTCTTGCTTTATGCAGTCCCTGACATGGTCAGGCTGCCTATAGATCTTACTTTTGACAGGTAAACTGTCTCCAGTATCTATAGTGTGCTCACACCAAGAAGTGGTGCCTGGCACAATGGAGAAGAGTTCTGAAAATTGTCCTAGGAGATTTATGCAATTATCTTTCTGCTCAGCAGTAAGACAATCAGCCAAAACTACACTGCCTGGTCAATGAAATCAACCCAGTCTTGTGAAGACTCCTTTTTGGTCTCTCTGAACTTTATCCTGTATTGTTCAGTGGTTAAGCCATAACCATCCAGGAGTGCATTCTTAAGAACTTGGAAATTATTGGCATCATTTTCTTTCACTGTAAGGAGCCTATCCCTACCTTTTCCACTAAATGATAGCCATAGGATAGCAGCCCACTGCTTTTGAGGGACATCCTGTACAGCACAGGCCCTCTCAAGTGCAGCAAACCACTTGTTAATGTCATCCCCCTCCTTATAAGGGGGAACTATCTTGTGCAGATTCCTGGAATCATGCTCTTTTGCAGGATGACTATGGGGAATACTGCTGCTGCCACCATGGGTTTCTAAACCCAACTTCTGTCTTTCCCTCTCTATTTCTAAAGACTGTCTATCCAAATCCAGCTGTTGCTTCTTGAGCTTCAGTCTGGTTTGTTCCACTCTCAATCTATTGAGCTCCCTTTCTAACAATCTGTCATCAGGGTGGGTGGGAGGGACATTTCTAGATACAGAGGTATGATGGGAATGAACAGAAGGAGACCTGTCCCTTACAGAGGGCACCCTAACAGCTTGGCTACCAGTATAATGTGAGAGCACACCATTAGTATGGTGTGATTCAACCTCTGTACCAACTATGCTAGACTGTCTAGTAATGGGCAGGCTGAGAAGTTTCTTTCCTGAACCTTTTCCTGGGGGAGTCCCTGGATCAGATTGAGAACCATTAGCTACTTTTTCTACAGATTGGGCACTTATGGCCTTATCCTGTACTCTAAGCATATTAATTAACAGTTCTAAAGAAGGATTCTTCCCTACACTCAAACCTCTCTCTATGCAGAGACTCCTTGCTCCTTTCCAGCTAAGGTGATCATATGCAAGTTTGGACAGTTCAACATTTTTTCCTGTGCCAGACATTTTTTAGAGAGAGTTGAAGTGATAGAAAAAGAGAAAAAAGTTTTCAGAACTTTTTGGAAAGACAGAAAAAAAACTTTTTAAACTTTTAAGAACTTTTTGAAAGTTTAGAAGTACTTTTCAGCACTTAGAAAAGAGTGAAAAGAGGAAATGCAAAACTTTTTGGCTATGTGTATATACACTGACCTTGTTTTGTATATTTTTCTCTTATGAAAAGTACAATGACAAGAGTGGTAAGTAGTCTCAAGCACTTATCCCACCACTGCACAACCAATGTAGGAGGCTGGACTGGCTTGTAGTGAGTACCAAGGGGTACTTGCACCTTGCACCAGGCCCAGTTATCCCTTATTAGTGTATAGGGTGTCTAGCAGCTTAGGCTGATAGATAATGGTAGCTTAGCAGAGCAGCTTAGGCTGAACTAGGAGACGTGTGAAGCTACTACAGTACCACTTAGTGTCATATGCACAATATCATAAGAAAACACAATACACAGTTATACTAAAAATAAAGGTACTTTATTTTTATGACAATATGCCAAAGTATCTTAGAGTGTACCCTCAGTGAGAGGATAGGAAATATACAAAAGATATATATACACAATAGCAAAAATATGCAGTATAGTCTTAGAAAACAGTGCAAACAATGTATAGTTACAATAGGATGCAATGGGGAAACATAGGGATAGGGGCAACACAAGCCATATACTCCAAAAGTGGAATGCGAACCACGAATGGATCCCAAACCTATGTGACCTTGTAGAGGGTCGCTGGGACTATTAGAAAATAGTGAGAGTTAGAAAAATAACCCTCCCCAAGACCCTGAAAAGTGAGTGCAAAGTGCACTAAAGTTCCCCTAAGGACAAAATAGTCGTGTTAGAGGGAAAATGCAAGGAAAACACAAATCAGCAATGCAACAACGATGGATTCCTGACTGAGGGTACCTGTGGAACAAGGGGACCAAGTCCAAAAGTCACAAGCAACTCGGAGATGGGCAGATGCCCAAGAAATGCCAGCGGTTGGTGCAAAGAAGCTCTTAGTAGGCTGAAGAACTGTGAATACTGCAGGAACGACAAGGGCTAGAGACTTCCCCTTTGGAGGATGGATCCGCCACGCCTTGGAGAGTCGTGCAGAAGTGTTTTCCCGCCGGATGGACGCCAACAAGCCTTGCTACACGCAAATCGTGCGTTTGGCGTTTTTGGACGCTGCTGGGGCCCAGGAGGGACCAGAAGGTCGCAAATTGGACCTGCAGAGAGAGGGGACGTCGAGCAAGACAAAGAGCCCTCATTGAAGCAGGTAGCACCCGGAGAAGTGCCAGAAACAGGCACTACGAGGATGCGTGAAACGGTGCTCGCCGAAGTTGCACAAAGGAGTCCCACGTCGCCGGAGACCAACTTAGAAAGTCGTGCAATGCAGGTTAGAGTGCCGTTGACCCAGGCTTGGCTGTGCACAAAGGATTTCCGCCGGAAGTGCACAGGGGCCGGAGTAGCTGCAAAGTCGCGGTTCCCAGCAATGCAGCCCAGCGAGGTGAGGCAAGGACTTACCTCCACCAAACTTGGACTGAAGAGTCACTGGACTGTGGGGGTCACTTGGACAGAGTCGCTGGATTCGAGGGACCTCGCTCGTCGTGCTGAGAGGAGACCCAAGGGACCGGTAATGCAGCTTTTTGGTGCCTGCGGTTGCAGGGGGAAGATTCCGTCGACCCACGGGAGATTTCTTCGGAGCTTCTGGTGCAGAGAGGAGGCAGACTACCCCCACAGCATGCACAAGCAGGAAAACAGTCGAGAAGGCGGCAGGATCAGCGTTACAGAGTTGCAGTAGTCGTCTTTGCTACTATGTTGCAGGTTTGCAGGCTTCCAGCGCGGTCAGCGGTCGATTCCTTATCAGAAGGTGAAGAGAGAGATGCAGAGGAACTCGGCTGAGCTCATGCATTCGTTATCTAAAGTTTCCCCAGAGACAGAGACCCTAAATAGCCAGAAAAGAGGGTTTGGCTACCTAGGAGAGAGGAAAGGCTACTAACACCTGAAGGAGCCTATCACAAGGAGTCTCTGACGTCACCTGGGGGCACTGGCCACTCAGAGCAGTCCAGTGTGCCAGCAGCACCTCTGTTTCCAAGATGGCAGAGGTCTGGAGCACACTGGAGGAGCTCTGGACACCTCCCAGGGGAGGTGCAGGTCAGGGGAGTGGTCACTCCCCTTTCCTTTGTCCAGTTTCGCGCCAGAGCAGGGGCTAAGGGGTCCCTGAACCGGTGTAGACTGGCTTATGCAGAATTGGGCACATCTGTGCCCAACAAAGCATTTCCAGAGGCTGGGGGAGGCTACTCCTCCCCTGCCTTCACACCATTTTCCAAAGGGAGAGGGTGTCACACCCTCTCTCAGAGGAAGTTCTTTGTTCTGCCATCCTGGGCCAGGCCTGGCTGGACCCCAGGAGGGCAGCTGCCTGTCTGAGGGGTTGGCAGCAGCAGCAGCTGCAGTGAAACCCCAGGAAGGGCAGTCTGGCAGTACCAGGGTCTGTGCTACAGACCACTGGGATCATGGAATTGTACCAACAATGCCAGGATGGCATAGAGGGGGCAATTCCATGATCATAGACATGTTACATGGCCATATTCGGAGTTACCATGGTGAAGCTACATATAGGTAGTGACCTATATGTAGTGCACGCGTGTAATGGTGTCCCCGCACTCACAAAGTTCAGTGAATTGGCTCTGAACAATGTGGGGGCACCTTGGCTAGTGCCAGGGTGCCCTCACACTAAGTAACTTTGCACCTAACCTTTACTAGGTAAAGGTTAGACATATAGGTGACTTATAAGTTACTTATGTGCAGTGTAAAATGGCTGTGAAATAACGTGGACGTTATTTCACTCAGGCTGCAGTGGCAGGCCTGTGTAAGAATTGTCAGAGCTCCCTATGGGTGGCAAAAGAAATGCTGCAGCCCATAGGGATCTCCTGGAACCCCAATACCCTGGGTACCTCAGTACCATATACTAGGGAATTATAAGGG
This sequence comes from Pleurodeles waltl, assembly GCF_031143425.1. Taxonomy (NCBI): domain Eukaryota; kingdom Metazoa; phylum Chordata; class Amphibia; order Caudata; family Salamandridae; genus Pleurodeles; species Pleurodeles waltl. The sequence continues at coordinate 443,617,242 of NC_090447.1, forward strand.
TGTTCCAGTAAGCCAATGTAAATTGGTAAAATTGGTCACTAGCCTGTTAGTGACAATTTAGAAAGAAATGAGAGAGCATAACCACTGAGGTTCTGATTAGCAGAGCCTCAGTGAGACAGTTAGTCACTACACAGGTAACACATTCAGGCACACTTATGAGCACTGGGGCCCTGGGTTACCAGGGTCCCAGTGACACATACAACTAAAACAACATATATACAGTGAAAAATGGGGGTAACATGCCAGGCAAGATGGTACTTTCCTACAGTGGCCAGTGCTAGCAGGTGACGTCAGAGACTCCTTCTGATAGGCCCCTCCAGGTGTTGCTAGCCTATCCTCTAGGGTCTCTGCTTTGGGGAATTCTTTAGATAACGAATGCAAGAGCTCATCAGAGTTCCTCTGCATCTCTCTCTTCACCTTCTGCCAAGGAATCGACCGCTGACTGCTCTGGAAGCCTGCAAAACTGCAACAAAGTAGCAAAGACGACTACTGCGACCTTGTAACGCTGATCCGGCCGCCTTCTCGACTGTTTTCCTGGTGGTGCATGCTGTGGGGGTAGTCTGCCTCCTCTCTGCACTAGAAGCTCCGAAGAAATCTCCCGTGGGTCGACGGAATCTTCCCCCTGCAACCGCAGGCACCAAAAGACTGCATCACCGGTCCTCTGGGTCTCCTCTCAGTACGACGAGCGAGGTCCCTTGAACTAAGCAACCCTGTCCAAGTGACTCCCACAGTCCAGTGACTCTTCAGTCCAAGTTTGGTGGAGGTAAGTCCTTGCCTCCCCACGCTAGACTGCATTGCTGGGAACTGCGTGATTTGCAGCTGCTCCGGCTCCTGTGCACTCTTCCAGGATTTCCTTTGTGCACAGCCAAGCCTGGGTCCCCGACACTCTAACCTGCAGTGCACGACCACCTGAGTTGTCCTCCGGCGTCGTGGGACCTTCCTTTGTGACTTTGGGTGAGCTCCAGTTCACTCCACTTCGTAGTGCCTGTTCTGGCACTTCTGCGGGTGCTGCTTGCTTCTGAGTGGGCTCTTTGTCTTGCTGGACGCCTCCTCTGTCTCCTCACACAATTGGCGACATCCTGGTCCCTCCTGGGCCACAGCAGCATCCAAAAACCCTAACCGCTAACCTTGCAGCTAGCAAGGCTTGTTTCTGGTCTTTCTGCACGGAAACACCTCTGCAAGTCTCTTCACGACATGGGACATCCATCCTCCAAAGGAGAAGTTTCTAGCCCTTGTCTTTCTTGCAGAATCCACAGCTTCTACCATCTGGTGGCAGCTTCTTTGCACCCACAGCTGGCATTTCCTGGGCATCTGCCCACTTCCGACTTGATCGTGACTCTTGGACTTGGTCTCCTTGTTCCACAGGTACTCTCATCAGGAAATCCATCGTTGTTGCATTGCTGGTGTTGGTCTTCCTTGCAGAATTCCCCTATCACGACCTCTGTGCTCTCTGGGGAACTTAGGTGCATTTTGCACCCACTTTTCAGGGTCTTGGGGTGGACTATTTTTCTAACCCTCCCTGTTTTCTTACAGTCCCAGAGACCCTCTACAAGGTCACATAGGTTTGAGGTCCATTCGTGGTTCACATTCCACTTCTAGAGTATATGGTTTGTGTTGCCCCTGTTCGTATGTGCTCTCCTTGCAACCTATTGTGACTATACATTGCTTGCACTGTTTTCTATTGCTATTACTGCATATTTTTGGTATTGTGTACATATATCTTGTGTATATTTGCTATCCTCATACTGAGGGTACTCACTGAGATACTTTGGCATATTGTCATAAAAATAAAGTACCTTTATTTTTAGTATATCTGTGTATTGTGTTTTCTTATGATATTGTGCATGTGACACCAGTGGTATAGTAGGAGCTTTACACGCCTCCTAGTTCAGCCAAAGCTGCTCTGCTAAGCTACCTTTTCTATCAGCCTAAGCTGCTAGACACCCCTCTACACTAATAAGGGATACCTGGACCTGGTGCAAGGTGTAAGTTCCCCTTGGTACCCACTACAAGCCAGGCCAGCCCCCTACAGGAGGGCAATTACATTATTTGATATTTCTGATGTTATTATAAAAGATATGAGTCTGATATTCTTCAATCCTGAAAAAGCATTTGATTGGGTCTCATGGAGCTATTTATGGGCAGTCCTGGAGTGACAGGGCTTTGGATCAGGTTTTATCCAGGCTATTAAGGCACTATATCAAACCCCCGTCGCCAAACTCCATATCATGGGTCATCAGCTGGATAAGATTTTGATCACAAGAGGAACCATGCAGGGATGCCATTGCTCTCCGCTAATATTCACCCTCTATATTAACCCCTTCATCTCTCCGCCAGAAAGGATCTCCCAAATTCCTCCTGTTATTGTGAATTCATTCAATCGCAAGCCTTTTGCCTATGCAGATGATATAGTGGTGATAACTGCTAATACCTCTGAGTCAGTAAAGGAGATAGAGAAAGGAGCAGAATCTTTTGGGAAGTACTCTGGGTATAAGCTCAATGTGACAAAAACACAGATAATCTATACAAAGAAGGCTTTTGTTTTGAGGACTCTAGATGAGTGGAGGAAGCAGCATTTCTGAGAGTACGAATTACATCAAAGATAGATCATTTGGTTAATTGGAATGTGGCTCCCCTCCTAACTCAGATTGGGCAAACTCTTAGGAGAATTGAGTTGTCGTTTGTCATTGGTAGGAAGGGATAATGTCTTGAAAATGATAATCTTGCCCAAGCTCTGTTGGAGGGTGGCCTGGTGTGTGGCGGGTACCTATGGTACTTACACCTTATACCAGGTCCAGGTATCAATTATTAAAGTAGTGTAGTCAGTGTCTCGAAGGCAGGCTCTCCAGAGGTAGCTGTGGATGAGCAGCCAAGGCTGATCTAGGAGACATACAAAGCTCATGCAATACCACTGTAGTCACACTTAGGCCCATATTTATACTTTTTTAGTGCCCGCATTTGCCACATTTTTTGACGCAAAAGTGGCGCAAACTTGCAAAATACCATTGTATTTTGTACGTTTGTGCCGTTTTTGAGTCAAAAAGCGGCACAAATGTGGCGCTAAAAAAGTATAAATATGGGCCTTAGTACTTACACACATGAAAGAAAACACTCAGTGTTACAAAAATAAAGGTACTTGATTTTGGTGACACAAATACCAAAAATACCATAGAGACTATACTCGTTTAGGAGGTAAATAATACACAAATTATATACACTAGTATGCAGAAAAAGGCATAAAACAGTTCGAAAACAGTGCAATTAGTGAAAATCATAATAGTTAGAAATAGGTCTGGGGGAGCACAAATCATATACTAAGAAAGTGGAATGCGAAAGTCGGTCACCCACCTAGGCAAGTGTAGTGTGTAGAGGGAAGCTTGGAGTACTAGAACAGCCCAAAGGTAAGTACCACAACCCAGCCCAGCGACCAGGAAAGCGGGAGCAAATCACAGAACACACACAGAAACGAGAATAAGAATTATGCAAAGCCCAGAAGAGGTGGATTCCTGGACAAAAAGACCTGTGGAAGAAGGGGACAAAGTCCAAGAAGCACAGAAGAGTCCAAGAAGTGCCGGAGGCCCTACCAACTTGGATGAAGGTGGAGAAGGTGAACCACCGGTTAAGAAGAAAAGTCAGCACTGCACCCAAGAACACAACCCTAAATAGCCCTGAAAGGGGGACTGGTCACCTAACCAGGTAAGCATCTATCAGGGGAGGGCTCTGACGTCACCTGCTGGCACTGGCCACTCAGATGCTCCCAGAGTTCCCTGCCAACCTTGAATTCAAGATGGCAAAACCCAGGGTCCCTCTGGAGGAGCTCTGAGCACCATCCCTGGGGTGATGATGGACACGGGAGTGGTCACTCCCCTTTATTTTGTCCAGTTTTGCACCAGAGCAGGGACTGGGGGTCCCTGAACTGGTGTAGACTTTTTTATGCAAAGAGGGCACCAAATGTGCCCTTCAAAGCATTTCTAGTGGCTTGGGGAGGCTATCCCTCCCAGCCTGTAACACATATTTCCATAGGGAGAGGGTGTAATACCCACTCTCCCAAAGGAAATCCTTTGTTCTGCCTTCCTGGGTTTGAGCTTTTCAAGCAACAGGAGGGCAGAAACCTGTCTGGGAGGTGGCAGCAGCTTGGGCTGCCTACAAACCCTCAGAAGGCTATAAAGGCAACACTGGGGGTCCTCTAAGGAGCCCCCAAAGTGCATGGAATCCTACAACCAATGCTTGCAAAAGCATTGGGGTGTGATTTCAACATGTTTGATACCAAACATGCCTATGTTCAGAGTTACCATTATGTAGCTGGACATAGGTAGTGACCTATATCCAGAACACGCGTAAAATGGCATCACCGCACTCACGAAGTCTGGGAAAATGGGCCTAGAGTTCGTAGGGGCACCTCTGCTATTGCAGCGGTGCCCTCACACACAGGTACTCTGCACCCTGCCCTCTGGGCTTGAAGGCCTACCATAGGGGTAACTTATAAGTAACTTAGTGTAGTGAAAAATGGCAGTGAAAGGGTGCTTGCACCTTTTCACGCAGGCTGAAATGGCAGTCCTGTAGAAGCCTTTGCATGGGCTCCCTATGGGTGGCAAAATATATCATGCAGCCCATAGGGGTCCCCTGGAACCCTAATGTCCTGGGTACCTAGGTAACATATACTAGAGACTTATAATGGGGCACCAGTGTGCCAACTGTGGATGACATACAGAGTTTTGGGAGAGAGAGCATAATCACTGGGGTCCTGGTTAGCAGGATCCCAGTGAACACAGTCAATCTCACTGACATCAGGCAGAAAACAGGGATAACCATGCCAAGAAACAGAGTACTTTCCTACAAGCTGTATTTGTAGCTATTCAGAGCTATTGCATTGGAATTTAGCAGGAGCTGGTTGGCAAAGTTTGAGAGTGTATGTTACAGGTTCATTTCAGAGTTCAAGAAGCCAAGAAGGGCATCTATGTTTATGGTATTGCCAAGGGGTCGCAGGGCTGAGCTGTCCCGAACATGACATTATTGGGCCTGTGTCCTTCAACATCTGGGCGTACCGGTCATAGGCAGATGAGGGACCCTGCCCATAGCTGAATCTCCATCAATTTATGAGCTAATATTTAATCTGGATGCCAATGGCTGGCCTGTGAGAAATATCAAACAGCTATTACAAGAAAACAAAAATTAAGGTATTGGAAGGGGCATGTAAGGTGTGGCGACTGGTTAAAATATCAATTGGGCTACAGAAATGTAACTATTACACACCTCTTCAGGGGTCCCCTGCATTACCAGAGATTTTTCACAATGCAGTAGGACAACGGCGGGCACAGAATGGGATCACAGTGATTGGGGATCTCTTTGAGTTGAAATGTCCTCCTTTAGTGACCTCCAAGAGATGTTTGATTTGGGCAGGGCAGATGTTTCCAAATTTCCCCAGATTCAAGATTTTTTTAATAAGTTGGATCAAACTCAGTTTTCACCTGATCGGGCTCCACTGGTTGACGCAATGGATAAAAAGGCAAGGATTGGGACACTGTATTCATTGTTATTAGATCGACTGCCTGTTGATTTGGAGGCTCAAAATTCCAAGTGGGAAGGTAGACTTGGGACTGAAGGGCTATTTCTACACGATGCATTAGACTTTGGCAGTAGAGTATTGATCACAGCAGGCCTAAAGAGTCGGCATAATAAAACAATATTTGATCTTTACTAGACACAGTTAAAATGTTCAAGTGGGGTAGGAGACCGGACAGTAAATGTTACCTCTGTGGAGCCGACCAAGCGGATATTGTGCACATATATTTCGCGTGTCCAACTTTGGCTCTTTTTTTTTACATGATATTGGCACTTGTATATGTATGGTTGTAGGAAACAGGTGCAATAACTGCTACAATGATGTTATTAGGGGTAGTCAAGGATTAATCTGCCACAAAGATCTGGTGTAAAGAATGATATTGGCCAAGACCTGATCCCCTACATTTGTGGACTGGAGATCTAGATTTCTATCAATCTATTGTCATAGATCAATTTGTATAAAGGTAAGGGGGGGGCTCAGAAATGGGGGACTCGGATTTGGTCTCCTGTCACTAGGTGTCTGGAGGCTATGCAGTAGGGGAACCAGGGGGTTTCTGATGTCCGGGCAAGCTCGAAATAGCTAAGATTTATATTCCGTTTGGTTTTGTGCTCAGATAAATAGTCTTAGCAATTGAGGTAGATATTTGTGTTTTTTGTCATTCTAGCCATATCTTTCACCGTAGCTTACTGCGTATTCTGGGAGTCAAAACGATCACTTTCTATTCATGTGGCAAAGATTGTCTATACAAATCTATGCTGGCATTTCCTGCTTGTTAACTGATATTTATGTAGTGTCTCTTTCCCCTTTAAAACAATAAAAAAACAGAATTTTGACTCAGTTCTCTTTTCCATTAACTCTGTTGAATCAGTGTTACCTGGCATGCTTGATGGTTGGGAGGGTGCACATGACAGGCCTCACACTTATCTGGCCCTACATCAGCTCCATCTAGGGCCTTACGGTGCTCCCACAATAACATGATGACCAGCCCAGACTTAGCCCTGAAAATCCTAACATGGAGTGTTAATGGACAGGGCAGTAAAATTAAGCAAACAGTGGTAGTGCAATATCTTAGTAGGCTGGCCCCTGACTTGGTTCTACTGCAAGAGACACACCATAGGGGAAACCAATATAAGGCACTTGACAGATGTGGCAATAAGCTAATAGCACATGTAGGGTTTACTTGCAATTCAAGAGGAGTGGGGATCCTTATCAAAACCTCTGTCTCTTACTGCTAACAATTTATCTCTAACTATGTATGCAAATGAGAGCCACAGGATAGATGCTCACTGCATCTGAGGGAACTTCTGGACTTTACAGGCCCTCTCTAAAGGAGTAATCCACTTAAGGATATCCTCACCAAACTTGTAAGGAGGGACTACCCTGCTGAGATTCCTGGAATCAAAGGTGACTTCCCTGTCCCTGGACACTTTAATACTGCCACCATAGGTTTATAACCCCAAATTCTTTCTTTCCCTTTCCATCTCTAGGGTCTCGCTCTCAAGAGTTAGCTGCTGCTTTTTCAACTTGAGTTTTGGTTTCCCAAGTCTCAGCAAGCTGAACCCCCCATCTAAGGATCCCTCTTCTGAGCTAGAGTGGATGAACCCGGCAGTAGCTGCTGAGGCACGGGAAGATGAGGATGAGGAGGATCTACTCCTCCTGGAAACCCTTTTGACCACCCCAGGGGGAGACAAAGTGGCCCTACTACCACAACCCCCTCTTGTACTACCAGCACTGCTCCCTGTAGGTTCAAAGTTCTCTCCAGAATCCTCATGGTCCTGTCCAGTGTGGCCATAGGAAGTACCTGGTACCTTCTTTTCCAGCACTGGTGGTTCACCCTCTTCACCTAACTCTCTTTCCCTATCAGGGTTCTGTATGTCATCCTGAATCAGTAAGTCTAAGAGAGTAGCTTTGGTAGGGTTACTACATGTCTTAAGTTTCCTAGCTGTACATATGGTCTTAAGTTCCTGGAACCTAAGAGCCCCACACTGAGACTCCTGAGTCTAGTCAGCTCCCTCAACTACAGACATGTTGTTAGAGTAGTGTATGTAGTGAACCCACCTACTCTAAAGTTCTGAACTTTTAAAAGGTTTGGAGAAAAGGCCACCCAATCAAAAAGTTTAGAAGTTCCTAGAGTTACTAGTATAGTATGTATGCAACAGTTTTCACAGATGACCAAGTGGTAAAGCAATGCAAGTATTTTATCCCACACCTGCACCACCAATGTAGGAGGCTGGCTCATTTTATGGTGTACAACTATGGTGTGGCACCCAATACTGAGCCCAAGCAACCCTTAGTGATAGTGTTTAGGGGTCCAGATAGCAAAGGCTCTCTAGCGGTAGCTGTGGTGAGCAGCTAAAGCTATTCGAGGTGGGGTGTAAAGCACTTGCAATACCACAATAGTCAGTCAGTAACTCTTCACAAGAAAGAACCACATCAGGTATTTGTGTTGCTTTACTCTTCAGAATATCAAAACTATGCACTTCAGGATATTTTAAGGCACAATGTAAAGCAATCACTCTCAGACACCTTAGTGAGTAAAATAATCAAGTTTATTTAAGGGGCAAGTTCTCATATGGCAAAACTAATCACACTAATATATATACATATATATATCAAGAGAATAACATGAGAATAATGGTGAGAATATAAGCACTCTGTGAATCACTGCAAGAGTAAGTGCATATAATACACGCACACACAATATACTTCAATGCTTAATAGCATGAAAATGACTGCAAGAATAAGTGCATATTACGCACGCACACACAATATACTTCAATGCTCAATAGCATGAAAATGACTGCAAGAATAAGTGCATATTACGCACGCACACACAATATACTTAGTAAATTGAAAAGCTTCACCGAAAAGAGCGTCTGCATCCCTCTGCCGTACACAAAGCCGGGGAACCCAAATCGGCTGGCACAGGGAGCCTCTTTCGGGACAATCAGTCCTCCTGGCGTTGCGTCCAACCCAGAAGAGAGTTCCTAAACCAGTTCATCCAGGCCCCCAACCTTTATAGTATTTACTAACGCCCAGGAGTCTTTTCTAGAAAAAGACCCCCTCCTTTACAAATTGTGCAATCGGCGGTACCTTGTTCACCCTTCGAGACGTCTCCTCAGAACGGGCCAAGTTCCCAGGAGAGGGCTCCAAGGTGAAGTTTGCATTCCTCCTTGAGTACAGGCACATCCCCCTGTTGTCCTAACTGATAGCTCGTGGAATGTAAATAGCGCCCTTCGTATCAGGCAGATGGAGTGAAGTTGAGCAGAAAAACACCCCACCCTGTAGCTTGCCGAAGCTTGTGGAAAAACACAGAACAGTGCCTTACGCACAGAACCAGACTCGACAAAATGGAGTCGTGAACCAAAATGGAAGCGAAGGCCAATGGAAGCAGAGGCCAATGGTCCACACCCTGCACCATTGTTTATCTTGCACGTAGTGCATGTAGCACTACATTTCCACCCTTGGACCATTTGGCCAACTTACAACTAAGTATATCCTATAAGCTGAAATGGCAAGGCTCTTGGGCGACACTGAGATAGAAGGTTAGGCACACACTGAATACAACAACATAACGAAATTAAAATAACTGTTATGATAATGATTACACCAAAGATATAACGCAGTTGGCCTAAATTAGGCAGCCATAAAAAAGCCCAATCCCACCACCCCTTGTCAACATCCTGCTGCACCCCCTTCACTAACTTATGCAGGGCCTCTATATGGGAGTTGATTGATATGGAGTGGTCGGATAAATTGAAGCAACAGAACCCTTCAAAATCACTGCAGCCATGGTTGTGTTTAAGCAGTAAATAATCAATAGCAGCGCGATTCTGCAAAGCAGCTCTTCTAATTCCCTGTACATCTAATAACAGCTCAGCTAAGGCAGCTGATGTATAGTTAATATTCTTGACTACTAAACATGCAAGTTTATTAATAACTCTGGTATTATATACTGCAAGTCCTGGCACCCCTACGATAGAACCAGCTAAACTAACATATTCTGTTTTGGAAAGCAATGAAATTTCAGAATCACAGTCCGTAGGTAATTGAATAGTGTCTCTGGTATAGCGAGGGTGTAGAGCAGTATCCTTAGGAAACATGAGAAAGCCTAAGCGTGACCAGGCACAAGGCCCTCCGGTTAGATTGGCTGGAATATAAGTAAAAGAAAGGTTACCACAAGAAAAGAGCCAACCTTTAGGCAACTTAACATTTTGAATGTGGCTGGCAGCAGGCACCACATGCTGGCAAAACATCGAATTATTTACATTCAAACAGGTCAGGTCATTCCGTGAGTGGCACAACGTCCGTTGTGCAGCAGTTAAGTTTTTGTCTCTTTTCTCCAATTTGAGCTGAGCACATTTACCTATATTCATAGGATAACAGGTCAACGAATAGCACACATCCCCATTTGAGATGTTAAACGTGAGTATAGATGTCATGTTCCTCCATAACCGCCTGCCCACCTCCGGGCAATGACGGCAGTACTCATAGAGTGACAGATGGGAGCGAACGTCACTCACATCCACCATTCCATCCTGGTTTGTATTGTTAAAGATGTGCAATAATACAGCAGCAGGAGTGGGCACTGCCACTAGACAAGTGGTAATCAGATCTTGAACGCTTTGCATGTTACTCATACAGAAGTGAGATATATTCAGCACTTCTTGCGCCAGATGAATCCAAACATTGTTCGGTTGATGCAGTAGCATCGGCATCTGCGGCTGACGGTTGAAGTTTTGGGCTATGAGCCCCTCCCGCTCCCCGGTGGAGTCTCCCGAACGGGCTCCATACACCACACTAATGGCACAGGCACTCCACAGGATGATCTGAAAAGAACAAAGGACAAAACACGTATTATCATTCTCGCAAATAGCATTTGTCAGCGGGAACATGTTCCCATTTGTCTTGACCAGGTCGCATAACTACCAGGACATTGTCTGGTCCAGTGGCGATGACATCAGCGGATTGAGGAGGGTTATTTGGGGATTCAATCCACACTTTGGCCCCTGGGTTCTTGTCAGTAGATCCGAACCCTCCTTTACCTCTTACAGTGAGAAGAGCTGGGGCGCTCCCCTTCTTAACAACCCCTCCATAAACCGGCATGATGACAATTTGGGCAACTCGATCACCAGGTTGCACCACTAGGTCTGTGTCACCACTGTTCAAGAGAATGACTTTTAACTCGCCTTGGTAGTCTGCATCTATCACGCCTCCTAAAACTTGGATGCCTCTCAGGGCAAACCCAGATCGATGGGCGATCAGACCGTAATGCTCAGGGGGAATCTGAATTCCCACCCCAGTTTCAATCAGAGTGATGTCTCTAGGCTTCAATCGATGCATGTGTAAAGCATGCAAGTCAAGTCCTGCAGATTCTGGTGTAGCTCGATATGGGGCCAAAGCTCCTGGAGCTGTTTCCCAATACACAATGGTATTGCTCACTGTAAACGGATTAATCTGTAAAGCAGGTGTGAGCATTCTCATGAGAGGTATCTCGGCATTTGTAAGGGGTCGGTTGTTCAAAATTTGCAAAGCATCGTACAAATTATCCCTCCACCCCTTCAGTGTCCCATCAGACAGTTTACGCAATTGTTCTTTCAGCAACCCATTCATTCTCTCAATCAGTCCCGCTGCTTGTGGGTAGTAAGGTATGTGAAAAATCCACTCAATATTGTGTTGTGCACAATAGTACTGCACTAGTCTGCCCTTGAAGTGGCTGGCGTTATCACTTTGAATCTGGAGTGGCACCCCATAGTACAGAATCAACAGATCTAATGTTTTCAGGGTGCTCTGCTGAGTTGCGCGCTTGCAGGGAAAGGCTATGAGATAACCAGAGTAAGTTTCTACCACAGTGCAGGCATACTGACACCCTCTGCTCACTGGCATTGGTCCAATGTAATCAATCTGCCAAATCTGTCCTGGCAATTTACCTCTGCCTAGCTGGCCTCTCACCACCTGTGGGACCGGTCTGTGCTGTGCATGCTGACAAATGGGACATTCAATGATTGCTGTTTTAATCAAATCTAGGGGAAGATGCATCCCTCTAATCTCGGCCCACCTGTGAGTAGCCTTTTCTCCAAGATGTCCGCATTTCTGGTGTGCCCATTTAGCCATTCCCACCAAATCAGAATTCTGAGCCTCCACTTCAGCCTCTTGAATCTTGGCTTGATCGTCTGCAAGACAATTGAACCATCGGTCTAATGAATCAGTTGGACAGTGAGCGTCCACATGATAGACAGTCACGGTGCTTTGAGGTAACATTTCCCAGATCTCCTGCCATAACTCCTTCCCCCATACCTCTTTGTTATGGATTTTGTACTGATGTGCATGCCACGTAGGAAGCCAAGTAGCTAACCCATTGGCGGTAGACCAGGAATCTGTATAAATGTGACATTTTCCGGGTAGCTCTTGTTTTAAAGCCTGATACACAGCATAAAGCTCTGCAAACTGGCTACTTCTTCCCTGTCCTGTAGTTGTCAAAAGCTTCTTTGTAACAGGATTATAGGACACTGCCTTCCAGTGCCTTTTCGCTCCAACATATTTTGCTGAGCCATCTGTGAACCACACATGTTTTTTGTCATCTGCAGACAAGTCTGCGAATGGCTGGCCCCACCCTACTGGGGATTCACACACTGAAGGTACATCATGCAACATTTCGGAATTCTCCACTGGAGCCTGCGCTACCTGCTCATGCAAAACGGCGGTTCCTTTTGGACCCGCTCGTGCCCTGTCCTGGACATACCATTTCCATTTTATAATGCTGGCTTCCTGCGCATGTCCAATTCTATGAGTTTTAGGGGAACTCATCACCCACTGCATGATGGGAATTTCAGGCCTTAAAATCACATTGTGTCCCAGTGTAATTTGCTCAGTATCAACCAGGGCCCAATAGCAGACCAGCAGCTGCTTCTCAAAGGGAGTATACCGCTCTCCAGCCTCGGGTAACTTCTTTGTCCAAAATCTCAGGGGCACCCTCTTTCTTCCTTGTTTTTGCCATAAACTCCAATTGGCATGCTGCCCCTGGACTGTCACATTCAACTCAATGTCTCCCTCCCGAATCGGCCACAAATCCAAAGCATGCTGAATGGCGTCTTTCGCCAATTCAAACGCGCGCTGCTCCTGCTCTCCCCATTCAAACGCATTTTTCTTTCGTGTAACTTTGTACAATGGGGCCAAAATCTGAGACAAATGGGGTATATGCTGTCTCCAATACCCGAATAGTCCAATAAAACTCTGGGCTTCCTTCCGATTTCGCGGCACTGCAAATTCCTTAATCTTTTGTTTCACTTTTGGCAACACTTCTCTGTGTCCCTGATTCCACTGAATGCCCAAAAATGTCACGCTCTGAGACGGTCCCTGCACTTTTTCGGGGTTAATCTCCCACCCTTTATTCTGCAAATGTTCCACCACCCTGTCTAGCTGAATCTGCACCTGTTCTTGTGTCTCTCCCTGCATCACCACGTCATCTATATAGTGAGAAATTTGCACTCCAGGAACCACTGGTACTTCATCCAAATGCTCTGCCACCAGCCGGTGGCAGATAGTGGGGCTATGTAAATACCCCATGGGCAATCTACAGAAGGTGTACTGACGCCCCGCCCACTGGAATGCCAGCTGAGGCTGGCTCTCAGTAGCTATTGGTATCGTAAAGAACGCATTGGCAATGTCAATGGTGGCATACCAAGTCCCACTGTGTTTCTGTATGTTCTCAATCAAGGTAATGGTGTCTGGGACCGTTGCAGTCAGAGGAGGTGTATGTTTATTCAATTGGCGATAATCAATGCAAATCCTCCAACTGTTATCACTTTTACGAACAGGCCAGAGGGCATTATTCCACGCAGTGGTGATGGGAACTATTACCCCGGCCTCCATTAAATCATGTATAGTCTGGCTAATCTCCTCATGTCCTCCTGGTATTCTGTACTGTTTCATTTGAATCACCTTAGTAGCTTGGGGAAGTGTTACCGGAGGAATCTTCAACAGCCCCACACTTGCGGCGGCTATTGATATAAATCTTTTGGAACCAAATTGATAACATCCATCTTCCAAATGTAGGGTCATCCCTTTCAAAATGGCAATTCCAATAATGTACTCAGGAATGGGCACAATCAAGACAGTGTATTCCCTCTTTGGAAGTGCCCCTATTTTCATGGGAACCACTATCTGCACTGCCGGGGTTTTTTTTCCTCCCAATCCCGTAATGGTGAAGTACTGTCCCCTGAATTTTCTTGGTTTGCCATGAATCAAAGTGGCCTCCGCTCCGGTGTCAACGAGGGCTCGAACTTTTTGAACATTTCCACGTTTCCAATAAATTTCTACTTTGACATGAGGTCTGTTATCTTTGCGAGCCCATCCCTGCACCGGAGTTTGACCTGTTTCCTAATCTATTTTCACTCTGCGCACATCAGAGTCTGCCCAAGTCAGATCTGGATACAGTTTGCGGTAATTCTCAGGGAACTCCTCCTCCCTGTCTCTGCTTCGCAACCTCTCTGAGCTAACCAGCTCCCTCTCCCACTCTCTTCCTCGAGTTTTCCCAGAACCTGTCAGTTCCCGGTCTCTCTCCCTGCTCCGGGTTCCCTCTGAGCTTCGGTGCTCTTCCTCCCAATCTCCATCATCTGGGGATCTCTCTCTACTGTGGGGCTCTCTCTCTCTCTCTTCCTTTTCACCCTCACGCTCCTCCCCTCCTGCCTTTCTCTGGTTCACCACTTTGTTATCCTTCTTGTTCCCTTTCCTGCTCCCCTCCTTTTTATCCAAACCGCGTTTGCGGTACATCTCCCACATGTCCTTGGTGGTTATCCCATCAATTTAATCCCTGGTCACCCCATCTCGCAGCAAGGCCTGAAACATGTCTCGCCTTGTCACCCTGTTGTTATCAGTACGATTCTCAGACCGTGAATTCCTCTCTGGCTTAGCCCATTCTCCTAAATCACTTAACTCACGCACCGCTTCTACCACCTGAGACAATGGGTTACCCGTCTGATTAATTAACAAAGTCATGATGACATGCTTATATGCAGGAGGAGCGGCCCTAATCAACCGGTTTCGCACAGACACATTTAAAATTCCATTCATCAAATCATGGGCATTACCCATAAAGATAGCTGTTTTCATCCCTTCTTCCTTCAATCTCTGTACTGCATCTCTCAAAGTATACCAAGGTTTATCATTAGGCGGCCAGTCTGACTCTGTCGGATACTTCTGAGCACACCCTTGCGCAGCTAACTCTAACAAATTGGTCATGGGACCATTCCCTGGATAAGTTCTAAACTCATTTTGGATAACCGGGTCTGTACTTAACATACAAAGCCTCGGGGCGTCGCCGTGATCCAATTGGACCCCCTGACCGCCCATATCGTGCACCCGCACCATCCACGTAAGCAATGTTTCCCCAGACCTCTGTCGAAATCTATCTATCACATCACTTAGTTCTTGTTGTGTATAATCCTCCAGGGCATCCAACATCACCCCTCCAGGGTTAGCTGGGCTATGCTGTAACTTTCGCCGATATATGGGCTGCGCACGGACAACATTCCTGCGCTCTGTCTTTCCCTGACTAACATCTTGACAGTTATCACCCCCGGACTCATCTGAAAAATCAGATGTATCCCAGATGTTTCCATCCCAAAATTCAGGGTCAAAGGCTAATCCAGCCTGAGAGATAGCTAAATGCACCTTCTTTTTATTAACTTTCCCTCTTCGTTTCTTGTGTTTATATTGAGCGACGCTAACGGCCGTTCTCTCTGCAACCAGTTGGTACATTTCAAGCTTATCACTTAATAATTTATTTTGACAAGCTAGCATGGTAGAGGAATTTCGGGCTCCTACTAACTCCTTCTCCAGCTGCTCGTGGTCTTTTTGTAACTGTAAACATTTTTCATACAACTTTCGGTACGCAGACAGCAAGATCGAGCCTCGCCTCCCCAACACACAAATCTCCCTTCCCTTATCAATTGATACCTTTTGTAAACATGTAAGAACATCCTTAGGTTCTGCATTTGACATACACACATTCCAATTTTCACACAAACCAGCACAACGTGACCATTCCTGAGCTAAAAGTTTATACGGGGCAGTTTCCCACCCCGGTATTTCTATGTCCGGATTTGCTACATGAGAACTTGCTTTTGAGTTCGCTTTGATCTTATTAAGCATTTTTCCTTTTTTTTTTTTATGAATCCTGCAAACGACTACGCCAATTTGTGTTGCTTTACTCTTCAGAATATCAAAACTATGCACTTCAGGATATTTTAAGGCACAATGTAAAGCAATCACTCTCAGACACCTTAGTGAGTAAAATAATCAAGTTTATTTAAGGGGCAAGTTCTCATATGGCAAAACTAATCACACTAATATATATACATATATATATCAAGAGAATAACATGAGAATAATGGTGAGAATATAAGCACTCTGTGAATCACTGCAAGAGTAAGTGCATATAATACACGCACACACAATATACTTCAATGCTTAATAGCATGAAAATGACTGCAAGAATAAGTGCATATTACGCACGCACACACAATATACTTCAATGCTCAATAGCATGAAAATGACTGCAAGAATAAGTGCATATTACGCACGCACACACAATATACTTAGTAAATTGAAAAGCTTCACCGAAAAGAGCGTCTGCATCCCTCCGCCGTACACAAAGCCGGGGAACCCAAATCGGCTGGCACAGGGAGCCTCTTTCGGAACAATCAGTCCTCCTGGCGTTGCGTCCAACCCAGAAGAGAGTTCCTAAACCAGTTCATCCAGGCCCCCAACCTTTATAGTATTTACTAACGCCCTGGAGTCTTTTCTAGAAAAAGACCCCCTCCTTTACAAATTGTGCAATCGGCGGTACCTTGTTCACCCTTCGAGACGTCTCCTCAGAACGGGCCAAGTTCCCAGGAGAGGGCTCCAAGGTGAAGTTTGCATTCCTCCTTGAGTACAGGCACATCCCCCTGTTGTCCTAACTGATAGCTCGTGGAATGTAAATAGCGCCCTTCGTATCAGGCAGATGGAGCGAAGTTGAGTAGAAAAACACCCCACCCTGTAGCTTGCCGAAGCTTGTGGAAAAACACAGAACAGTGCCTTACGCACAGAACCAGACTCAACAAAATGGAGTCGTGAACCAAAATGGAAGCGAAGGCCAATGGAAGCAGAGGCCAATGGTCCACACCCTGCACCATTGTTTATCTTGCACGTAGTGCATGTAGCACTACAGTATTGCAAAAATAAAGTATTCTTAATTACAAGACTAAGGCTATACTAACATTGGTATATCTGTACTTGGAGATATCACCAACCAGAAGGTACACTTAGCAACAACCAAAAAAAGCCTAGAAGTACATTTAACCCTATGAGGGGGCAAACCATATACTAAGAAAGTGGTATAAGAATGGAGGTGCCCAACCAAGGTAAGTGTGTTAGGATCCCAGGTGCTGGTGGAGTAGGAAATTACCAGAGGCAAGTGCTTGAAATCCCACAGGCACCCGGCTTCAGAGTTGGTATCGATCCAGGTGTCCCATAGGCTAACACAGGACTGTTGTGATTGGATTTTTATGGATTTAGGACCCTTCCCAGTGGACTCCAAGGAACCCAGTTGGCACAAAAAAGGTTGGAGAGTGTCCCCACCTGTGGACACCCAGAAGACCGGAGTACCTAAACCAGGGAGCCCGGGTGCGTAGGGGTGAAGTGACATTGGAAACCCTTGTTGAAGTCAATGGAAGCCTCGATTGTCCAACTGCTCTCACGACCTGGGAACCAGGTCAGTGGAGCCCAAAGGTGGATCCCAGACGTGAATAACCTGAAAAAGAAGGGGACAGTGTCCAGATCACTCGGAGATGTCCAGGCTGTGCAAGTATGCAATGCCCATCCTCTTAAGGGGAAGTTCCTGCAGGACGGTGACAGAAGAAGTTCAGCTGTGGAGTCCAGGGGGTGTAGGAGATCCTTGGCATCAACCACAAGCTGTCCCACACCAGTTGCCAGATTGCAGGAGGGTCAGTGGCCAGGAGGACCACCAACAATCCTTGGCAAATGCAAGTAGCTGATGCAAGGAAGATTGCAGGTTTTGGAAGACCAGCAAGGATCTAGTGACTCGACCCTTGGCGGGGAGTCAGGGCAGGCCTTCAGCAGGAGAGAAAGTCAGCTGGATTCGGAGGATCCCCCACAAGAGACCCACTGGCAGCAGGCACAGGGAGTCACAGGGAGGCCTCAGCAGCACAACAAAACAGGAGTCCCTAGTCGCACAAGTTGTAAAGTGGAAGCTGAACTTTCAGTTGCAGAGTGCCAGAGGCTGGGGCTTCTAGGAGCTTGAAGATCTCTTAGAGGAAAAGCCAACAAGCCTTGGTAAAACCAACAGTCGAGGTGCACAGGGGTGGTCCTCTCCGGGTCCAACTTTTCTGGTCAGAATACAAGTTTGACATGGAGAGGACCACAGAACCACTGCCTGTGAGGGACTGCAGGATCCACCAGCCGGTCCTTGTCGTCTTGAGGTGCCTGCGGGTGCAGGGGAGTGACTCCTTCACTCCAAGGGAGATTCCTTATTGCTTCTTGGATGCAGGGAGAGTCCTTGTGACCCTGGAAGATGCGCAGCCACGGATGTTTCAGAAATCTCGCAGGAGCTGGAGAAACAATGTTGCATTGGGAGTCCTCCTAACTGGATACAGTCTTGTTTAAGTTCCAAAAGCAGACCAGCAGAGGTTCCGGAGGCCAGGAGAAAAAAGATGTCTTGCAGAGAGTTCATTGAAGAGTCTTGCTCAACAAATCTGAGGACCCACCGTTGGGGGAGCCCTTAAATACCCTTAAAAGGGGGTTGGTCACTCTCTGTGGTGATCCACCTATTAGAGGGGGTCAAGGAGGTCATCTACCTGGCCTAACCAGTCAGATGCTCCCAGGGCCTCTGACCACCCTTTTTTCAAGATGGCAGAATCAACCAGCCACCTGGCAGAGCTCTGTGCACCTCCCTAGGGGACGGAGCTGGACAGGGGGATAGTCACTCCCCTGTCCTTTGTGTAGTTTTGTGCCAGAGTGGGAGTTGGGGCTTCCTGAACTGGTGCAAACCAAATTATGCAAGGAGGAGACCAAATGTGCCCTTCAAAGCAGTGTGGTGGCGCTCAGAGGCCTCCCCAGCCCAGAGTCACCTATTTCAAAGGTAGAGGTGCTTACACCTCTCCCTTGCAGGAAATCCTTTGTTCTGCCTTTCCCTGCTTGGGATAGGTTCATCGGAAGGAGGGCACAACAGTGTCTGGTGTTGGCAGCCGCATATGCTGACAGCCAGACCCCATAAGGTGCAAAGGCAGAACTGACGGATCTCTAAAGAACCCCAGAGTACATGGGATCATGCAACTAGCACTGGAATCAGTGTAATTGCATGATTCCAACATTTTTATACCAAACATGCCTAGGTTCAGAGAAATCATTATGTAGTTGGACCACTTGTGTTGACCAGTGTCCACTACATACCTTAAGATGGCTTCCACTTACTTACAAAGTCCAGGGAATGAAATCTGGGTTTTGTAGGGATACCCTGCTCAAGCAGGGGTACCCTCACACTTAGGGACATGCACACTGCCCTTGGGCTGAAGGGCCTTCCAGTGTCTTAGTGCAATGACCATGATTTAAGGTAATCCTTAAATCTGAAGTGAGAGGTGCATGCATCATTTCACACAGGCCGCAATGGCAGGCCTGCAGACACAGTTTGCATGGGCTCCTATGGGTGGCACAATGCATGCTGCAGCCCATGGGAGTCCCCTGGTGTACCAATGCCCTGGGTGCCTAAGTACCATATACTAGGGACTTACATGGGTGCACCAGAATGCCAATTGTGGGGTGTAAATGTTTACCAGCAACCAAATTTAGAGGAGAGAGCACAGACACTGGTGTCCTGATTAGCAGAATCCCAGTGCACTACAGTCGAAACACACTGAAACCAGGCACAAAGTGGGGGTAACTATGCCTACACTGATGCTACTGGTTTAGCCTTTCTACACGGGAATCCCATCCTCATGGAAAAAAATAAATACAGCATGTAACTTTATGAGAGATCCAATTTTGGCAAAAGAAAGGTGACATGAGACCATCTGCGACTGGAAACTCTTGTGAATTCTACTCACTGACAATACTGGTCTATATCCAAAAGGAAGATCGATCAACGATGTCATAGAAAAACTCTAAAACGTCCAGTGCATTTTGACTCTGGTTTTACAACCTGCCGTTGGATTCGGAGAAGCCCATAAAAACGGCAGAGACCAGGCCTATAGGGACTCCTGAATCCAATGTGTGCATAGTCAGCTGTCTTCACATTTCCTTCTGCTACTCTTTCAAGAGGTATCCACTACACAAATCCATTCATGAGGGAAACGAGAGGCTAGAGATAGCATCAAAAAAGCTAGAAATAACATTTTCACTGGCCCACAAGGTATGTCCAAGTTACAGGATCACATTATTGGTTATTTTCTAATGTACATGTTAAATGAGATCTCTCTAATTAACCACCTCTAAAAAACCTTGCGTTTTTACCTCGAGCCAGTCTTGACCATTTCTTTTCTGCCACATAGAATTCTCTTTCTTCGTTATCAAGTACCGTTAGGGGATAATCTTTTTAGGAAAAAAAATCAGCATTATTACTTTTTTCATCTATCACGTTTGCTAAACAACATTTTATTTTACGTAAGACAAAAGTAAATTATGAGCCAATCAGGATGAAACAATGTGCCGCCGTGTACTGTTTCTTACACTTATCATTACTATATAAATATTTTCTTTATTCCACCTGTGTATCTCAGTAAAAAACTTAAGTTTCCTGAAAACAGGTACATGCTGTATAGAGACTGAAGTATTCAGCAACATTAAGAAATGCTTACTTGTTTGTAGACTTTGTTCTGCATCTTAAGAATCTTCATTGAAGTTATAAACTTAAGAATAATTCCCTGCTGCATCTGCAGACCCTGGAACACTTCAAATGCAATATTTGTCCATGTGATAATGTACACAGGGTGCCAATGTCTATATGTCCATATGGAGAGTAGCAACCTTCAGAAGCTTATCCAAGGCAAGACATTTCCGAAATATAGACTGAATGCTTAAAAGAGTCCATTTAAAACTACACTGTAGCATTTGGCATGTAAAAAGAAGTACAAAGTGCAGCCTCATAGGGTTACATTGTAAAGCTGTGAAGATAATGACCACTGTCCCTTTAAGAATGCATGAGCTAGCACTGCCCATAACATGCTTCACTGGCATCTGCCTCCCTTAATCAGTTCTTTTTTATGGCGAGAAAGTATAGGAATGAGATCCTAAAGGTATATTAACTGAATTTTGAATGCCCTGAATAACCCAGCCAAAGAGGCAGTGAGTCGTTTATGACTTCAATAAACAGTCCTATGATGCAGAACCAGGACTACAAGTAACTGACAGTCTCCTATGCTTCGTAGGATCATCAGTGATATTCAAAAATGTTAGAGTGGAGTAGCAAGCTAAAAGCAATATTAAGGTGCAGCTGTTAAGACATACGAAGGAGAATTCATAAGGAATAATTAACATTACCTCCAGTACTTCATTATTAGCCAAACAAATTGCTTAGGGTAGCTGGACTTACTTTAGTATCAACCTGCATCTATAAATTGAGGCCGTAGCCCTTTGTGAATGTGAGCACTGATTTCCAAGTGGCAGAATTGCAGATATCTGTTAAGGGGACATTTCTAAACCACACTGATGTTCCTCTAGTTGAGTGAGCTTTTGGCCTACCTGGAAGAGGTAGGTGGTAGCATAAGGAAATACAAGCCACAATCTATCTGGAAATGGATTGCTAGGATATGGCCAGGGCAGGTGGAACTATGCAATTTTGCAGATGCTTCATTTTCCAAGAAATTATGGATTTGTTGCATTTGCAGCATAATCAATCATGTGCTGCATAATCTACACATTTTAATATAAATTGTTTCTAGTCCCAGCGGATCAAAAGTTGCTTATTACTGTATTTGGGTGTTAAACTGGTATTAATGATGTGACTTATTCGCCCAAATAGTGTTAAAAATTAAAAAAATTATGAAGTAATACTATCACAAAATGTGCTGCCTTAAGTCGCATAATTTGCCTTCTTTTGCCGCATAATGTAGTCAACCCTGCCTCGTAATTTGTTCCTCCCCTGCTACATAATTCGAGTGACCCTGGATATGGCCAATACCTATCGGATGTGCCCATAGTTAACAGAGAGGTGCTTGTATTTCCTACATGTCTTCATCTTATCTATGTAAAACAGATTATTTTTCTAACATTCAAATAAAGTAGAGATCGTTCTGCTGGAGTGGATGGATTGAATAAGCAGGTAATGTGACTGATTTATTGATGTGAATTTCTGACATTACTTTGGGTTAGAAAGATGCATGAGTCCTCATAACTACCCTAGTTGCATAGAATATTGTGCATGGGTCTATCACTAATAGCGCTAGAAATTAATTTGCTCTCCTAGAAGATGATATTGCTATTTTAAAAAAAGCAGTTTTCCATGACAAATGCTGGAGAATAGCCCTAAGAACTGGCCCAAAAGGAAGACAAATTAATCTGGATAAGAATGCTTATCCATTTTTTTTAATGGTTTTCTTATTTGAGGTGATGGTTTTCTTATAGGAGGGAGCACTTTCTTGAGACCTTTCACAAATCTGGTGTTTTGTAATAAATTGCAACCCTAACAGGATAAAACTTTCTGGACGAGAACTGTGGTTTAGACTGGGCTAGATGTAAGAGGTACAGAATGATGGTAGTCTTGAGACATGAGAATGGATTGTGGCTGTTATTTTGGCACCATATGTGGAACCTCTTCATAGTATAACATGCTTTTATAGAAGGGATATTTTCCTCCTTCAGGATCTCAATACAAGCCAGCGGAGGATTTACATGTCCATACTGTCTGACTTCCAGGACCCATGGTGCCAAAATATATTGATAGTAGGTTGGGGCATTAAATTTACCCTTGAAGTCTGATGATTAGATTATGTTTGTATGACAGTCTCTTGTGAGGTGTGATTGAAATTTGAAGGAAGTACGAGTACCACCACTGCTGTGGCCAACCTGGGATTATCAGAATCATCTTTAAATTAGTTTTGGGTAGTTTCAGGAATGAGTAGAATAAGTGGAAATGAGTACAAAAATCTCTTCGACCAATCTACTAAAAGGGCATTCCTCATTGATTTGGGCTCTGGAACCATGGACAGAAGCAATGTCTCAGCATTCCTTGTTTTGAGCAGTTTCCAACAGATCCATGGATAGAGTTCTGCAGTGAGCAAAGATGTGTTGCACGGTTGCATCGCCTATACCCATTTGTGGTTGTTTTTGTAAAATCGGCTGAGGAAATTTGATGTTGATTCAGTGTTCCTAGAACTTGCACAACCTTCAGTGTTAGATCTTTTGCTACAGCCTACGACCAGATTGTGTGTTTATATTGAAAGCGTCCTTGATCTTGCGCCTCCATGCTTGTTCAGGTAGTGCGTCCTTGTGGTATTGTATGTCTGACTTAAGGTATCTAGTTTCAGTGATGGCAGAAAAGCTTTCAGCAATAAATGTATTGCTCGTAATTCCAGGTAGTTGATGTGATACAACTTTTATTTCTTTGTCCATTGACCCTGAACTGACAAAATCTCTAGATGTAACCCCTTATAATATTAGTGATGCATCTGTGCCAATTATTTCTGGTGGTGGTTCCTGTTGGAACAGAACTCCCTGTAAAAGATTCCTCATCAGCACAACCACAATAGAGACTGTTTTGTTGGTACTTCAGAAACAGATTGTCATCCCAAATACCCTGTTTCCGAGACCCTGGCATTCGAGGCACAACTTCAGTGGCCTACAAGAATGACATAGAGCCAGAGAGCGAGTAAATGTAATGAGTAGTAGGTTTTATTGCTGTTTTTCAATAGATGGCAGTTGTTTATGACAGAGAACAGTCTCTCATCTGAAGGACATACTTTTCCCCTAAATAAGATATACATTGTACTAAACATACTATTCAGTTTTGCATATTTATCTGGAGAGCTAGTCTTTTCACGAGGTAAACTGTTTCCTGAGGTCTGATTTAAGTTTGGACAGAGTGAATCCTGAGAAGCCAATCGTAGATGCATTGCTATTGTTGCCATGGCCTTCAGCTAGAATAGCAGGACTAAGTACTGGTACTGGGAACTAGCGACTACAAACCTCAAATATTTTCAGTGGGTGTTTTTATACTGGAGTGTGAAAGTATGCATCTTGAAGATCTATTGCACACATCTTTCTTTTCTAAGTGAGGAGAAATTTGATACAGTACCAGCATCCTGATTTTTCCCTTTTGAATTATTGAATTATTTGTTGAACCAAATGTAAGTCCAGTAATGGTTTGTACACTTGTTCCATCCTATTTTTGTGAACCAGAAAAAATCTTCACTATATTCCCTGACAAGGCCTGGCTAGTCATACCAGGCATCGAGCATATCCCATGGAGGCTGGAAGGGTGGGTGGATGCATTTGTAGCAGTGCAGCAGTATAAGAAGCACTGCAGAGTTCCTGGGATATCCAACAGTTTTCAGGCAGTAAAATAGGTGCCAAGATAACTCTGATGATTAATGTACCTTCTTAAGAGAGATCAGAGTTTTTTCTAGTGGCAGTTTTGACTCATGAAAGGTAGTGCAGAGAGCTAAAATGCCTGCTGCAAAGAATAAGTATTATGCAGATCACAGAACAGTGTTTTATGTACAATGCTTACTGCTTTTGTCACAGAGATGCTTTTGTTACTGTGAAGTTCATAATTTACAATCATAATCTAGCACAGTGAGCTGTGAACTGCCATCAAAGAGCAGCATGCAAACTGCATGGTACAAGTTAGAAGGAATAGTTTCTTACCTGTAACCCCAGTTCTCTCGTAGGGGTATTTCCATGATAGTCATAAGCACTGAATAGTTCTGCACACCTGCGGGGACCCCGGAGCACTGTTCTGAAGTGTGTTCTTAAGTGTAGATGTTCGCCTTTCTTGAGGAAGGCCTGCAAAGTCACTTAAGAATGTCAATGTGCAGCCTAGAGGAAAAGCTACAAAGGCCAAATTTTTCATTCTTTTGGTTGAAAAAAGGATACTGTGGTATAGATATACATTTAAAAACATGTTTATTCTAGAGATGAAGTAGAAAAAATCTTTCACAAACCTTTTTACAACTTTAAAATAAGGATGAAACAATGCAGGGCAGCGTAGCCCATAGGCTGCCATTATACAGAATGTAAATAGAGCTGTGCCTTTAAGAAGAGAAAGACTTCCTGTATCCCATCATGCATAGCAAAAGGCAGTTGCCTCAGTTCTTTTTGTAGGCTTGTAATGTGACGTGAAGAAGTCCGAAAATATCTTTCATTATTAATATTATTATTATTATCATGTCAACTCCACCGGGGAGGAGGGAGGGTTGCTTATGACTATCATGGAAATACCCCTACGAGAGAACTGGAGTTACAGGTAAGAAACTATTCTATCGCTCGTAGGGGATTTCCATGTATAGTCATAAGCACTGAATAGATTAGCAAGCCCATCCCAATAACAGCGGTGTAGTAGACAGAACAATAAGGAAATAATAAATCACCCAAAGAGGTTCTTAAGAGAGGCCTGTCCAACTTGAGCATCTGTCCTAGCATCCGAATCAAGACAGTAATGCTTAGTAAAGGTGTGGACAGATCTCCATGTAGCCGCTTTACAGATTTTTGCTAACGAAATGTTTCTCATCAAAGCAGCAGTTGCTGCTTTGCCCCTAGTGGAATGGGCCTTGGGCCTGCCATTGAGAGATTTATTTGCTAACAGAATAAGATACATGAGACAATCCACCTGGATAAGGATTGTTTGGAGGTGGCCAGGCCTGTTCAAACTGGGCCATAGTTAAGAAACAGCTGTTGTGACTTGTGCATTGATTTTGTTCTATCTAAATACAATTTTAAAAATCTCTACATCGAGAGAATGTAGTGTTCTCTCAGCAGGAATAGATGGCTTTTGGAAGAAAGTCGGTAAGGAGATGGTCTGGTTTACGTGAAAGTCTGAAATTACTTTAGGCAGAAATTTAGGATGTGTTCACATTACCACTTTTGAGGAATGGAAAACAGTATAAGGTTCTTGAGCGCAAAGGGCCTGGATCTCACTAACCCTGCGAGCTGAAGTGATTGCTACAAGAAAGGCAGTTTTCCAGGTAAGATGTTGGAGGGATGCCTTGTGAGGAGATGGACATCTAGTAGGAGGAAAAACCTTTTTTTAAACCTTCTAGGAAATCTTTAATGACTGGGATTTTAAAGAAAGAGGTTTGGGAAGGACTTTTCCTATATGCTGTTAGAGCTGCAAGGTGTACTCTGATTGATGAAAACTGTAAGCCAGACTTCGCCAGGTGTAATAAATATGGAAGACTAGCTTCTTCTCCACATGTCGTTGGGTCAAAGTTCTTGTCCGAACACCATATGCAGAACCTTTTCCATTTGAAGGCATAAGCTGTTCTTGTGGAAGGGCGTTTTGCCTCCCTTAGAATCTCCATGCAGTCCTGAGGAAGATTAAGGTGACCATACTGTACTAGTTCAGGAGCCATGCTGCGAAATTCAAAGACGAGAGGTTGGGATGTCTCATCTGGCCTCGAAACTTCGTGAGAAGGTCGGGCGGCATGGCAATCTGATATGTCGACGGAGTGATCAGTGAAGAAGGTCCGGAAACCACCACTGGCGTGGCCACTCCGGGGCGATGAGAATCATCTTGGTGTTGGAGTGCGACAGCTTGAGGAGGACTGTCGGTATCAGGGGAAAGGCGTAAATAAATTTTCCTAACCAGTCTATCCACAGGGCATTCCCCAATGTTCCTGGATGGTAGTACCTGGATGCGAAGTCTTGGCATTTTTTGTTTTCTGGGGTTGCGAATAGATCTATAGAAGGGGTACCCCACATGGAAAAGATGGAGTGGACGATGTCGTCGTGCAGAACCCACTCGTGGTTTTCATCCATTGCTCGGCTGTAGGCATCCGCTTGGACATTCTGTATGACCGGAAGGTGAGTTGCTACTATTGTTAAGTTCCTGGCTAGAAGCCAGTGCCAAATTGTTTGGGCCTCTGTAGACAGAGTCCTGGATCTGGTGCCCCCTTGTTTGTTCAAGTAATACATGGTGGCCATGTTGTCTGTTTGGAGAAGCAGAGTTTTCGTAGTCAATGCAGGGAGGAAGGCCTTGAGTGCAAGGTGGACTGTACGTAACTCTAGGAGATTGATGTGATATAGTCTTTCCCTCCGCGACCAAGAGCCTGGGATCTGAAGGTGATCCATATGCGCTCCCCATCCGAGCAGCGATGCATCCGTGACTATCATGGAGTGAGAGGCTGTTGGTGGAATGGCATCCCTTTCAGGAGATTGCTCGGAGAACACCACCCCTTGAGGGATTGAATGGCATGGGGAGAAAGAAGGATGCTGTCCTCCCAATCATCTACTAGTTGATTCCATTGGTTTTCTAGGCACTCCTGTAAAGGTCTCATATAGAGGCGAGCGTTGGGAGTGAGATAGATGCAAGACGCCATCGACCCCAGGAGAGAGGATACCACCCTTGCAGTGGTCTGAGGGATTTTCTCGAGTAGCTGGCACTTCTGGAGGATTGATAAACGTCGTTCACCGAAGGAAACACCTTTGCTTGAGTGGTGTCGATGATGGCGCCTAAATAGTGCAACCTCTGTACAGGTGATGTCGTGGACTTGGAGCGATTGACCTGAAGGCCCAGTCTCTGGAGTAGTTGGTAGGTCCAATTGAAATGCCGTTGGACCTCTTGGTATGTGGATGCTTTTATGAGCCAATTGTCTAGATAGGGATAGACGAAGATCCGATGTTTCCTTAAATGGGCTGCCACCACCGCCATGATTTGGAAAACGTCCTCGGTGCTGACTTGAGGCCGAAGGGTAGCACTGTATATTGATAATGGCTTTTTCCGACAAGAAATCTTAAGAACTTCAGATGTTTTTTGTCCACGGGAATGTGGAAGTAAGCGTCGCGGAGATCTATTGAACAGAGCCAATCGCCTTGATGAAGTTGGGGATAGATTTGGTGTAAGGATAGCATTCTGAATTTTTCTTTGCGAATCCATTTGTTGGCTATTCTTAGATAGAGAATGGGTCAGAACTCGTGCTTGTCTTTTTTTGGTACCAGGAAGTACCTCAAGTAGATTCCCTTTCCTTGCTGGTTCATAGGAACAGGTTCTATCGCCTTCTTTTGTAATAGGGTTCTGACCTCTACTTTGAGAGCGTTGAGGTGGTATTTCACCGGTTTGGGTGGAACAGAAGGCAGAGGGTTTATGAACCTGAGACAATGGCCATTCTGTACAATATTCAAAACCCAGGCGTCTGATGTTATGCGTTGCCACTCTTCCAGATGATGCGAAATACTTCGCCCCAACCAGAGTGGGTAACGGAAGAGGGGGAAGTAAGGATTCAGGGTTTAGACGCTGATTTGTGACGACCTGTTTGGGCGGTTTGTGGTGTGGAGTGACCCCTTGTTTGTTTTCGCTGGGTTGAAAAAGGTCTTTGGTGTTGCTGGTGCTGGAATCTAGGCGGCACCCACTGCGGAGTTTGAAGCCTTTGAGCGAAAAATCTACGGTGGTAGGGACGGAATGTTTTCCGTTGTTCTCTTGGCTTCTCGATGCCCACTGTCTCAAGAGTGTCTAATTCCGTCTTCATCCTACACATCTCATCGTCAGCATGAGACCCAAACAAAGTGGAACCTGAAAAAGGAAGGTTCTGTATCCTCTGTTGCGCTTCTGGCTTGAGTGAAGTAAGGCGTAGCCAGGAATGTCTTCTTAAGGATATGCCATGACAATAACTATGAGCAGATAACATGGAGGAGTCCGCAGCCGCGCTAATCAACAGGTTGGAGACCATGGCGCCTTCGTTCATAATTTCCAAGAAATCCTCCTTTTTGTCTTTGGGAAGGTAATTGGCAAATTGTAGCATAGAATCCCAAAGGGCGCGATCATACCTGCCCAAAAGGGCAGTGGCACTAGCTGCTTTCATGGTGATGGCTAACGTTGAGCAAACTTTGCTGCCTGCTGCATCAATCTTTCTACACTCCTTGTCTGGTGGAGAAGAGGACGACGGAGATGTTGAATGTAACTTTTTAGCAGCCCACGATTACCACCGAATCGGGCACTGGATCCGCTCTCAGAAATAAAGGGTCCTGCTCAGGAGGATGGTATTTCTTTATGAGTCTGGAAGGAGCAGTCTTGGTTGTGGACGGTGTAAGGAAAATGTCCATTGCAGGTTCAAGTAACCCTGGGACCAGCAGTAGTAATGGTCTAGCCGAAGATCGCTGGTGTAATGTTTCAAATATGACAGAAGTTGTTGGAGTGGGTACTGCCAGGGGGATGTTCAGCTTGCTAGCACTGCAAATTAATACCTCCTGAAAAGTATTCACATCATCTATGGGTGAAACTCTCGGAGAAGGGGAGTCCGATAACGTCGGAGAGTAATCTCTTGTGGATGAAGAGGAGTGCCTATGGTGAAAGCGAGGAGACCTGTGATCCGAGTCATGCCGATGACGGTGTCTAGATGCAGAGGAACGTCTCGAGGAATGACACGATTGTCTTGTGGATTCTGCAGGAGTCACCGGGGCGGCCTCAAAAAGAGGTACCGGCGGAGGAGCTGTAGGTGCCAGAGGTGTCAGTGGTAAAGGAGATGGCTGAGGAGAAGGTGGCAAGAGAATCAGAGAAACCGAGGATTCCGCCGTGGTATAGACTCTCCTTGGTCTCTTTGAATGCCTTCTCGACGCCGA
Organism: Pleurodeles waltl; assembly: GCF_031143425.1. NCBI lineage: Eukaryota > Metazoa > Chordata > Amphibia > Caudata > Salamandridae > Pleurodeles > Pleurodeles waltl. The sequence goes on from NC_090447.1 coordinate 443,646,568, forward strand.
CAAGCTTCTCGACGTCGAAGTACGACGCCGACGTGTACCTCTCGACGTTGACTCCTCTTGCCATTGAGAGCCCCTCTACAGCTGCTCCAGAGGAGAAAGTCAGATCCCTGGTGGAAGACTGACCTTCCCCTCGCTCTGTGGTGGATTGTGCCCTCTGTCTACTGTCCTCCTTGGCTTGAAGACAAATTTTCTCCCTGTCATGAAGGGTGCACCTGGAGAAGGTTTTACAAATGTCACATGCATCAGGTTTATGAGATGACGGCAGGCAAATAATACTGACTTGATGTGGGTCTGTTTTGGCCTTCTTCCTGCCACAGCTAGGGCACTTATCAAAAAGTGAAGGCATGTTGGTGGAAAAAAGCCTTACATTTCTGTCAGAATTTGACAAAAAAGGACAGAAAACATTCACTCTGGTTGAAAAACGTCGAGTGAAAATGAAATCCAAAGGATTTTTGTTGAATTTTAGTCAAAAAACCTATAAATAGGTGGAGCTCAATGCTTCAGGGTCCTGTCAAAAGGAGCCGGAAAAAAGAACTGAGGCAACTGCCTTTTGCTATGCATGATGGGATACAGGAAGTCTTTCTCTTCTTAAAGGCGCAGCTCTATTTACATTCTGTATAATGGCAGCCTATGGGCTACACTGCCTTTCACGTAAACCAGACCATCTCCTTACCGACTTTCTTCCAAAATCCATCTATTCCTGCTAAGAGAACACTACATTCTCTCGATGTAGAGATTTTTACAATTTTATTTAGATAGAACAAAATCAATGCACAAGTCACAACAGCAGTTTCTTAACTATGGCCCAGTTTGAACAGGCCTGGCCACCTCCAAACAATCCTTATCCAGGTGGATTGTCTCATGTATCTTATTCTGTTAGCAAATAAATCCCTCGATGGCAGGCCTAAGGCCCATTCCACTAGGGGCAAAGCAGCAACTGCTGCTTTGATGAGAAACATTCCGTTAGCAGAAATCTGCAAAGCGGCTACATGGAGATCTGTCCACACCTTTACTAAGCATTACTGTCTTGATTCGGATGCTAGGACAGATGCTCAAGTTGGACAGGCCTCTCTTAAGAACCTCTTTGGGTGATTTATTATTTCTTTATTGTTCTGTCTACTACACCGCTGTTATTGGGATGGGCTTGCTAATCTATTCAGTGCTTATGACTATACACAGGAAATCCCCTACGAGAGAAGGAATAGTTTCTTACCTGTAACTCCAGTTCTCTCGTAGGGGTATTTCCATGATAGTCATAAGCAACCCTCCCTCCTACCCGGTGGAGTTGACATGATAATAATAATAATATTAATAATGAAATATATTTTCGGACTTCTTCACGTCACATTACAAGCCTACAAAAAGAACTGAGGCAACTGCCTTTTGCTATGCATGATGGGATACAGGAAGTATTTCTCTTCTTAAAGGCACAGCTCTATTTACATTCTGTATAATGGCAGCCTATGGGCTACACTGCCCTGCATTGTTTCATCCTTATTTTAAAGTTGTAAAAAGGTTTGTGAAAGATTTTTTCTACTTCATCTCTAGAATAAACATGTTTTTAAATATATATCTATACTATAGTATCCTTTTTTCAACCAAAAAAACCCAAAGAATTTGGTCTTTGTAGCCTTTCCTCTAGGCTGCACATTGACATTCTTAAGTGACTTTGCAGGCCTTCCTCAAGAAAGGCGAACATCTACACTTAAGAACACACTTCAGAACAGTGCTCCGGGGTCTCTGCAGGCGTGCAGAACTATTCAGTGCTTATGACTATACATGGAAATCCCATACGAGAGAAGAACGAGTTACTTACCTTCGGTAACGACTTTTCTGGTGGATACATTAGCTACCTGTGGATTCCTCACCTAATGAATACTCCCATGGCGCCAGCATTCAACGGAAATCTTCTTACTAGTCTCTGCACGTCGACGAGGACGTCACTCTAGCCCACGCGACGCCGTCTGACGTCATACAGGCAATAAGAGGTCCTCGACGACGTGCGGACGTCAGTACCAATCATTTTTTACGTGCATGAGAACAACCAGGCAATGCAATGAAAGAGCAAGGCAACATCCGATTATATTGTAAAAATACACAACATTGCGTGAATAACTGTAAATCTTTTATATATATATATATAACTCTCTCTTTTTTAAAAAAAAAAATATATACACACATCAAGTATATACACAAAGATATATACATATATATAAATATATTATATACAACATCTATTGCACCCTCAAAGACTAAGAGGAGCGCACTCAAGGATTACTTGGAAAGACCTGAAAGGCAACGGGGAGGCGGGTGGGACCGTGAGGAATCCACAGGTAGCTAATGTATCCACCAGAAAAGTCGTTACCGAAGGTAAGTAACTCGTTCTTCTGATGGATACAACTACCTGTGGATTCCTCACCTAATGAATAGAGTCCCAAAGCAGTACCACGCCCGGCGGTGGGTGCCTAAATGGTCAAACCAAGAAATCCTGCAGCACTGACCGTGCAAAATGGCCGTCCCTTCTAACCTCAGAATCCAAACAGTAATGTTTTGCAAAAGTGTGAAGGGACGACCAAGTTGCGGCCTTGCAGATGTCAACCACAGGAACACCCCTGGCCAAGGCCGAAGTGGCCGACTTAGCTCTGGTGGAATGAGCTCTAATGCCCTCAGGAGGATCCTTCTTTGCCAAAGAGTAACAGATTTTAATGCAAAGAACAACCCACCTGGATAGTGTTCTCTTGTGGACTGCCTTTCCTCTCCTCTTGCCCACGTATCCAATAAACAGCTGATCCTCCAGCCTGAAATCCTTTGTTCTATCAATAAAGAAGCTCAACGCTCTCTTTGGGTCCAGACGGTGCAGTCTTTCTTCCTCTTTGGAAGGATGAGGCGGAGGATAGAACGTGGACAAAGTAATTGCCTGAGCCAAATGGAAGGGTGAAACAACCTTCGGGAGAAAAGCAGCCTTGGTCCTCAACACCACCTTATCCCCATAAAAAGTTGTATAAGGGGGCTTTACTGATAAGGCCTGAAACTCACTCACTCTCCTTGCTGATGTTATAGCTACCAGGAAGACTGTTTTTAAAACCAAATACCTTAAGGGGCAAGAATGCATAGGTTCAAAAGGGGACCCCATAAGGAAAGTCAGGACCAAGGACAAATCCCATTGCGGCATAACGAATGGTGTTGGAGGATATTTATTTAGAAGACCTTTCAGGAATCTGATAACAATAGGGGATTTAAATAAAGATGGTTGGTCTGGAAGACATATGAAGGCTGACAAGGCCGATAAATAACCCTTAATGGTAGTCACTGCACAACCTTTCTGCGCTAGAGACAGAGCAAAAGACAAAATGTCCGATAAATGAGCATGCAAAGGATCAATCTGCCTCTCTCCACACCACGCAACAAATTTAGACCATCTATTAGCGTAGATAGAGTTAGTGGAGTGTCGCCTGGCCGCTAATATAACATCCACTACCTCAGGCGGGAGAGAGAAGGAACTCAGGTTGCCCCGTTCAATCTCCAGGCATGTAGGTGCAGACTCTGGAGGTTGGGGTGTAGAACCTGCCCCTGCGACTGCGAGAGGAGGTCTGCCCTGAAAGGGAGACGGAGCGGAGGGCACATTGAGAGTTGGAGAAGGTCGGAGTACCATACCCTCCTTGGCCAATCTGGAGCTATTAGGATGACTAGAGCTCGGTCCTGGCGAATCTTCCTCAATACTCGAGGAATCAAGGGTATGGGAGGAAACGCGTAAAGCAACTGGCCGCACCAGGTTATTTGAAACGCGTCCCCCAACGCTCCCTGCATCGGATACTGGAGGCTGCAGAATAACGGACAATGCGCGTTCTCTCGAGTGGCAAACAGATCTACCCGAGGAAACCCCCACCTCTGGAAGATTAAACGGACTTGATCTGGATGGAGACGCCACTCGTGGTCTGCCGAGAATTGGCGACTGAGACTGTCCGCACGCACGTTCAAGACTCCGGCCAGATGGTTTGCTATCAAGCAAATCCGATGGTCCTTTGCCCAGGACCATAGTCGAAGAGCTTCTCTGCAGAGAAGGTACGACCCCACTCCTCCCTGCTTGTTTATGTACCACATCGTGGTAGTATTGTCCGTTAGGACCTGTACCGACTGACCACGAAGGGAAGGGAGGAAGGCCTTGAGAGCCAGACGTACAGCCCGTAACTCTAACAGATTGATGTGAAACATCTGTTCCTCTGGAGACCAAAGACCTTTGATCTCCAGATCCCCCAGATGAGCTCCCCACCCTAGAGTGGAAGCATCCGTTATGACTGTGGCCACTGGTGGCGACTGCTGGAACGGCTTTCCTTGTGAAAGATTGTTGCTTGCAATCCACCACTTCAAATCCACAGCAGCATCTCTGGAGATCTTGACAGTACTCTCTAGATCCCCTTTGTGTTGAGACCACTGCCTTCAGAGGCACCACTGAAGAGCCCTCATGTGCCAGCGAGCATGCGTGACCAACAGAATGCAGGAGGCAAACAGACCGAGCAGACGAAGGACCTTGAGGACTGGAACTACCGCTCCATTTCGAAACATTGGAACCAAATCCTGAATATCTTGAATCCGCTGAGGCGGAGGAAAGGCCCGACCCAATGTTGTATCCAGTACTGCCCCTATGAACGGGAGGCGCTGAGAGGGCTCTAGGTGAGATTTGGGCTCGTTCACCGAAAAACCCAGGTCGAAGAACAACTGGGTTGTTGACTGCAGATGATGCGACACAAGCTCCGGGGACTTGGCTTTGATCAACCAGTCGTCCAAGTAAGGGAATACTGCTATCCCCTTCCTTCTGAGTTCTGCCGCAACCACCGACATCACCTTCGTGAAGACTCGAGGTGCTGAAGTAAGACCAAACGGAAGGACCGCAAACTGATAGTGTTGCGATCCCACCACAAACCGGAGATACTTCCTGTGTGACTTGAGTATCGGGATATGAAAGTAAGCATCCTGCAAGTCGACAGACACCATCCAGTCTTCCTTGTTCAACGCCAAAAGCACCTGTGCTAGGGTCAGCATCTTGAATTTTTCCTGCTTGAGGAACCAATTCAAGATCCTCAGGTCCAGAATTGGTCTCAAACGACCATCCTTCTTGGGAATCAGGAAATACCTTGAGTAACATCCTCGACCCCTTTCCTGCTCTGGGACCAACTCCACCGCGCCCTTGGAAAGGAGGGCTTGTACCTCCTGTTCTAACAACAGGAGGTGTTCTTCTGAACAATAAGAAGGGCGGGGCGGGATGAGGGGCGGGAACTCCCGAAAGGGAAGGGTGTAGCCTTTTCCCACAATACTGAGAACCCAAGTGTCCGTTGTAACAGTCTTCCATTTGGTGAGAAAATGCTGTAATCTTCCCCCTACAGGAGAGGAGTGAGTGGGAAATGGTGGAAGCCTAAGGCTGCTTCCCCTGCTGCACCCCGCCAGAGGATGAGGAAGAGGCAGAGTGCTGCTGAGAGGCTCCTCTGGTGCGGACCCTACCTCTCCCCCTGAAAGATCTATAGGGATGGGAAGAGGCAGGTTGCTGATATCTTCCCCGAAAGGAAGAGGAGGAAGAGCCACGCCCAAATCCACGAAACCTCCTGAAAAATCTGGAAGAGGCCGTGGAAGAAGGAGCTTGGAGCCCTAACGACTTAGCCGTGGCCCTGCTTTCCTTAAAACGTTCCAAGGCCGAATCAGCCTTGGCTCCAAACAGTTTGTCCCCATCAAACGGGAGATCCAACAATGTGGACTGTACATCTGCAGAAAAGCCCGAGTTACGGAGCCAGGCCTGTCTCCTTGCCACCACAGTTGTGCCCATTGCTCTGGCTACCGAGTCGGTGGTATCCAGTCCCGTCTGGATAATCTGGGTCGCAGCAGCCTGGGCATTTGAGACAAGATCCAAAAGACCCTGGGGAAGCTCTGTAAACGATGAGGAAATGTCATCCATCAGAGCATGAATATACCTCCCCAGGATACAGGTTGCATTGGTGGCTTTTAACGCCAGACTGCAGGACGAAAAAAATTTCTTCGACTGCGCCTCTAGCTTCTTTGAATCTCTGTCCCCAGGCACCGTCAGGAAAGAACCAGGCGCTGACTTGGCTGAACAGGATAGATAGAAACCCAGGGTCAGTCGGAGCCGCCCGATACCTCCTGGCCACGGCTCTGTGAACTGCTGGGGAAGATGCCGGCCTCTTCCACACCTCTATCACCGGATCCAGCAGAGCGTCATTAAATGGCAACAGAGGCTCCGCCGCAGCTGAGGCCGGATGTAGCACCTCTGTTAAAAGGTTTTGTTTAGCCTCCACCACCGGCAAAGGCAGGTCCAAAAAACTAGCTGCCTTCCGTACCACTGCATGAAAGGAAGCAGCCTCCTCAGTATACTCCCCCGGGGACGAAAGATCCCACTCAGGGGAAGTGTCCAGCCCACTGGCCGACTCCAGTCCACGCAGCCCATCACCCGAGTCCTCTAGCTCTCCTTCCTCCAGGGCTTGTTGGTACTCCTGCTCTTCTAATACACGGAGAGCACGTCTCCTGGAATGAAGTCGCTGTTCAATACGCGGAGTCGACAATGCCTCCGCCGAAGTCGAAGATCGGCGCCGATCTTCAGAAGCCACCGACGCCGCGTCCGGCGCCACAGGTAACTTCGGCGCCGCCACCGGAGTCACAGGCCGAAATCCCGACTTCGACGTCGACGGGATGGAAATCCCCGGGGCCAATCCTTCTGAAGCCACCGGAGCGGCCACCGGCGCCGACACTGGCGCCGAGCCCACGTTCCCAAAAGGGAGAAAGGGCATAAAGGGTGCCGGCCGAAGAGGCGCAGGATCACCCAAAGAAAAGGCCAAAGGCCCAGCCGGAGCACTCCCTGGAGCCATCTGTTGGAAGATGGCATACATCGCATTCAAGAATGCGGAACTATCGGCTCCAGGGGTGGGAAAAGCCTGATACTGAGGTGCCTGTCTCGGAGGCGACCCCGACGCCGGCCTCGGCGTCTGCGCCGGAGAAAACACCTGAGGCTCCAATACCTCAATCACCGACGCCTGTCCAGGTGAAGTCGGAGACGCCGGAGAGGGCAACGGCGTCGAAGGATGCGGCGTAACCGTGGGACTGATCTCCCATGTCCTTCGGCGCCGATCCGAAGACCTGGAACGAGTCTCCTTCGAATGACGCCGAGATTCTCTACGGCGCCGGGAGTCTCGATGACGCCGATGTCTTGGAGAAGACTTCTTGTGATACTTCTCCTTCGATTTAGCCATAAACAGCTTCGCCTCACGTTCCTTGAGGGCCTTTGGATTCATGTGCTGGCATGAATCACAAGTCGAGACGTCGTGGTCGGAGCTCAAACACCAAAGGCAATCGGAATGAGGATCCGTCACCGACATCTTGCCTCCACACTCACGACAAGGCTTAAATCCAGACTTTCTCTGCGACATTATTACCACAGCGAAAGACTACGCAGCAAAAATACACTGTAACCAAAAAAGTAACAGTTGCTCCCTCGAAGATAACCGTTTCGAATGCACGGAAAAAAGGGAACTGACGTCCGCACGTCGTCGAGGACCTCTTATTGCCTGTATGACGTCAGACGGCGTCGCGTGGGCTAGAGTGACGTCCTCGTCGACGTGCAGAGACTAGTAAGAAGATTTCCGTCGAATGCTGGCGCCATGGGAGTATTCATTAGGTGAGGAATCCACAGGTAGTTGTATCCATCAGAAAGTTATGTTTTTCCCAGTACTTGATTTTTCGAATTTTGCTGAAAAATGTTTCTTTGGGTAGAAATAAATTATGAGTAAAGTCAACCCTAACCACTGTGGTACGTTCTAAATCATGAGTTTATGCTTCCCCAGAACAAGCACTCCTAAAAAATGCCTACCAATATGGATGACATGAGAATCCTACACCTTGTAGTTCCCTTTGTGTTATATACCATTTTCTATGCATTGATTTACACGTCTATGTGCGTGTGATAAAAGTGCTCCATCACCCTATGCTGTTAAGAGAGGCACTATAAAACAAATGAAATACATGAGAGGGGGAATAGATAAGAGGCACTGTTAGACGATGATGGTGAGGGAATCATTGAAGAGCCCAATTAAAGACTGATGTATCCTGGTGCACTGTAAGGTCATCATTTACTCTGCTATAAAAATATTAAAAAACTAATATAATTGAATCTATAATGAAAAATGTGCTGTTGAATGCACTGTTTTTACTATTTGTTCCCAAATTTTCTTGTGGGGTTGCCAGTTTCTATTCCCGGAGGAACGTCTTCCTCTCAAATTCAATTGCTTTGTAGATGTTGATTTGAGCTATGAGGAATTTATGTTGTAAGTATACTCCTGACCTTGGTGTTGCTGAATTGCCATCGAAAGGATACACCATACAAGGCTGGTATTTGGTATCCTTTGTTTTGTATTGGGGCTTGAAGAAACATTTCCTTTCTTCAAGGTCTACAGCCTTGAGGGCCTTTGCTTCATTTTTCGTTTGTATCATATCTTCCTGTGTGTTGACCAAACAATTTTGTACCAGAGAAGCTGACAAAAATATTCGTACCAGAGAAAGGAAGAATTATAATTTTCCTGTACATCTGGTTTTTGAGTGCTTAATCTCAACCAGGATGATCTGCACAGTGTCATTGCATGACAATAGCCTTTTGCCATTAATTCTGCCCTAGCTACAGCTGTTCTGATAACTTGGTCTGCAATCAGGGATCATTTATTGACCATTCCTTCAAACTCTTGTTGGTAGTGCTTTGGGAGGTCTTTCATGAAAGAGCCCATTCCTTCCCAGATCTCCTTGTGATATTGACTTACAAGCACTGTACCACTTGCATTCTTTAAAGCAGTTGCCGCTTTTTTACACAGTTTTCTGCCTGTTACATCTATATTTTGCTCCCTCTTTCATGTGGAGCAGTGGTCTCTGGTGTTGATGCATGATGTTCTCTGACCGATGTGACCAAAGGCTCTGGTTAAGGGTTGAATTTCAATAGCACTATATCCTCCTGTAGGGGCTTATATTTCCTTTGTGGGTTTAAAAAATTCATTATTAAGTTTTAACTGCTTTTCATCACTTGTACATTGGCTATGATTGTCCAGTATCAAACCCTAACAATCATTATCTGGATACACCAGTATAAAACCATAACAATTATTATCTGGATACATCAAAACTTTTTCACCCTTTCTTCTCTCACCCCGAAGGTCTAACAAATCCTCTTCTATAGCTAAACAACAACCATCACCCATTGATGACCTGTCAACTATGTCTTCTATGGCAGCGTACATCACTATGCATACATTCGTACTATAATTAGTTCTGAGCCGTATCCCGATTGAGCAACCTGATCTGAAGCTCATGCTGCCATTCCCATTCTCATGGTAAACTCTTGGTTATGTCACCAAGTAATATATCCTCCACAGGTAGTTTGCAAGTCTGCGGCCATATGAAAAGTTACATAACTTGAGCCGTTTGGCATAACTTGAAATTTTTTTATCCTCTGCCTAATTAATCTAGACCTAACAGCAGAGACAGGATACTTTCACCGTATGAATGTTTCAATGTAAAGAAGCAGAGTGTCACAAGTCATAAATTAATCTGCCTTATATTTCTTGAAATGTTTGTAACTAGTCATTTAGATTGTATGTCACCTTTTCATATGAAGCAGTTGTATACATCGCTAGCAACCATGTTTCTGTGTTAGGACTGAGACTGGTTCTCCAATGTCCCAGTATGCAGAATGCTGCTGTTGCTAAGGGCAATGCTAACCTTGTTATATCTCTGGTGACAGGGCACAATCGTGTAATAGAACTGCCAGGATTGTCAAATGTTCTCTAATACTAATTGTTTCCTCCATTGTCCTCCACACTTCAGTCTAGTAGTGATTTAAATCACAAGTGACAATAACTCCTCTTAGCAACCCTTTCGCCATTTTCCAAAATGGCAGCTATAATGAAGGAAGAAAAGACATATATAGAAATGAAATAAATAGTAATGTATTTTAATCCTTTTATGTATACACCAAACAGTGTTTATGATATGAATGTGAAAAAAAATATGTTTATCACTCCTGTTTTAGACACATTTTCATAGTTCACTTTATTCATTTGTTTTTAGCAATCGCTCGCGGTACATTTGCAGAATGTTGAACATTTAAGAAGAGCATATCGACAGGGACAACTTAATCTAACACAGGTTTTGCACGTACATGTACATTTAAGTTCTGTGGGCAGAGGCTTTCGAAATTTCGAAGGTTTTAGCACCCCATCAAATCAATATCTCCCCAACCAAATTCACATGGATCTTTTTCTATAAACACATGATCCAACACATTTACACATCTTCTGATTGTAGGGAAGTACCATCTTTCTTGGCATGTTACCCACAATTTTACATGTATGTCAGTATATTTTTACCTGAATCACTGGGATCCTTCTAGCCAGGACCCCAGTGCTCATAGTGTGTGGCCTGAATGTGTATACCTGTGCAGTGCCTAACTGTGTCACTGAGACTCTGCTAATCAGAACCTCAATGTTCATGCTCTCTCTGCCTTTAAATTTGTCACTATAGGCTAGTGACCACTTTTATCAATTTCAATTGGCATACTGGAACACCCTTGTAATTCCCTAGTATTTGGTACCTAGGTACCCAGGGTATTGGGGTTCCTGGAGATCCCTATGGGCTGCAGCATTTCTTTTGCCATCCATACGGAGCTCAGACAAACCTTTACACAGGACTGCCATTGCAACCTGAGAGAAATAACGCACACGTTATTTCACAGCCATGTTCACTGCACTTAAGTAACTTATAAGTTACCTATATGTCTAACCTTCACTTGTTGAAGGTTAGGTGCAGAGTTACTAAGTGTGAGGGCACCCTTGCACTATCAAAGGTGCCCCCACATAGTTCAGGGCAATTTCCCCAAACTTTGTGAGTGCGGAAACATCATTACACGCGTGCACTACATATGGGTGAATACCTATATGTAGCTTCCCAATGGTAAATCCGAATATGGCCATGTAACATGTCTAAGATCATGGAATTGTCCCCCATTCCAAATCTGGCATTGGGGAGCCAATTCCATGCATCCCGGGGGCTCCACTATGGAGCCCCAGTAATGCCAAACCAATTCTCTGGGATTTTCTCTGCAGTTACAGCTGCTGCCACCCCACAGACTGGCCACTCAGAGGCTTCCCAGGTGCCCCCCCCACCTCTGGAAACAAGATGGCAGAGGTCTGTGACACACTGGAGGAGCTCTGGGCACCACCCCTGGGGTGGTGATGGACACGGAAGTGGTCACTCCCCTTTCCTTTTTCCAGTTTCGCGCCAGAGCACGGCTGGGGGATCCCTGAACCGATGTAGACTGGCTTATGCAGAGATGGGCACCATCTGTGCCCATCAAAGCATTTCCAGAGGCTGGGGGAGGCTACTCCTCCCCAGCCCTGACACCTATTTCCAAAGGGAGAGGGTGTAACACCCTCTCTCTGAGGAAGTCCTTTGTTCTGCCTTCCTGGACCAGGCCTGGCTGGACCCCAGGAGGGCAGAAACCTGTCTGAAGGGTTGTAGGAGGCTGGACTGGCTTGTAGTGAGTACCAAGGGGTACTTGCACCTTGCACCAGGCCCAGTTATCCCTTATTAGTGTATAGGGTGTCTAGCAGCTTAGGCTGATAGATAATGGTAGCTTAGCAAAGCAGCTCAGGCTGAACTAGGAGACGTGTGAAGCTACTACAGTACCACTTAGTGTCATATGCACAATATCATAAGAAAACACAATACACAGTTATACTAAAAATAAAGGTACTTTATTTTTTATGACAATATGCCAAAGTATCTTAGAGTGTACCCTCAGTGAGAGGATAGGAAATATACACAAGATATATATACACAATAGCAAAAATATGCAGTATAGTCTTAGAAAACAGTGCAAACAATGTATAGTTACAATAGGATGCAATGGGGAAACATAGGGATAGGGGCAACACAAACCATATACTCCAGAAGTGGAATGCGAACCACGAATGGACCCCAAACCTATGTGACCTTGTAGAGGGTCGCTGGGACTATTAGAAAATAGTGAGAGTTAGAAAAATAACCCTCCCCAAGACCCTGAAAAGTGAGTGCAAAGTGCACCAAAGTTCCCCTAAGGACAAAATAGTCGTGTTAGAGGGAGAATGCAAGGAAAACACAAATCAGCAATGCAACAACGATGGATTCCTGTCTGAAGGTACCTGTGGAACAAGGGGACCAAGTCCAAAAGTCACAAGCAGCTCGGAGATGGGCAGATGCCCAAGAAAGGCCAGCGGTTGGTGCAAAGAAGCTCTTTCTAGGCTGAAGAACTGTGAATACTGCAGGAACGACAAGGGCTAGAGACTTCCCCTTTGGAGGATGGATCCCCCACGCCTTGGAGAGTCGTGCAGAAGTGTTTTCCCGCCGGATGGACGCCAACAAGCCTTGCTACACGCAAATCGAGCGTTTGGCGTTTTTGGACGCTGCTGGGGCCCAGGAGGGACCAGAAGGTCGCAAATTGGACTGCAGAGAGAGGGGACGTCGAGCAAGACAAAGAGCCCTCACTGAAGCAGGTAGCACCCGGAGAAGTGCCAGAAACAGGCACTACGAGGATGCGTGAAACGGTGCTCGCCGAAGTTGCACAAAGGAGTCCCACGTCGCCGGAGACCAACTTAGAAAGTCGTGCAATGCAGGTTAGAGTGCCGTGGACCCAGGCTTGGCTGTGCACACAGGATTTCCGCCGGAAGTGCACAGGGGCCGGGGAAGCTTGCAAAGTCGCGGTTCCCAGCAATGCAGCCCAGCGAGGTGAGGCAAGGACTTACCTCCACCAAACTCGGGCTGAAGAGTCACTGGACTGTGGGAGTCACTTGGACGGTGTCGCTGGATTCGAGGGACCTCGCTCGTCGTGCTGAGAGGAGACCCAAGGGACCGGAGATGCAGCTTTTTGGTGCCTGCGGTTGCAGGGGGAAGATTCCGTCGACCCACGGGAGATTTCTTCGGAGCTTCTGGTGCAGAGAGGAGGCAGACTACCCCCACAGCATGCACAAGCAGGAAAACAGTCGAGAAGGCGGCAGGATCAGCGTTACAGAGTTGCAGTAGTCGTCTTTGCTACTATGTTGCAGGTTTGCAGGCTTCCAGCGCGGTCAGCGGTCGATTCCTTATCAGAAGGTGAAGAGGGAGATGCAGAGGAACTCGGCTGAGCTCATGCATTCGTTATCTAAAGTTTCCCCAGAGACAGAGACCCTAAATAGCCAGAAAAGAGGGTTTGGCTACCTAGGAGAGAGGAAAGGCTACTAACACCTGAAGGAGCCTATCACAAGGAGTCTCTGACGTCACCTGGTGGCACTGGCCACTCAGAGCAGTCCAGTGTGCCAGCAGCACCTCTGTTTCCAAGATGGCAGAGGTCTGGAGCACACTGGAGGAGCTCTGGACACCTCCCAGGGGAGGTGCAGGTCAGGGGAGTGGTCACTCCCCTTTCCTTTGTCCAGTTTCGCGCCAGAGCAGGGGCTAAGGGGTCCCTGAACCGGTGTAGACTGGCTTATGCAGAATTGGGCACATCTGTGCCCAACAAAGCATTTCCAGAGGCTGGGGGAGGCTACTCCTCCCCTGCCTTCACACCATTTTCCAAAGGGAGAGGGTGTCACACCCTCTCTCAGAGGAAGTTCTTTGTTCTGCCATCCTGGGCCAGGCCTGGCTGGACCCCAGGAGGGCAGCTGCCTGTCTGAGGGGTTGGCAGCAGCAGCAGCTGCAGAGAAACCCCAGGAAGGGCAGTCTGGCAGTACCAGGGTCTGTGCTACAGACCACTGGGATCATGGAATTGTACCAACAATGCCAGGATGGAATAGAGGGGGCAATTCCATGATCATAGACATGTTACATGGCCATATTCGGAGTTACCATGGTGAAGCTACATATAGGTAGTGACCTATATGTAGTGCACGCGTGTAATGGTGTCCCCGCACTCACAAAGTTCAGTGAATTGGCTCTGAACAATGTGGGGGCACCTTGGCTAGTGCCAGGGTGCCCTCACACTAAGTAACTTTGCACCTAACCTTTACCAGGTAAAGGTTAGACATATAGGTGACTTATAAGTTACTTAAGTGCAGTGTAAAATGGCTGTGAAATAACGTGGACGTTATTTCACTCAGGCTGCAGTGGCAGGCCTGTGTAAGATTTGTCAGAGCTCCCTATGGGTGGCAAAAGAAATGCTGCAGCCCATAGGGATCTCCTGGAACCCCAATACCCTGGGTACCTCAGTACCATATACTAGGGAATTATAAGGGTGTTCCAGTAAGCCAATGTAAATTGGTAAAAATGGTCACTAGCCTGTCAGTGACAATTTGGAAAGAAATGAGAGAGCATAACCACTTAGGTTCTGATTAGCAGAGCCTCAGTGAGACAGTTAGTCACTACACAGGTAACACATTCAGGCACACTTATGAGCACTGGGGCCCTGGGTTACCAGGGTCCCAGTGACACATACAACTAAAGCAACATATATACAGTGAAAAATGGGGGTAACATGCCAGGCAAGATGGTACTTTCCTACAAGGGTTGGCAGCAGCAGCAGCTGCAGTGAAACCCTGGGAAAGGCAGTTTGGCAGTACCCGGGTTCTGTGCTAGAGACCCGAGGGATCATGGAAATGCCCCCCAATGCCAGAATGGCATTGGGGTGACAATTCCATGATCTTAGACATGTTACATGGCCATGTTCGGAGTTACCATTGTGACACTATACATAGGTAGCGACCTATGTATAGTGCACGCGTGTAATGGTGTCCCCGCACTCACAAAGTCCGGGGAATTTACCCTGAACAATGTGGGGGCACCTTGGCTAGTGCCAGGGTGCCCACACACTAAGTAACTTTGCACCCAACCTTCACCAGGTGAAGGTTAGACTTATAGGTGACTTATAAGTTACTTAAGTGCAGTGGTAAATGGCAGTGAAATAAGGTGGACGTTATTCACTCAGGCTGTAGTGGCAGGCCTGTGTAAGAATTGTCAGAGCTCCCTATGGGTGGCAAAAGAAATGCTGCAGCCCATAGGGATCTCTTGGAACCCCAATACCCTGGGTACCTCAGTACCATATACTAGGGAATTATAAAGGTGTTCCAGTATGCCAATGTGAATTGGTGAAATTGGTCACTAGCCTGTTAGTGACAATTTGGAAAGCAGAGAGAGCATAACCACTGAGGTTCTGGTTAGCAGAGCCTCAGTGTGACAGTTAGTCATCACACAGGGAACACATACAGGGCACATACTTATGAGCACTGGAGCCCTGCCTGGCAGGGTCCCAGTGACACATAGATTAAAACAACATATATACAGTGAAATATGGGGGTAGCATTCCAGGCAAGATTGTACTTCCACCCAAACGAAGGACAATAAGACTAGCCATGACCTGATGAGTCTTCATTGTCTAAGTGGAAATATCTGGAGAGTCCATCTGCATTGGAGTGGGTACTCCCAGGTCTATGTTCCACTGTATAGTCCATTCCCTGTAGAGATATGGACCACCTCAACAATTTAGGGTTTTCACCTTTCATTTGTTTTAGCCAAAGTAGAGGTTTGTGGTCTGTTTGAACAATGAAGTGAGTGCCAACCAGGTATGGCCTCAACTTCTTCAGTGCCCAGACCACAGCAAAGGCCTCCCTCTCTATGGCAGACCAACACTTTTCTCTAGGGGTCAACCTCCTGCTGATAAAAGCAATAGGTTGATCCTGGCCCTCAGAATTGAGTTTTGATAAGACTGCCCCTACCCCTAATTCAGATGCATCAGTTTGAACAATGAATTACTTGGAGTAACATGGGCTTTTTAGGACAGGTGCTGTGCACATCGCCTGTTTGAGCTCCTCAAAAGCTTTCTGACAGCTAGCTGTCCACAATACCTTTTTAGGCATCTTCTTGCTAGTGAGATCATTAAGTGGGGCTGCAATGGAGCCATAGTTTTTAATGAATCTCCTGTAATACCCAGTGAGGCCTAGGAAGGCTCTCACCTGGGTCTGTGTTGTAGGGGGAACCCAATCCATGATTGTCTGGATTTTCCCCTGAAGTGGTGCAATTTATTCTCCGCCTACCAGGTGTCCCCGATAAACCACTTTCCCCTGCCCTATCTGGCCCTTTGAAGCCTTGATAGTGAGGCCTGCCTTTTGCAGTGCCTCCAAAACTTTCCACAGGTGGACCAGGTGATCATCCCAGGTGGAGCTAAAGACAGCTATATCGTCTAGATATGCTGCACTAAAAGCCTCCAACCCTTGCAGGACTGTATTCACCAACCTCTGAAAAGTGGCAGGTGCATTTTTCAAACCAAAGGGCATTACTGTGAATTGGTAGTGCCCTCCAATAGTCAAAAATGCAGTTTTTGCTTTAGCATCTTCTGATAATTTGATCTGCCAATACCCTGCAGTCAAATCAAAGGTGCTTAGATACTTGGCAGATGCCAGTGTATCTATGAGCTCATCTGCCCTGGGTATAGGGTGAGCATCAGTTTTAGTTACCTGGTTTAGACCTCTATAATCTACACAAAACCTCATCTCCCTTTTTCCATTTTTTGAGTGAGGCTTTGGTACAAGCACCACAGGAGAGGCCCATGGGCTTTCAGAATGTTCAACCACTCCTAGGTCAAGCATTTTCTGAAGTTCTTGCTTTATGCAGTCTCTGACATGGTCAGGCTACCTATAGATTTTACTTTTGACAGGCAAGCTGTCTCCAGTATCAATTGTGTGTTCACACCAAGATGTGGTGCCTGGCACAGTTGAAAAGAGTTCAGAAAACTGACCAAGGAGATTTATGCAGTTGTCTTTCTGCTCAGCAGTAAGACAGTCTGCCAACACTACTCCTTCCACTAGAGCATCCGTTTCTGTGGAAGAGAAGAGATCAGGGAGAGGGTCACTGTCTTCTTCCTGTCCCTCATCTGTTGCCATGAGCATAGTGAAATCAGCCCTGTCATAGTAGGGTTTTAGGCGGTTGAAATGGAGCACCCTAAGGGGACTCCTGGCAATGCCTAGGTCAACCAAGTAGGTGACCTCGCCCTTCTTTTCAACAATGAGATGGGGTCCACTCCATTTGTCTTGGAGTGCTCTTGGGGCCACAGGCTCCAATACCCACACCTTCTGTCCTGGTTGGTACTGAATCAGAACAGCCTTCTGGTCATGCCATTGCTTTTGAAGCTCTTGGCTGGCCTGAAGGTTTTTACTGGCCTTTTTCATGTTCTCCACCATTCTGGATCTTAGGCCAAGTACATAGTCCACTATATCCTGCTTAGGAGCTTATAAAGGTTGTTCCCAACCCTCCTTCACAAGTGTTAGGGGACCTCTTACAGGGTGCCCAAAGGGGTACCTCCCTGTAAGCAAAAAGGAGGCAAGGTAACAGGACATCCCATCTCCTCCTGAGTTTTTCAGGGAGTCCCATTATCATTCCTTTGAGAGTTTTATTAAACCTCTCTACCAGTCCATTTGTTTGTGGATGATAAGGTGTGGTGAATTTGTATGTTACACCACATTCCTTCCACATGGCCTTCAACTATGCAGACATAAAGTTGCTACCCCTGTCTGATACAACCTCTTTTGGAAAACCCACCCTGGAAAAGATTCCCAGGAAGGCTTTTGCCACTGCAGGTGCTGTAGTGGTCCTTAGAGGAATTGCTTCAGGATATCTTGTGGCATGGTCCACTACCACCAAGATAAACCTATTGCCTGAAGAAGTAGGAGGGTCAATGGGGCCAACTACGTCAACCCCTACCCTTTCAAAGGGAACCCCAACCACAGGTAGTGGAATAAGGGGTGCCTTTGGTGTGCCACCAGTCTTGTCACTGGCTTGGCAGGTTACGCAAGACTTACAAAAATCTTTTGTGTCCTCTGACATCCTAGGCCAGTGAAACAGGGGGACAAGCCTTTCCCATGTTTTAATCTGGCCCAAATGCCCAGCCAAGGGAATGTCATGTGCCAGAGTTAGGAGGAACTCTCTGTACTGCAGGGGAATGACTTATCTCCTGGCTGCTCCAGGTTTTGGGTCCCTTGCCTCTGTGTACAAGAGGTTGTCCTCCCAGTAAACTCTATATGAATCACTGACATCCCCATTTTGCTGCTTGACAGCTTGCTGTCTGAGACCCTCTAATGTGGGACAGGATTGCTGTGCCACACTCAGCTCTTCCCTGGCAGGCCCCCCTCCACCCAAAAGCTCAGCAGTGTCTGCTGCCAGCTCCTCTGGGAAGGTTCTGCACAGGGAGGAAATTCTTCTTCCTCAGAAGTAGAATCATCTGTAGAGGGAGGGATAGTGGGTAGGGATTTACCCTTGCTACCCCTAGCTTTAGGGAGCACTTGGTCCATTGTTCCAGGATCCAAGTTACCCTGTCCTTTTTGCTTTTTGGCCTGAACCCTGGTTAAAGCAAAAATATGCCCAGAAATGCCCAACATTGCTGCATGAGCCTCCAACTCCACTTCTGCCCAAGCTGATGTTTCTAAATCATTTCCTAGTAGATAGTCTACAGGTAAATCTGAAGCAACCACAACTTTCTTTGGACCAGTAACCTCCCCCCCCAAACCCCCCCCCCCAGATGAGATTCACAACAGCCATGGGGTGGCTAAGAGTGTTGTTATGAGCGTCTGTCACTTGGTACTGGTGACCAAGTAGGTGTTGTTCAGGGTGTACCAGTTTCTCTATCACCATGGTAACACTGGCACCTGTGTCCCTGTAGGCCTGAACCTCAACACCATTGATTAGGGGAAGTTGCTTGTGTAGGAAAGTACCATCTTGCCTGGCATGTTACCCCCATATTTCACTGTATATATGTTGTTTTAGTTGTATGTGTCACTGGGACCCTGCCAGCCAGGGCCCCAGTGCTCATAAGTGTGCCCTGTATGTGTTACCTGTGTTATGACTAACTGTCTCACTGAGGCTCTGCTATCCAGAACCTCAGTGGTTATGCTATCTCATTCTTTTTCCAAATTGTCCCTAACAGGCTAGTGACCAATTTCACCAATTTACATTGGCATACTGGAACACCCTTATAATTCCCTAGTATATGGTACTGAGGTACACAGGGTATTGGGGTTCCAGGAGATCCCTATGGGCTGCAGCATTTCTTGAGCCACCCATAGGGAGATCTGACAATTCTTACACAGGCCTGCCAGTGCAGCCTGAGTGAAATAACGTCAACGTTATTTCACAGCCATTTACCACTGCACTTAAGTAACTTATAAGTCACCTATATGTCTAACCTTTACCTGGTAAAGGTTGGGTGCTAAGTTACTTAGTGTGTGGGCACCCTGGCACTAGCCAAGGTACTCCCACATTGTTCAGGGCAAATTCCCCGGACTTTGTGAGTGCGGGGACACCATTACATGCGTGCACTATCCATATGTCACAACATATGTATAGAGTCACAATGGTAACTCCGAACATGGCCATGTAACATGTCTAAGATCATGGAATTGTCACCCCAAATCCATTCTGGCATTGGAGAGACAATTCCATGATCCCCCGAGTCTCTAGCACAGACCCGGGTACTGCCAAACCTGCCTTTTCTGGGGTTTCACTGCAGCTGCTGCTGCTGCCAACCCCTCAGACAGGTTTCTGCCCTCCTGGGGTCCAGTCAGGTTTGGCCCAGGAAGGCAGAACAAAGGACTTCCTCAGAGAGAGGGTGTTACACCCTCTCCCTTTGGAAAAAGGTGTTAGGGCTTGGGAGGAGTAGCCTCCCCCAGCCTCTGGAAATGCTTTCATGGGCACTGATGGTGCCCATTTCTGCATAAGCCAGTCTACACCGGTTCAGGGATCCCCCAGCCCTGCTCTGGAGCGAAACTGGACAAAGGAAAGGGGAGTGACCACTCCCCTGACCTGCACCTCCCCTGGGAGGTGCCCAGAGCTCCTCCAGTGTGCCCCAGACCTCTGCCATCTTGGATTCAGAGGTGTTGCTGGCACACTGGACTGCTCTGAATGGCCAGTGCCAGCAGGTGACGTCAGAGACTCCTTCTGATAGGCTCCTCCAGGTGTTGCTAGCCTATCCTCTCTCCTAGGTAGCCAAACCTCCTTTTCTGGCTATTTAGGGTCTCTGCTTTTGGGAATTCCTTAGATAACGAATGCAAGAGCTCATCAGAGTTCTTCTGCATCTTTCTCTTCACCTTCTGCCAAGGAATCGACTGCTGATCACGCTGGAAGCCTGCAAAACTGCAACAAAGTAGCAAAGACGACTACTGCGACCTTGTAACGCTGATCCTGCCGCCTTCTCGACTGTTTTCCTGGTGGTGCATGCTGTGGGGGTAGTCTGCCTCCTCTCTGCACTAGAAACTCCGAAGAAATCTCCCGTGGGTCGACGGAATCTTCCCACTGCAACCGCAGGCACCAAAGAACTGCATCACTGGTCCTCTGGGTCTCCTCTCAGCACGACGAGCGAGGTCCCTTGAACTCAGCAACTCTGTCCAAGTGACTCCCACAGTCCAGTGACTCTTCAGTCTAAGTTTGGTGGAGGTAAGTCCTTGCTTCCCCACGCTAGACTGCATTGCTGGGAACCGCATGTTTTGCAGCTACTTCGGCTCCTGTGCACTCTTCCAGGATTTCCTTTGTGCACAGCCAAGCCTGGGTCCCCGGCACTCTAACCTGCAGTGCACGACCTCCTGAGTTGCCCTCCGGCGTCGTGGGACCTTCCTTTGTGACTTCGGGTGAGCTCCGGTTCACTCCACTTTGTAGTGCCTGTTCCAGCACTTCTGCGGGTGCTGCTTGCTTCTGAGTGGGCTTCTTTTCTTGCTGGACACCCCCTCTGTCTCCTCACGCAATTGGCGACATCCTGGTCCCTCCTGGGCCACAGCAGCATCCAAAAACCCTAACCGCAACCCTTGCAGCTAGCAAGGCTTGTTTGCGGTCTTTCTGCACGGAAACACCCCTGCACAACTCTTCACGACGTGGGACATCCGTCCTCCAAAGGGGAAGTTTCTAGCCCTTGTCGTTCTTGCAGAATCCACAGCTTCTACCATCCGGTGGCAGCTTCTTTGCACCCACAGCTGGCATATCCTGGGCATCTGCTCACTCCCGACTTGATCGTGACTCTTGGACTTGGTCCCCTTGTTCCACAGGTACTCTCATCAGGAAATCCATCGTTGTTGCATTGCTGGTGTTGGTCTTCCTTGCAGAATTCCCCTATCACTACTTCTGTGCTCTTTGGGGAACTACAGTGCACTTTGCACCCACTTTTCAGGGTCTTGGGGTGGGCTATTTTTCTAACCCTCACTGTTTTCTTACAGTCCCAGCGACCCTCTACAAGGTCACATAGGTTTGGGGTCCATTCGTGGTTCGCATTCCACTTCTAGAGTATATGGTTTGTGTTGCCCCTATCCCTATGTGCCCCTATTGCATTCTATTGTGACTATACATTGTTTGCACTGTTTTCTATTGCTTTTACTGCATATTTTGGTATTGTGTACATATATCTTGTGTATATTTGCTATCCTCATACTGAGGGTACTCACTGAGATACTTTGGCATATTGTCATAAAAATAAAGTACCTTTATTTTTAGTATATCTGTGAATTGTGTTTTCTTATGATATTGTGCAAGTGACACTAGTGGTACTGTAGGAGCTTCACTCGTGTCCTAGTTCAGCCTAAGCTGCTCTGCTAAGCTACCTTTTCTATCAACCTAAGCTGCTAGATACCCCTCTACACTAATAAGGGATACTTGGGCCTGGTGCAAGGTGTAAGTACCCCTTGGTACCCACTACAAGCCAGTCCAGCCTCCTACAATACCCCACCCGAAGACCCTGAAAAGTAGGAGTAAAGTTACCCTACTACTCGAGAAACACAGTTAAGTTGTGATAGGGGATTCTGCAAAGACAACAACTGACTGCAAAGCACTGAAGACGGATTCCTGGACCTGAGGACCTGTAAAGGAAAGGGACCAAGTCCAAGAGTCACGCAAGTGTCCAGGGGGGCAGGAGCCCACTAAACCCCAGATGAAGGTGCAAAAGATCTGTCTCCAGGTGGAAGAAGCTGAAGATTCTGCAACAACAAAAGGTGCCAGGAACTTCTCCTTTGCACGGAAGATGTCCCACGGAGTGCTGGAGGATGCAGATTTGTTTCCACGCAGAAAGACCACAATAAAGCCTTGCTAGCTTCAAGAGTCACAGTTGAAGAAAAGGGGTGCTGCCCGGGCCCAGGAAGGACCAGGAGGTCGCCCCTTGGAGGAGGAGACAGAGGGGGCACTCAGCAGCACAGAGAGCACACGCAGAAGCAGACAGCACCTGCAGAAGCACTTGAACAGGCATTCAAGAAATCTGAGCACAGCAGTCATCTCAACACTACAAAAGATAGTCCCACGAAGACTGTGGTCAGCTCAGCGAGTTGAGCAATGCAGGACAGAGTGCTGGGGAACTGGGCTATGCTGTGCACAAAGGATTCCTTGCAAAAGTGCACAGAAGCCCTAGCAGCTGCAGTTCGCGCAGTACACAGGACTACTGTCTGGCGAGGGGAGGCAAGGACTTACCTCCACCAAATTTGGATAGAAGGACCTCTGGACTGTCGGGGTCACTTGGATCCAGCTCCTGTGTTCCAGGGACCACGCTCATCAAGATGAGAGGGGACCCAGAGGACCGGTGATGCAGAAGTTTGGTGCCTGAGTTAGCAAGAGGAAGATTCCATCGAACCACAGGAGATTTCTTCTTGGCTTTCAGTGCAGGGTGAAGGCAGACAGCCCTCAGAGCATGCACCACCAGGAAACAGTCAAGAAAGCCGGCAGGATTAGGCGCTACAATGTTGCTGATAGTTGATAGCTGCCACCATGGGGAACTAACCCCAACCTCTGTCTTCCCTTCTCTATGTCTAGGGATTCCCTATCTAATGCCAGCTGTTGCTGTTTAAGCTTCAGTCTGGTCTCTTCAACCCTCAACTTTTTGAGTTCCCTTTCTAACAAGTTATCCTCAGGGTGGGTGGGTTGGGAATGCTTTGACCAAGATGACAGATTGGAAACTTCAGAGGGGGACCTGTCCCTAACTGTCTGGACCTTGGTAACCTGGTCTCTAGGGATAAAGGATGCCCTACTGTTATGGGAACCCTTATCACTACCAGCATCACTAGGTGCCCTGAAAGGGGGCAGACCTTTGTCAGAACCCTCCCCAGCTTCTCCAGGGAAGTCCTCTGAATCAGACTGGGAAGCTTCTCCCTTTTCTAATCTCTCATTTGATGGGCCAGACTGGTTCTGGTCATCCACAACAAGCATATAAAGATAAACTCTTTTGTAGGGTTCTTTCCTATACTTAAACCTCTATCCAAGCAGAGACCCCTTAAACTTTTGTAGTTCAAACTCTCATATGTAGCATTGACAGTTTTGAGAGTGGACTCTACAACAGACATGATAGTAAAGGTTTAAGGATAGTGAGAAAAGAGAAAAAGTTTTAGAACTTTTGAAAGCACAGAGAAAAAAACCTTTTTCTAACTTTTAGAAAACTTTTTAGAAGTTTTCAGAAACTTTTCAGAACTTTGTAAAAAGTTATTAAAATAGAAAAGCAAACTTTTGGGTTAAATGTACATACACTGAACTGTTTGTTATATGATTCTCTTATGAAAAGTACAAAATGAAAAAGTGGTAAAGCAGTTGCAAGTACTTATCCCACCGCTGCACCACCAACGTAGGAGGCTGGCCTGGCTTATAGTGGGTACCCTGTGGTACTTACACCCTGTGCCAGGGCCAGTTATCCCTTATTAGTAGAATAGAGGTGTTTCTAGCAGCTGAGGCTGATAGAATGTAGCCATGGCAAAGCAGCTTAGACTGAACTAGGAGACATGCAAAGCTCCTACTATACCATTTATATCATATGCACAATATCATAAGAAAACACAATACTCAGAGTTACTAAAAACAAAGGTACTTTATTTTTATGACAATATGCCACAGATATCTCAGTGAGTACCCTCAGTAAGAAGGTAAGTAATATACACACGTTATATGTACACAAACCCAAAGCAGGTAAGTGAGAGTGAGAAAAGTAATGCAAACAGTGTAAAATTACAATAGGTTGCAATAGGCAAACATAGGTCTAGGGGAACACAAACCATATACTCCAAAAGTGGAATGTGAATGACGAATGGACCCCAGACCTATGGGAGCTTGTAGGGGGCCACTGGGACTGTGAGAAAACAGTCAGGGTGTCCAAGATACCCCACCCGAAGACCCTGAAAAGTAGGAGTACAGTACACCTACTACCCCAAAAGAGCACAATAGTCGTGATGGGGGATTCTGCAAGAACCACAAACACCAGCAAAGCACTGATGACGGATACCTGGACCTGAGGACCTCTAAGGCAAGGGTACCAAGTCCAAGAGTCGCAATAGTGTCCGGGGGGGCAGGAGCCCAGGAAACCCCGGATGAAGGTGCAAGGAAGCTGCCTCCGGATGGAAGAAGCTTGGAATTCTGCAAGAACAAAGAGGACTAGGAACTTCTCCTTTGGATGGAAGATGTCCCACGTCGCAATGAAGGTTGCAGAAGTGTTTCCATGCAGAAAGACCACAAACAAGCCTTGCTAGCTGCAAGGGTTGCAGTATAGGTTTTTGGGTGCTGCTGGGGACCAGGAAGGACCAGGATGTCGTCCCTTGGAGGAGGAGACAGAGGGGGCGCTCAGCAACTCAGAGAGCCCCCACAGAAGCAGGCAGCACCCACAGAAGTACCCGAACAGGCACTTAGAAGATTTGTGAACTGGAGTCCACGCAGAGTTACAAAGGAGGGTCCCACGATGTCAGAAGCCAACTCAGAGGGTTGAGCACTACAGGACGGAGTACTAGGGACTCAGGCTAGGCTGTGCACGAAGGAAATCCTGGAAGAGTGCACAGGAGCCGGAGCAGCTGCAAATCACGCAGTACACAGGTTTGCAGCCTAGCGTGGGGAGGCAAGGACTTAACTCCACCAAACTTGGACTGAAGGATCACTGGACTGTGGGAGTCACTTGGACAGAGTTCTTGTGGTGAAGGTTGGGTGCAAAGTTACTTAGTGTGTGGGCACCCTGGCACTAGCCAAGGTGCCCCCACATCGTTCAGGGCAAATTCCCCGGACTTTGTGAGTGCGGGGCACCAGTACACGCATGCACCACTACCTATGTATAGCGTCACAATGGTAACCCCGAACATGGCCATGTAACATGTCTAAGATCATGGAATTGTCCCCCCAATACCATTCTGGTATTGGGGGGACAATTCCATGATCCCCCGGGTCTCTAGCACAGAATACGGGTACTGCCAAACTGCCTTTCCGGGGTTTCCACTGCAGCTGCTGCTGCTGCCAAACCCTCAGACAGGATTCTGCCCTCCTGGGGTACAGGCAGCCCTGGCTCAGGAAGGCAGAACAAAGGATTCCCTCTGAGAGAGGGTGTTACACCCTCTCCCTTTGGAAATAGGTGTGAAGGGCTGCGGAGGAGTAGCCTCCCCCAGCCTCTGGAAATGCTTTGGTGGGCAGAGATGGTTCCCATCTCTGCATAGGCCAGTCTACACCGGTTCAGGGATCCCCCAGCCCTGCTCTGGTGCGAAACTGGACAAAGGAAAGGAGAGTGACCACTCCCCTGACCAGTACCTCCCAGGGGAGGTGCCCAGAGATCCTCCATTGTGTCCCAGACCTCTGCCATCTTGGTAACTGAGGTGTTGGGGGCACACTAGACTGCTCATACTGGCCGGTGCCAGCAGGTGATGTCAGAGACCCCCTCTGATAGGCTCTTACCTCTCTTGGTAGCCAATCCTCCTTTCTTGGTAGCCAAACCTCCTTTTCTGGCTATTTAGGGTCTTTCCTCTGGGGAATTCTTCAGATAATGAATGCAGGAGCTCACCAGAGTTCCTCTGCATCTCCCTCTTCGACTTCTGCCAATGATCAACCGCTGACGGCTCCAGGACGCCAGCAAAACTGCAACAAAGTAGCAAGACAACTATCAGCAACATTGTAGCGCCTAATCCTGCCGGCTTTCTCGACTGTTTCCTGGTGGTGCATGCTCTGAGGGCTGTCTGCCTTCACCCTGCACTGAAAGCCAAGAAGAAATCTCCTGTGGTTCGATGGAATCTTCCCCTTGCTAACGCAGGCACCAAACTTCTGCATCACCGGTCCTCTGGGTCCCCTCTCATCTTGATGAGCGTGGTCCCTGGAACACAGGAGCTGGATCCAAGTGACCCCGACAGTCCAGAGGTCCTTCTATCCAAATTTGGTGGAGGTAAGTCCTTGCCTCCCCTCGCAAGACAGTAGTCCTGTGTACTGCGCGAACTGCAGCTGCTAGGGCTTCTGTGCACTTTTGCAAGGAATCCTTTGTGCACAGCGCTGTTCAGTGAAGGCCTTGGAAGGGTGGTTACATGGCAGTAAGGTATCTGACTATGCAAGCCTGTATAATCTTATTCTGAGAGAGCATATTCTGAACAACTGTGTGTCTGACTTGTTGCACCAATACCTAGTGGACTCGGATCTGACCTCTCCCCAAGAATTGGGAAAGAAGGCAGACAAGTGGGTCAGAACAAGGGTGAACAGAAAAATTCATACAGGGGGTGACAAGGATGGCAAGAAGAAGGATGGTAAGTCTTCTGCCAAGAGTGGGGACAAAAGTAAACATTCTGAGCCTTCATCAGGCCCACAAAAATCCTCTGGGGGTGGTGGGTCCAAATCCTCTTCAAATAATCAACCTAAAAAGCCTTGGTGTTATTTGTGTAAAGTCAAAGGCCATTGGGCAACTGATTCCAGTTGTCCAAAGAAAAACACCAAACCTCCCACCACCACAACCCCTGCTGCAAATTCTAGTGCCCCTAGTAATAGCAGTGGTGGTGGGAAATCTACTACTAATAGCCAATCCAAGGGTGTAGCTGGGCTCACTATTGGTAATGTAGTTGGTGTTGGTCTTGTTAGGGAGACCACAGAGGCTGTTTTAGTCTCTGATGGTGGCATTGATTTTGTCACCTTGGTTGCTTGTCCCCTTAATATGGATAAGTACAAGCAACTTCCCCTAATAAATGGTGTTGAGGTTCAGGCCTACAGGGACACAGGAGCCAGTGTAACTATGCTGATAGAAAAACTGGTCCACCCTGAGCAACACCTACTTGGTCAACAGTACCAAGTGACAGACGCTCATTACAACACTCTTAGCCACCCCATGGCTGTTGTGAATCTCAACTGGCGGGGGGAGGGTTACTGGTCCAAAGAAAGTTGTGGTTGCCTCAGATTTCCCTGTAGACTGTCTACTAGGGAATGATTTAGAGACATCAGCTTGGGCAGAAGTGGACTTGGAGGCCCATGAAGCAATGCTGGGCATTCCTGGGCATATTTTTGCTTTAACCAGGGCTCAGGCCAAAAAGCAAAAAGGACAGGGTAACTTGGATTCTGGAACAATGGGCCAAGTGCTCCCTAAAGCTAGGGGTAGCAAGGGTAAATCCCTACCCACTATTCCTCCCTCTCCAGATGATTCCCCTTCTGCAGAAGACAAATTTCCTCCCTGTGCAGAACCTACACCAGAGGAGCTGGCAGCAGACACTGCTGAGCTTTTGGGTGGAGGGGGGCCTGCCAGGGAAGAGCTGAGTGTGGCACAGCAAACCTGTCCCATATTAGAGGGTCTCAGACAGCAAGCTGTCATGCAGCAAAATGGGGATGTCAGTGACAGTCATAGAGTATACTGGGAAGATAACCTCTTGTACACAGAGTCAAGGGATCCAAAACCTGGAGCAGCCAGGAGATTGGTCATTCCCCTGCAGTACTGAGAGTTGCTTCTCACTCTAGCACATGACATTCCTTTGGCTGAGCATTTGGGCCAGACGAAAACTTGGGAAAGACTTGTCCCCTTGTTTCACTGGCCTCATATGTCAGAGGACACTAAAGATTTTTGCAAGTCTTGTGTGACCTGCCAAGCCAGTGGCAAGACTGGTGGCACTCCAAAGGCTCCTCTAATTCCACTTCAAGTGGTTGGAGTGCCCTTTGAAAGGGTAGGGGTTGACATAGTTGGCCCCCTTGACCTTCCTACTGCTTCAGGCAATAGATTTATCTTGGTGGTAGTGGACCATGCCACAAGATATCCTGAAGCCATACCTCTAAGGACCACTACAGCTCCTGCTGTAGCAAAAGCCCTCCTGGGAATCTTTTCCAGAGTGGGTTTCCCAAAAGAGGTGGTGTCAGACAGAGGTAGAAACTTCATGTCTGCATACCTAAAAGCAATGTGGAAGGAGTGTGGTGTTATCTACAAGTTCACCGCCCCTTACCATCCACAGACAAATGGACTGGTTGAGAGGTTTAATAAAACTCTCAAAGGAATGATAATGGGACTCCCTGAAAAACTCAGGAGGAGATGGAATGTTCTGTTACCTCCCCTCCTTTTTGCTCACAGGGAGGTACCCCAAAAAGGAGTTGGCTTCAGCCCCTTTGAACTCTTCTTTGGGCACCCTGTAAGAGGTCCACTCACTCTTGTGAAGGAGGGCTGGGAACAACCTTTAAAAGCTCCTAAACAGGGCATAGTGGATTATGTACTTGGCCTAAGATCTAGAATGGCCGAGTACATGAAAAAGGCCAATAAAAACCTTCAGGACAGCCAGGAGCTGCAAAAGCAATGGCATGATCAGAAGGTTGTTCTTATCCAGTACCAACCAGGACAGAAGGTGTGGGTATTGGAGCCTGTGGCCCCAAGAGCACTCCAAGACAAATGGAGTGGACCCCATCTAATTGTTGAGTAGAAGGGTGAGGTTACCTATTTGGTAGACCTGGGCACTGCCAGGACTCCCCTTAGGGTGATTCATGTCAACCGCCTAAAACCCTACAATGACAGGGCTGATCTCACCCTGCTCATGGCAACAGATGAGGGCGAGGAAGAAGATAGTGACCCTCTCCCTGATCTCTTCTCCACCACTGAAGCAGATGCCTTAGTGGAAGGAGTAGTTTTAGCAGATTGTCTAACTGCAGAACAGAAAGGCAACTGCATCAGTCTCCTAAGCCAATTTTCTGACCTCTTTTCACTTGTACCAGGTACAATATCCTGGTGTGAACACACAATTGACACTGGAGACAGCCTGCCTGTCAAAAGTAAAATGTATAGGCAGCCTGGCCATGTCAGAGACTGCATTAAACAAGACGTGCAGAAACTGTTGGATTTGGGGGTGATTAACCCTTCTGAAAGCCCATGGGCTAGCCCAGTGGTGCTTGTACCAAAACCTCACACCAAAGATGGAAAGATGGAGAGGAGGTTTTGTGTAGATTACAGAGGGCTCAATCAGGTAACAAAAACTGATGCTCACCCTATACCCAGGGCAGATGAGCTCATTGATACACTGGCTTCTGCCAAGTATCTTAGCACTTTTTATCTGACTGCAGGGTATTGGCAGATCAGATTGGCAGAAGATGCTAAACCAAAGATTGCATTTTCTACTATTGGAGGGCACTATCAATTCACAGTAATTCCCTTTGGTTTGAAAAATGCACCTGCCACTTTTCAGAGGTTGGTGAACACAGTCCTGAAAGGGTTGGAAGCTTTCAGTGCACCATATCTAGATGACATTGCTGTCTTTAGCTCAACCTAGGATGAGCACCTGGTCCACCTTTGGAAAGTTTTGGAGGCCCTGCAAAAGGCAGGCCTCAATATCAAGGCCTCAAAGTGTCAGATAGGGCAGGGAAAAGTGGTTTATCTGGGCCACCTGGTAGGTGGAGAACAGATTGCACCACTACAGGGGAAAATCCAGACAATCATGGATTGGGTTCCCCCTATAACTCAGACCCAGGTGAGAGCCTTTATAGGCCTCACAGGGTATTACAGGAGATTCATCAAGAATTATGGCTCCATAGCAGCCCCTCTTAATGATCTCACAAGCAAGAAAATGCCTAAGAAGGTGTTATGGACAGCTGGCTGTCAGATAGCTTTTGAGGAGCTCAAACAGGCCATGTGCTCTGCACCTGTCCTAAAAAGCCCATGTTACTCCAAGAAATTAATTGTCCAGGCTGATGCATCTGAATTAGGGGTAGGGGCAGTGTTATCACAACTGAATTCTGAGGGCCGGGGTCAACCAGTTGCTTTTATCAGCAGAAGGTTGATCCCTAGAGAAAAGCATTGGTCTGCCATAGAGAGGGAGGCCTTTGCTGTGGTCTGGGCACTGAAAACGTTGAGGCCATACCTGTTTGGCACTCACTTTCTTGTTCAGACAGACCACAAACCTCTACTTTGGCTAAAACAAATGAAAGGTGAAAACCCTAAATTGTTGAGGTGGTCCATATCTCTACAGGGAATGGACTATACAGTGGAACATAGACCTGGGAGTACCCACTCCAATGCAGATGGACTCTCCAGATATTTCTACTTAGACAATGAAGACTCATCAGGTCATGGCTAGTCTTATTGTCTTTCGTTTGGGGGGGGGGGGGGTGTAGGAAAGTACCATCTTGCCTGGCATGTTGCCCCCTATTTCACTGTATGTATGTTGTTTTAGCCCTTGTGTCACTGGGATCCTGCCAGACAGGACCCCAGTGCTCATAGTATGTGCCCTGTATGTATTCCCTGTGTGGCGCCTAACTGTATCACTGAGGCTCTGCTAACCAGAACCTCAGTGTTTATGCTCTCTCTGCTTTCTAAATTTGTCACTGCAGGCTAGTGACTACATTTACCAATTCTCATTGGCACACTGGTACACCCATATAATTCCCTTGTACATGGTACTTAGGTCCCGAGGGTATTGGGGTTCCAGGAGATCCCTATGGGCTGCAGCATTTCTTTTGCCACCCATAGGGAGCTCAGACAATTCTTACACAGGCCTGCCACTGCCACCTGAGTGAAATAACGTCCACGTTATTTCACAGCCATTTTTCACTGCACATAAGTAACTTATAAGTCACCTATATGTCTAACCTTCACCTGGTGAAGGTTGGGTGCAGTTACTTAGTGTGTGGGCACCCTGGCACTAGCCAAGGTACCCCCACATCGTTCAGGGCAAATTCCCCAGACTTTGTGAGTGCGGGGACACCATTACACGTGTGCACTATACATAGGTCACCACCTATGTATAGCGTCACAATGGTAACTCCGAACATGGCCTTGTAACATGTCTAAGATCATGAAATTGTCACCCCAATGCCATTCTGGTATTGGGGGTACAATTCCATGATCCCCTGGATCTCTAGCACAGACCCCGGGTACTGCCAATCTGACTTTCTGGGGTTTCCACTGCAGCTGCTGCTGCTGCCAACCCCTCAGACAGGCAGCCCTGGCGCAGGAAGGCAAAACAAAGGATTCCCTCTGAGAGAGGGTGTTACACCCTCTCCCTTTGGAAATAGGTGTGAAGGGCTGGGGAGAAGTAGCCTCTCCCAGCCTCTGGAAATGCTTTGATGGGCACAGATGGTGCCCATCTCTGCATAAGCCAGTCTACACCAGTTCAGGGATCCCCCAGCCCTGCTCTGGTGCGAAACTGGACAAAGGAAAGGGGAGTGACCAGTACCTCCCAGGGGAGGTGCCCAGAGCTCCTCCAATGTGTCCCAGACGTCTGCCATCTTGGAAACGGAGGTGTTGGGGGCACACTGGACTGCTCTGAGTGGCCAGTGCCAGCATGTGACGTCAAAAACATGGTGGAAATAGGACTTGGAAGGGGAAACGCTCACCTCTACACATCCCACGAGGAACCAGGACGCCATGGAACCGGAACTTCAGATTCTTCCAGACTTTATCTTCCTGCTCCTCTACCAGGAGCACGAACGCCGGCGGCGAAGACCACGGTGAGTACTGCACCTACGACACAGGGGAGGGTGGAGGAAATAAACAGTGACACACACACGCAACACGCAACACTCCCACCGCCACCCTCACCCACGACAACACACACACTAATATATCATGATACATCACAGTTACACCCCCAAACCCCCCTGGAAGAATGCAAGGACAAAAGGAAATTAGTTGAATGATTGTAATATATTCAAAGACAGTAATCAAAAATATATACATATATAAAGATATTCACACTATAAACAAATATATACACCAAGGTATTCCACTATCATAGTCCGTGGACCACTGGGCCCAAAAGGCATGTGCGCGGCCCACACTCAATACCCGAACAAGACGGAGAGAACACTGCTGGGGCATCAGATAGAAATAAAACAGGCACCTAAGGGGGAAGGGAAGGGGGGGGCACCTCAGCCAGATGAGTGCACGACGCCAGATTCACCAGGGGGCTCCATGCCCACTGTTCAATCCTGGGGAGTGCAAAGCCACAGTCTCTCAAGTCTCTACAGTGGGTGGTTGGCCCACTGTTCAATCCTGGGGAGTGCAAAGCCACAGTCTCTCAAGTCTCTACAGTGGGTGGTGTGCCCACTGTTCAATCCTGGGGAGTGCAATGCCACAGTCTCTCAAGTCTCTACAGTGGGTGGTTTGCCCACTGTTCAATCCTGGGGCGTGCAAAGCCACAATTTCACAATTCTTTACACTGTGTGGGTTGCCCACTGCTGCATCCTGGGGAGTGCAAAGCCACAGTCTCACAAGTCTTTTCAGTGGGTGGGTTGCCCATTGCTGCATCCTGGGGAGTGCAAAGCCACAGCCTCAGAAGTCTCTACAGTGGGTGGTTTGCCCACTGTTCAATCCTGGGGAGTGCAAAGCCACAGTCTCTCCAGTGGATAACATTCTCCACTAGTTTCTGGATGGGGCTTTGTGCCCAGAGTGCTTCATCCTGCCAAGGACTGTGTGAGTGGATGTGATACTCCACTGGTTCTGGAGGGGGCTTTGTGCCCAGAGTGCTTCAACCTGCCAAGGACTGTGAGAGTGGATGTGATACTCCACTGGTTCTGGAGGGGGCTTTGTGCCCAGAGTGCTTCATCCTGCCAAGGACTGTGTGAGTAGATGTGATACACCACTGGTTCTGGAGGGGGCTTTGTGCCCAGAGTGCTTCATCCTGCTAAGGACTGGGGTAGGTGATGTGATAATCCACTGTGAGAAGGTAGCCTCTTTCTAGCCTTGTTACCCCCACTTTTGGCCTGTTTGTGAGTGTATGTCAGGATGTTTGTCACTGTTTTCACTGTCTCACTGGGATCCTGATGGCTAGGCCCCAGTGCTCATAGTGAAAACACTATGTTTTCAGTATGGTTGTTATGTGTCACTGGGATCCTGCTGGTCAGGACCCCAGTGCTCATAGGTTTGTGGCCTATATGTATGTGTCACTGGGACCCTGTCACACAGGGCCCAAGTGCTCATAGGTGTGCATGTATATGTTCCCTGTGTGGTGCCTAACTGTCTCACTGAGGCTCTGCTAACCAGAACCTCAGTGGTTATGCTCTCTCATTACTTTAAAATTGTCACTAACAGGCTAGTGACCAATTTTACCAATTTACATTGGCTTACTGGAACACCCTTATAATTCCCTAGTATATGGTACTGAGGTACCCAGGGTATTGGGGTTCCAGGAGATCCCTATGGGCTGCAGCATTTCTTTTGCCACCCATAGGGAGCTCTGACAATTCTTACACAGGCCTGCCACTGCAGCCTGAGTGAAATAACGTCCACGTTATTTCACAGCCATTTTACACTGCACTTAAGTAACTTATAAGTCACCTATATGTCTAACCTTTACCTGGTAAAGGTTAGGTGCAAAGTTACTTAGTGTGAGGGCACCCTGGCACTAGTCAAGGTGCCCCCACATTGTTCAGAGCCAATTCACTGAACTTTGTGAGTGCGGGGACACCATTACACGCGTGCACTACATATAGGTCACTACCTATATGTAGCTTCACCATGGTAACTCCGAATATGGCCATGTAACATGTCTATGATCATGGAATTGCCCCCTCTATGCCATCCTGGCATTGTTGGTACAATTCCATGATCCCAGTGGTCTGTAGCACAGACCCTGGTACTGCCAGACTGCCCTTCCTGGGGTTTCACTGCAGCTGCTGCTGCTGCCAACCCCTCAGACAGGCAGCTGCCCTCCTGGGGTCCAGCCAGGCCTGGCCCAGGATGGCAGAACAAAGAACTTCCTCTGAGAGAGGGTGTGACACCCTCTCCCTTTGGAAAATGGTGTGAAGGCAGGGGAGGAGTAGCCTCCCCCAGCCTCTGGAAATGCTTTGTTGGGCACAGATGTGCCCAATTCTGCATAAGCCAGTCTACACCGGTTCAGGGACCCCTTAGCCCCTGCTCTGGCGCGAAACTGGACAAAGGAAAGGGGAGTGACCACTCCCCTGACCTGCACCTCCCCTGGGAGGTGTCCAGAGCTCCTCCAGTGTGCTCCAGACCTCTGCCATCTTGGAAACAGAGGTGCTGCTGGCACACTGGACTGCTCTGAGTGGCCAGTGCCACCAGGTGACGTCAGAGACTCCTGCTGATAGGCTCCTTCAGGTGTTAGTAGCCTTTCCTCTCTCCTAGGTAGCCAAACCCTCTTTTCTGGCTATTTAGGGTCTCTGTCTCTGGGGAAACTTTAGATAACGAATGCATGAGCTCAGCCGAGTTCCTCTGCATCTCCCTCTTCACCTTCTGATAAGGAATCGACCGCTGACCGCGCTGGAAGCCTGCAAACCTGCAACATAGTAGCAAAGACGACTACTGCAACTCTGTAACGCTGATCCTGCCGCCTTCTCGACTGTTTTCCTGCTTGTGCATGCTGTGGGGGTAGTCTGCCTCCTCTCTGCACCAGAAGCTCCGAAGAAATCTCCCGTGGGTCGACGGAATCTTCCCCCTGCAACCGCAGGCACCAAAAAGCTGCATCTCCGGTCCCTTGGGTCTCCTCTCAGCACGACGAGCGAGGTCCCTCGAATCCAGCGACACCGTCCAAGTGACCCCCACAGTCCAGTGACTCTTCAGCCCAAGTTTGGTGGAGGTAAGTCCTTGCCTCACCTCGCTGGGCTGCATTGCTGGGAACCGCGACTTTGCAAGCTTCTCCGGCCCCTGTGCACTTCCGGCGGAAATCCTTCGTGCACAGCCAAGCCTGGGTCCACGGCACTCTAACCTGCATTGCACGACTTTCTAAGTTGGTCTCTGGCGATGTGGGACTCCTTTGTGCAACTTCGGCGAGCACCGTTTCACGCATCCTCGTAGTGCCTGTTTCTGGCACTTCTCCGGGTGCTACCTGCTTCAATGAGGGCTCTTTGTCTTGCTCGACGTCCCCTCTCTCTGCAGGTCCAATTTGCGACCTCCTGGTCCCTCCTGGGCCCCAGCAGCGTCCAAAAACGCCAAACTCACGATTTGCAGGTAGCAAGGCTTGTTGGTGTCCATCCGGCGGGAAAACACTTCTGCACGACTCTCCAAGGCGTGGGGGATCCATCCTCCAAAGGGGAAGTCTCTAGCCCTTGTCGTTCCTGCAGTATTCACAGTTCTTCAGCCTAGTAAGAGCTTCTTTGCACCAACCGCTGGCATTTCTTGGGCATCTGCCCATCTCCGAGCTGCTTGTGACTTTTGGACTTGGTCCCCTTGTTCCACAGGTACCCTCAGTCGGGAATCCATCGGTGTTGCATTGCTGATTTGTGTTTTCTTTGCATTTTCCCTCTAACACGACTATTTTGTCCTTAGGGGAACTTTAGTGCACTTTGCACTCACTTTTCAGGGTCTTGGGGAGGGTTATTTTTCTAACTCTCACTATTTTCTAATAGTCCCAGCGACCCTCTACAAGGTCACATAGGTTTGGGGTCCATTCGTGGTTCGCATTCCACTTCTGGAGTATATGGTTTGTGTTGCCCCTATCCCTATGTTTCCCCATTGCATCCTATTGTAACTATACATTGTTTGCACTGTTTTCTAAGACTATACTGCATATTTTTGCTAGTGTGTATATATATCTTGTGTATATTTCCTATTCTCTCACTGAGGGTACACTCTAAGATACTTTGGCATATTGTCATAAAAATAAAGTACCTTTATTTTTAGTATAACTGTGTATTGTGTTTTCTTATGATATTGTGCATATGACACTAAGTGGTACTGTAGTAGCTTCACACGTCTCCTAGTTCAGCCTAAGCTGCTCTGCTAAGCTACCATTATCTATCAGCCTAAGCTGCTAGACACCCTATACACTAATAAGGGATAACTGGGCCTGGTGCAAGGTGCAAGTACCCCTTGGTACTCACTACAAGCCAGTCCAGCCTCCTACATTGGTTGTGCAGTGGTGGGATAAGTGCTTGAGACTACTTACCACTCTTGTCATTGTACTTTTCATAAGAGAAAAATATACAAAACAAGGTCAGTGTATATACACATAGCCAAAAAGTTTTGCATTTCCTCTTTTCACTCTTTTCTAAGTGCTGAAAAGTACTTCTAAACTTTCCAAAAGTTCTTAAAAGTTTAAAAAGTTTTTTTCTGTCTTTCCAAAAAAGTTCTGAAAACTTTTTTCTCTTTTTCTATCACTTTAACTCTCTCTAAAAAATGTCTGGCACAGGAAAAAATGTTGAACTGTCCAAACTTGCATATGATCACCTTAGCTGGAAAGGAGCAAGGAGTCTCTGCATAGAGAGAGGTTTGAGTGTAGGGAAGAATCCTTCTTTAGAACTGTTAATTAATATGCTTAGAGTACAGGATAAGGCCATAAGTGCCCAATCTGTAGAAAAAGTAGCTAATGGTTCGCAATCTGATCCAGGGACTCCCCCAGGAAAAGGTTCAGGAAAGAAACTTCTCAGCCTGCCCATTACTAGACAGTCTAGCATAGTTGGTACAGAGGTTGAATCACATCATACTGATGATGTGCTCTCACATTATGCTGGTAGCCAAGCTGTTAGGGTGCCCTCTGTAAGGGACAGGCCTCCTTCTGTTCATTCCCATCATACCTCTGTATCTAGAAATGTCCCTCCCACCCACCCTGATGACAGATTGTTAGAAAGGGAGCTCAATAGATTGAGAGTGGAACAAACCAGACTGAAGCTCAAGAAGCAACAGCTGGATTTGGATAGACAGTCTTTAGAAATAGAGAGGGAAAGACAGAAGATGGGTTTAGATACCCATGGTGGCAGCAGCAGTATTCCCCATAGTCATCCTGCAAAAGAGCATGATTCTAGGAATCTGCACAAGATAGTTCCCCCTTATAAGGAGGGGGATGACATTAACAAGTGGTTTGCTGCACTTGAGAGGGCCTGTGCTGTACAGGATGTCCCTCAAAAGCAGTGGGCTGCTATCCTATGGCTATCATTTAGTGGAAAAGGTAGGGATAGGCTCCTTACTGTAAAAGAAAATGATGCTAACAATTTCCAAGTTCTTAAGAATGCACTCCTGGATGGTTATGGCTTAACCACTGAACAGTACAGGATAAAGTTCAGAGATACCAAAAAGGAGTCTTCACAAGACTGGGTTGATTTCATTGACCAGGCAGTGAAGGCCTTGGAGGGGTGGTTACATGGCAGTAAAGTTACTGATTATGAAAGCCTGTATAACACAATCCTGAGAGAGCATATACTTAATAATTGTGTGTCTGATTTGTTGCACCAGTACCTGGTAGACTCTGATCTGACCTCTCCCCAAGAATTGGGAAAGAAGGCAGACAAATGGGTCAGAACAAGGGTGAACAGAAAAGTTCATACAGGGGGTGACAAAGATGGCAATAAGAAGAAAGATGGTGAAAAATCTCAAGATAAGCATGGGGATAAGGGTAAAACCAAAGATCCCACTTCAAATCTTAAACACTCTTCAGAGGGTGGGGATAAAACAAATTCTTCCTCTTCTTCCCAACCTGCACACATTAAAAAGCCTTGGTGCTTTGTGTGTAAAAACAGAGGCCATAGGCCAGGGGATAAGTCCTGTCCAGGTAAACCCCCTGAGCCTACCACCACTAATACATCAAGCTCTAGTGCCCCTAGCAGTAGTGGTACTAGTGGTGGGACTGCTGGCAACAGTCAAGCAAAGGGTGTAGTTGGGTTCACTTATGGGTCCATAGTGGAAACTGATGTAATCAGTCCCAAGACAGTTTCTGTCACATCTAGTGGCATTGGCCTTGCCACACTGGCTGCTTGTCCCCTTACAATGGATAAGTACAGGCAGACAGTTTCAATAAATGGTGTTGAGGCCTTGGCCTACAGGGACACAGGTGCCAGTTTCACTTTGGTGACTGAAAACCTAGTGCCTCCTGAACAACACATCATTGGACAACAGTATAAGATTATTGATGTCCATAACTCCACTAAGTTTCTTCCCTTAGCTATAATTCAGTTTAGTTGGGGTGGAGTTACTGGCCCTAAGCAGGTGGTGGTATCACCTAGCTTACCTGTAGACTGTCTCTTAGGTAATGACCTAGAGGCCTCAGGTTGGGCTGATGTAGAGTTTTATGCCCATGCAGCCATGCTGGGCATCCCTGAGGAATTGTTCCCTCTCATTTCAAGTGAAATGAAAAAGCAAAGGAGAGAAGGCCTGAAAACTCAGGATCCCTCTCCATCAACAGGTAAAAAGGGTATCACAGTATCCCCTAACCACCCTACCATTCAGGATACCATTCCTGTGGTGGGAGAAACCTCTCCTGGGGTGGCACCTGTTCCAAGGGAATCATCAGCTGGCATAGCTGGACTCCCTGAGGTAGAAGTACCTCTCTGTGGGATAACTAACATTGGTGACAAAAAGAGCACCATTTTAGTTAACATGGAGCATCCCTCCAACCCTCCCAGAGAAACTTTAGTGCAGAAACCCTGCACTACCTCACAACACTTAGGACAGCATCCCTGCCCTAGTGTGGAGCTCATAGGACAGCATCCCTGCCCTGCTCCAACTCAAGAGAAACAGCATCCCTGTTCTCTCTTCCAGCCAGATGGACAAAGTTTTTGCCCAGCTATGGCTTTTCTGAGACAGCATCCCTGTCTGGCATTTCCATCACTACAAATAGGTTCAGTGGACAATTCCCACTGCTCTAAACTAAAACTTACTGATAGAAACTCTGAAAATACATCTTCACATTGTTGCTTAGCTAAAAAACTTCAAACAGGGTGGTTTACATCCCCACAGGGAAGTAACCATATAGTGGATGATAAAGGGAGTAACCAGTCTATTGCAGAGCTACTCTCTACTTATCACCACTTAGACAATAAAGTCTCAACTGGCCAAGGTTAGCCTTATTGTCCTTCGTTTGGGGGGGGGTTGTGTGAGAAGGTAGCCTCTTTCTAGCCTTGTTACCCCCACTTTTGGCCTGTTTGTGAGTGTATGTCAGGATGTTTGTCACTGTTTTCACTGTCTCACTGGGATCCTGATGGCTAGGCCCCAGTGCTCATAGTGAAAACACTATGTTTTCAGTATGGTTGTTATGTGTCACTGGGATCCTGCTGGTCAGGACCCCAGTGCTCATAGGTTTGTGGCCTATATGTATGTGTCACTGGGACCCTGTCACACAGGGCCCAAGTGCTCATAGGTGTGCATGTATATGTTCCCTGTGTGATGCCTAACTGTCTCACTGAGGCTCTGCTAACCAGAACCTCAGTGGTTATGCTCTCTCATTACTTTAAAATTGTCACTAACAGGCTAGTGACCAATTTTACCAATTTACATTGGCTTACTGGAACACCCTTATAATTCCCTAGTATATGGTACTGAGGTACCCAGGGTATTGGGGTTCCAGGAGATCCCTATGGGCTGCAGCATTTCTTTTGCCACCCATAGGGAGCTCTGACAATTCTTACACAGGCCTGCCACTGCAGCCTGAGTGAAATAACGTCCACGTTATTTCACAGCCATTTTACACTGCACTTAAGTAACTTATAAGTCACCTATATGTCTAACCTTTACCTGGTAAAGGTTAGGTGCAAAGTTACTTAGTGTGAGGGCACCCTGGCACTAGCCAAGGTGCCCCCACATTGTTCAGAGCCAATTCACTGAACTTTGTGAGTGCGGGGACACCATTACACGCGTGCACTACATATAGGTCACTACCTATATGTAGCTTCACCATGGTAACTCCGAATATGGCCATGTAACATGTCTATGATCATGGAATTGCCCCCTCTATGCCATCCTGGCATTGTTGGTACAATTCCATGATCCCAGTGGTCTGTAGCACAGACCCTGGTACTGCCAGACTGCCCTTCCTGGGGTTTCACTGCAGCTGCTGCTGCTGCCAACCCCTCAGACAGGCAGCTGCCCTCCTGGGGTCCAGCCAGGCCTGGCCCAGGATGGCAGAACAAAGAACTTCCTCTGAGAGAGGGTGTGACACCCTCTCCCTTTGGAAAATGGTGTGAAGGCAGGGGAGGAGTAGCCTCCCCCAGCCTCTGGAAATGCTTTGTTGGGCACAGATGTGCCCAATTCTGCATAAGCCAGTCTACACCGGTTCAGGGACCCCTTAGCCCCTGCTCTGGCGCGAAACTGGACAAAGGAAAGGGGAGTGACCACTCCCCTGACCTGCACCTCCCCTGGGAGGTGTCCAGAGCTCCTCCAGTGTGCTCCAGACCTCTGCCATCTTGGAAACAGAGGTGCTGCTGGCACACTGGACTGCTCTGAGTGGCCAGTGCCACCAGGTGACGTCAGAGACTCCTGCTGATAGGCTCCTTCAGGTGTTAGTAGCCTTTCCTCTCTCCTAGGTAGCCAAACCCTCTTTTCTGGCTATTTAGGGTCTCTGTCTCTGGGGAAACTTTAGATAACGAATGCATGAGCTCAGCCGAGTTCCTCTGCATCTCCCTCTTCACCTTCTGATAAGGAATCGACCGCTGACCGCGCTGGAAGCCTGCAAACCTGCAACATAGTAGCAAAGACGACTACTGCAACTCTGTAACGCTGATCCTGCCGCCTTCTCGACTGTTTTCCTGCTTGTGCATGCTGTGGGGGTAGTCTGCCTCCTCTCTGCACCAGAAGCTCCGAAGAAATCTCCCGTGGGTCGACGGAATCTTCCCCCTGCAACCGCAGGCACCAAAAAGCTGCATCTCCGGTCCCTTGGGTCTCCTCTCAGCACGACGAGCGAGGTCCCTCGAATCCAGCGACACCGTCCAAGTGACCCCCACAGTCCAGTGACTCTTCAGCCCAAGTTTGGTGGAGGTAAGTCCTTGCCTCACCTCGCTGGGCTGCATTGCTGGGAACCGCGACTTTGCAAGCTTCTCCGGCCCCTGTGCACTTCCGGCGGAAATCCTTCGTGCACAGCCAAGCCTGGGTCCACGGCACTCTAACCTGCATTGCACGACTTTCTAAGTTGGTCTCCGGCGACGTGGGACTCCTTTGTGCAACTTCAGCGAGCACCGTTTCACGCATCCTCGTAGTGCCTGTTTCTGGCACTTCTCCGGGTGCTACCTGCTTCAGTGAGGGCTCTTTGTCTTGCTCGACGTCCCCTCTCTCTGCAGGTCCAATTTGCGACCTCCTGGTCCCTCCTGGGCCCCAGCAGCGTCCAAAAACGCCAAACGCACGATTTGTGGGTAGCAAGGCTTGTTGGCGTCCATCCGGCGGGAAAACACTTCTGCACGACTCTCCAAGGCGTGGGGGATCCATCCTCCAAAGGGGAAGTCTCTAGCCCTTGTCGTTCCTGCAGTATTCACAGTTCTTCAGCCTAGTAAGAGCTTCTTTGCACCAACCGCTGGCATTTCTTGGGCATCTGCCCATCTCCGAGCTGCTTGTGACTTTTGGACTTGGTCCCCTTGTTCCACAGGTACCCTCAGTCGGGAATCCATCGGTGTTGCATTGCTGATTTGTGTTTTCTTTGCATTTTCCCTCTAACACGACTATTTTGTCCTTAGGGGAACTTTAGTGCACTTTGCACTCACTTTTCAGGGTCTTGGGGAGGGTTATTTTTCTAACTCTCACTATTTT
The DNA here is from genome assembly GCF_031143425.1 of Pleurodeles waltl. Taxonomy (NCBI): domain Eukaryota; kingdom Metazoa; phylum Chordata; class Amphibia; order Caudata; family Salamandridae; genus Pleurodeles; species Pleurodeles waltl. The sequence goes on from NC_090447.1 coordinate 443,688,188, forward strand.
CTAATAGTCCCAGCGACCCTCTACAAGGTCACATAGGTTTGGGGTCCATTCGTGGTTCGCATTCCACTTCTGGAGTATATGGTTTGTGTTGCCCCTATCCCTATGTTTCCCCATTGCATCCTATTGTAACTATACATTGTTTGCACTGTTTTCTAAGACTATACTGCATATTTTTGCTAGTGTGTATATATATCTTGTGTATATTTCCTATTCTCTCACTGAGGGTACACTCTAAGATACTTTGGCATATTGTCATAAAAATAAAGTACCTTTATTTTTAGTATAACTGTGTATTGTGTTTTCTTATGATATTGTGCATATGACACTAAGTGGTACTGTAGTAGCTTCACACGTCTCCTAGTTCAGCCTAAGCTGCTCTGCTAAGCTACCATTATCTATCAGCCTAAGCTGCTAGACACCCTATACACTAATAAGGGATAACTGGGCCTGGTGCAAGGTGCAAGTACCCCTTGGTACTCACTACAAGCCAGTCCAGCCTCCTACATCCACTGGTTCTGGAGGGGGCTTTGTACCCAGAGTGCTTCATCCTGCCAAGGACTGTGTGAGTGGATGTGATACTCCACTAGTTCTGGAGGGGGCTTTGTGCCCAGAGTGCTTCATCCTGCCAAGGACTGTGTGAGTGGATGTGATACTCCACTGGTTCTGGAGGGGGCATTGTGCCCAGCGTGCTTCATCCTGCCAAGGACTGTGCGAGTGGATGTGATACTCCACTGGTTCTGGAGGGTGCTTTGTGCCCAGAGTGCTTCATCCTGCCAAGGACTGGGGTAGTGGATGTGAAACTCCAATGGTTCTGGAGGGGGCTTTGTGCCCAGAGTGCTTCATCCTGCCAAGGACTGGGGTAGTGGATGTGATACTCCACTGGTTCTGGAGGGGGCTTTGCGCCCAGAGTGCTTCATCCAGCTCGTGGCGGCCTCAGTAGTTTCGGAATCTTTGGCGCTCACTGGCCTGCGGTGCTGGTGGCAGTGGTGTCCTGGGCAGCGGTGCTGGTGGCGGCGGTGTCCTGGGCAGCGGTGCTGGTGGCGGCGGTGTCCTGGGCAGCGGTGCTGGTGGCGGCGGTGTCCTGGGCAGCCGTGCTGGTGGCAGCGGTGTCCTGGGCAGCAGTGCTGGTGGCAGCGGTGTCCTGGGAAGTGGTGCTGGTGGCGGTCTTGTCCGCCGTGCAGATTGTCCCAGACTTGCCGGTTTTACTGTGCCCCTTCCTCACCTTGTGAAGTGGATGGCTGTTGGGTGGGTGTGTGGCTGCGTTTGTGTAGTTTGGGAGGAGGGCTCACAGACACACTGGTAGAGGACACAGGGGACGTGTGAATGGTAGTGGGGGTGGTGACTGCACGTGAGCGGGGTGTGGTGGTGGGTGTACTGGTGATGGACGTAGTGGCTGAGGATGTAGAGCATGCAGGTGTGAGTGGAGACGAGACATGAAGGGAGGAGGGAGACATGGAGGAGGGGGACACAGCGGAGGCAGTGGATGTTGGTGTGTCTGCATGTGTATGATGCTTGCGTGAGTGCCTGTGGGATGTGTGGTGCTTATGTTTGCCAGAGCTTCCCTTGTGTGTTGAGGTGTGTGCATGCTGGTCTGATGGTGTGCTTGGGATAAGCTGAGGTACAGGGATTTGGGTCTGGGTGGAGGAAGCTGGAATGGGGAGGCTAGAGACAGGGACAATTGCTGCCATCAGTGCTGAGGCCAAAGTCTGAAAATCTTGCTGATGGGCTGCCTGACCAGAATGAATGCCCTCCAGGTATGCATTGGTTTGTTGCAACTGCCTCTCTACACCCTGGATGGCATTCAAAATGGTAGACTGCCCAACAGTGAGGGACCTGAGGAGGTGAATGGCCTCCTCACTGAGGGCAGCAGGGGTGACAGGGGCAGGGGCTGAGGTGCCTGGGGCGAAGGAGATGCCCACCCTCCTTGGTGAGCGGCCACGGGGCTATCGCTGAGGGGCTGCTGGGAGGGTGGTGTTGGTAGGGGGGTGGCGGCTGTACCTGTAGATGCGGGGCATGAATGGGCCCGCCACCGCAAGGGAGCTCCCATCAGAGGAGGAGTCTGTATTGCTGGTTTCAGCTCCTGTCCCCGCCGTGGAGCTCCCCTCGCCCTCCGTCCCACTGGTGAATTCAGACTCCGTTGTGTCGCCCTCCAGGGTCATGTGGGATGCAGCTCCCTCCTGCTCCGGTGCCACTACTCCTCTGCCTGATGATGCTAATGCAAACAAGAACAGGGAGACCACAAAAAGGGGGGGGACACAGAAGAAAGACATGTTGAGTGCATGCAATACCGCTACTGTTGGTGGACACTACAGACACAGAAGCCCCCTGCACTACGCTGGTGCACTTGGAGTTCCCTAATCAATCCCAGGGACATAGGTTACAAGGCAATGCCCGATTCTTGCACACATGGATGTCACAGGAGCCTGACTAGGTGTAGTTGGCACTGTACACAGGTGGGGTGGGGTGGCACATGGCCTGACTTAAGAAGGGACCTTGCCTACTAAACTCGCCCTGGCCTAAGGGAACCCACAGCCCACCTCCCTCACCCAGACACCTCCAATGCACGCTGAATCAGCAAAATGAGAGTGCACCCCCTTGTGGCTGCTGTGATGCCCTCAAGCGCCCATCCAACTCCGGGTACGCCACCACCAGGATCCTGAACATCAGGGGGGTCATGGTGCGACGGGCACCCCTCCCATGTTGTGAGGCCATCCCCAGCTGGGCCTCCGTCGTCTTCTTGCTCCAGCGGCGAATGTCCTCCCATCTTTTACGGCAGTGGGTGCTTTGTCTGTGGTAGACCCCCAAGGTCCGGACTTCCTTTACGATGGCACGCCAAATGTCCTTCTTCTGGTGGGCGCTGACCTACAGGAATAGTACAGGGGAAAAAGAGAAGATATAACCGTCCGCACCGTCACAGTCATTGGCCCGCTTCCCTACCCTTGCCATGACGCACATGCACTCACCGTCTTTTAAATCACACCTCATTCTCACCCCCCCTATCTTTCATCCACACCACTCCACACAGGCATTGCCCATACAGCATGCTCACAGTGTACTTACCTGTTTGCCTGGAGGACCGTAGAGTAGCGTGTACTGGGGGAGACCCCGATCCACTAGTTTCTCCAACTCCTCCGTGCTGAAGGCAGGGGCCCTTTGCCCAGACACACGAGCCATTGTCTCTTCCAGACTGAGGTCACTTGCAGTGCAGGTCCTCTCCTGTCGAAGATCAGGTATCAAGTGATTGAACAGAGGGAAAATGGCGGTCACGACCGCGGCGGTGTGTATCGTCACCGCCGGCGTACATCCTCATTGGCTCCTGGGACCCATAGGGTCCAATCTTAACCAATGCAGGATTGCGCTGCGGTCCTCGACTGCCTACCGCAACGGTGTACAACGCCAGCGCAGTTACCTCATATTCTCTTGTCCCACTTAACAGGTCAGGCAGCTGCCATTTCAGGGGGCCACATGGCATTATTTTGGACTGCGTCACACATGTCTAGGCCTTGCTTAAACACTAATACAGGCATATGCTGATTTGCTAAAAAATTCCAATTAAACTGTGTTTACGTACCTCAGAGTTGGTTGACTCTCTGCTCGCTGTTCTCCTTCATAGGCACCGTCCGCTGGGGCATGTGAGGAGATGGCGGCATCCTCTGGTTTACAGACCACTGGTGGACCTGTCGACAATGGAGGAGCGACATGTGATCATCACCTATAGACTTGATCATACCACAATCCTGGAACTGTGTACCCAGTTGGAGCCAGACCTGATGTCAGCTATCCGCCATCCCACAGGAATCCCCCTCAAGTGCAGATGCTGTCAGTACTCCATTTCCTAGCAAGTGGGTCTTTTCAAACTACAATGGCCATAGCATCAGGGTTGTCCAAGCCTATGTTTTCCAACGTGTTGTCCAGAGTGTTATCTGCCCTGCTGAAACACATGCAGAGCTACATCGTTTTCCCTCAGGTGGAGGATTTGCCCACAGTGAAAGGTGATTTCTATGCCCTGGGACATATCCCCAACATCATTTGTGCCATTGATGGGACACATGTGGCCTTGGTCCCCCTCCGCAGGAGTGAACAGGTGTACAGAAACCGGAAGAGTTACCATTCGATGAATGTGCAGATGGTGTGTTTGGCCAACCAGCACATCTCCCATGTGAATGCCAAATTTCCTGGCTCAGTGTATGAAGCTTATATTCTACGGAATAGCAGCATCCCTTATGTGATAGGGCAACTCCAGAGGCACCGTGTGTGGCTATTAGGTGAGGACATGGACCCAATACAGTGTGACTAGGTGTCTGGGGATGTCCCTATGAGTTAGTGTGTGTCTAACAGTTGTCCCTCGACATTTGCAGGTGACTCTGGTTACCCCAACCTGTCATGGTTACTGAGCCCAGTGAGGAATTTCAGGACAAGGGCAGAGGAACGCTACAATGAGGCCCATGGGCGAACTAGGAGGATTATAGAGCGGACCTTCGGTCTCCTGAAGGCCAGGTTCCGGTGCCTCCATATGACAGGTGGATCCCTATTCTACTCACCAAAGAAGGTGTGCCAGATCATTGTGGTCGGCTGTATGCTTCACAACTTGGCTTTGCGATGACAGGTGCCTTTTCTGCAGGAGGATGGTCCAGATGGAGGTGTTGTGGCAGCTGTGAAGCCTGTGGACAGTGAAGACGAGGAAGCAGAAGAAGAGGACATAGACAACAGGAACACGGTGATCCAACAATACTTCCAGTGAAGAAGGCAACACTGCCTGCTACATCTGATTTAATTCTACTACCTCTCATATGTCTGTCATTTTCACCCAGTGTATGGTCACTGAGTTGTCACTTTCCTTTACGATTTCACAGATGTGGGTCCCACTGTGTGACATCTGCTTTGTTTCCGCATGGACTAGAGCTGTGTGACATAGGTATGTTGACATTACATTGGATATAGCATTTTGCCACTGTTATTGATAATACACATTTTCGAAAGCACAGACAGACTCCTGATTGTTTTGTGATTTAAGGGTGTTTATTTAAGTGCTCAATAGTGGAGGGGGTTGTAAAATGGTCAGGGGTGATGGTGGATGAATGTCCATGGCAGAGTCCAGTCTATTAGTCTCACAGGTTCATTGTCCAAAGGGGCATAGGAAGTGGAGCAAGGGCAGTTTAAGTATGGACAGGGGGACAAAGTGGGACAGAAGGATGATAATCAGGGTGGCCTCGTTTCTTGGTGGGGTCTTGGCATTGTTCTCTGTCTTTGCCCTGGATCTCAGGGACTGCTTGCGTGGTGGTTCTCCATCTGCAGGGGGTGGGGTGCTGGTGTCGTGGTCCTGTGGCGGTGCCTCCTGTCCACTAGCGCCAGCGGAGGTGGTGGGCAGTTCATCGTCCAGGCTAGTGTCAGGGGCCCCTTGTTGTGCCACAGTGTCCCTCCTTGTGTTGACGAGTTCCTTCAGCACCCCTACAATGGTGCCCATGGTGGAATTTATGGATTTGAGTTCCTCCCTGAACCCCAAATACTATTCCTCCTGCAGCCGCTGGGTCTCCTGAAACTTGGCCAGTAACGTTGCCATCGTCTCCTGGGAATGGTGGTAGGCTCCCATGATGTTGGAGAGGGCCTCCTGGAGAGTGGGCTCCCTGGGCCTGTCCTCCCACTGTCGCACAGTAGCCCTCCCAGTTCCCCTGTGTTCCTGTGCCTCTGTCCCCTGAATTTTGTGCCCACTGCCACTGCCCCCAGGTCCCTGGTGTTGTTAGGGTAGTGAGTTAGCCTGGGTTCCCTGTAGTGGTGGACACACTGCTGATTGACGTGTCCTGGAGACAGAGGTATGGGCCCGCTGGGTGGGTGCTGTGCTGGTGTTTCCAGAGGGGGGAAGCTCTGTTGTGGCTTGTGCCAGTGTTAAGGGAACCGACTGTCCCGAGGTCCCAGATGGGCCGGGCTGGTCATCTTGATCCAGTTGGACAGAGCTGCTGTCATCACTGTGGGCCTCTTCTGTGGGTGGAGTGGACATATCTGGACCCTCCTGTCCGGTGACGTTGGGTAGGGGTCCTGCAGGGGTGCAAAGGCATGATTATTGCATCAGTGTGTGCCATGGTGTACAATGGGTGGGTGACCGTGTACCCCAGTGCTTGCATTCCTGTGTAGGACCTTGTGTGATAATGGTTTAGGGGGGTGTATGGGTATGTGCAGTGGCCATGCTTTAGTGATGGGTGTCCATGCTTAGGTGTTACATGCAGGGCTTGGGTATGGGATGTGTGGTTTGTGATATTGGGACATACGTGAGGAGTTGGAGTGATGGGGGTGAGGGCGAGGGTGGGGGTATGTGATAGCATGCAGGTGGGTGAGGGATGAAGTACTTAAAGGTTTGACTTACCAGAGTCCGTTCCTCCTGCTACTCCTGCGAGGCCCTTAGGATGCAGTATAGCCAAGACCTGCTCCTCCCATGTTGTTAGTTCTGGGGGAGGAGGTGGGGGTCCGCCGCCAGTCCTCTGAACCGCAAGGTGGTGTCTTGAGACCACGGAACGCACCTTCCCCCGTAGGTCGTTCCACCTCTTCCTGATGTCATCCCGTGTTCTGGGGTGCTGTCCCACTACGTTGACCCTGTCCACGATTCTTCACCATAGCTCCATCTTCCTAGCTACGGGGTGTGCTGCACCTGTGATTCAAATAGCTGTGGTTCTACCCGGATGATTTCCTCCACCATGACCCTGAGCTCCTCCTCAGAGAACCTGGGGTGTCTTTGCAGTGCTATTGGGTGGTGTGGGTGATGTCTGGGGTGGTGTGTGTTGTGATGTGTGGGGTGATATTTAGAGGTGTGTTGTGTGAGGTGCTTGGATGTTGTGTGAGTGATGGTGTTAAGTGCCTGTGGATGCTAGTTTGTAGATGGTGGTGTCTCTCTCAGGCCTTCAGTCGCAATTGTTGATGTAAGGGTTTGTGGGTGATGTGGGTGTGTGTTTTATATTGTATTGGGTGTGTGGGAGTGGTGTGTGTATGTGTATCAGGTGTGTGTATTTCGATTTGATTTGTCCTATGTGGTGGTGTTTTGGAGATGTGTGTGTATTTTGAGCGCGGCAGTGTGTACCGCCAGTGGAATACCGCGGATGATAGTGGAAGGGTCGTGATAGTGTGGCCGTATTCTTGTTGGCGTGACCGGGTCGGTTTTGTTATTGACAGTTTATCACCGACCTTTGGTGTGGAGGACTTGTGTGGGTGTCTGAATTTTGGTGGATTCCGAGCTGTGGGTCATAATGACTGTGGCGGAATTCCGCGGCCGCAGCGGTGTGTTGGTGGTCTTCTGCACGGCGGTAAGCGGCTTTTCCCGCCAATGTTGTAATGACCCCCATTGTATTTATCAGCAAGCACACACTATGTAGAGAGTTTCCATTTTGCTTATTTGTTTTTAAATGGAAAAGCACACTGAGGGGGTCATTACAACATTGGCGGTATAAGGCACTTACCGCCGTGCAGAAGACAGCCAATACACCGCCGAGGCCGCAGTAGACCGCCACAGCTATCATGACACACATCACGGAATCCGCCCAAATTCCGACACCCACACAATACCGCCACACCAAAGGTGAGCGATAAACATGCGGAAACAAATCCTCCACCTCCACGCCAACAGAAACACGCCCATGCTATTACGACCCACGAATCCACGGGGCGGTCTTTCAACCGCGGTATTCCATTGGCGGTACACACCGCCGCGCTCAAAATACACACACATTTACAATACACCGCCACATTGGACAATTCAAAATACACACACCTGATACACATACACACACCACTCCCACACATCCAATACAATATAAAACACACACCCACATCACCCACAAACCCCCACAACCAAAAATTCTGAGAGAAGGCGAGAGAGAGAGCACAGAATAGACAACCCCATCATACAGAGGCACACAACACCATCACCCACACAACATCCAAGCACAAAATACCACATACCACTACACCCACCAAACTCATCACCACATAAACCACCCCTCACATCATCCACACCACCCCATGTCACGCCAAAGACACCCCGCTTCTCCGAGGAGGAGCTCAGGGTCATGGTGGAGGAAATCCTACGGGTAGAGCCACAGCTATTTGGCTCACAGGTACAACACACATTCATAGCCAGGAAGCTGGAGCTATGGCAAAGAATAGTGGACAGGGTCAACGCAGTGGGACAGCACCCAAGAAATAGGGAGGACATCAGGAAGAGGTGGAACGACCTACGGGGGAAGGTGCGTTCGACGGTATCCAGGCACCACATCGTGGTACAGCGGACTGGCGGCGGACCCCCACCTCCTCCCCCTCAACTAACAACATGGGAGGAGCAAGTCTTGACCATCTTGCATCCTGAGGGCCTCGGAGGAGTCGTTGGAGGAACGGACACTGGTAAGTCAAATCTGAACTATCATATCCCCCACCCTACCTACATGCTATCACACCCCCCCACCCTCACACCCTCCCCTATCACCCAAACTCCTCACTAATGTACTAAGAACACCAGCTACACATCCCAACCCCAAGACCTGCATGACACAACTAAGCATGGACACCCATCACTAAAGCATGCCCACTGCACATACCCAGAACACCCCCCAACCATCAGCACACAAGCCCCCACACAAGAATGCCTGCACTGGGGTGCACGCACACCCAACCATTGCACACCATGAAACACACACATGCAATAATCATGTACTTATACCCCCGCAGGAACCCGAAGGAACGTCACCACACCAGAGGGCCCAGACAACACCACTCCACCCCCAGAAGAGGCCCACAGTGACGATAGCAGCTCTGCCCTACTGGATCTTGATGACCAGCCCGGACCATCGTGAGCCTCAGGACAGTCGGTTCCCCTTGTCCAGCCACAGCCCAACACCGAACTTCCACCCTTTGGTAACACCAGCACAGCACCCACCCAGTGGGCCCAAACCTACCTACCCAGGACAGGTCAGTCAGCGGTGGGTCCACCACTACAGGGCACCCAGGCTAACCCACCACCCCAACAACAACAGAGACCTGGGGGCAGTGGTAGTGGGCACACGGTCCAGGGGACGGAGGCACAGGAACACAGGGGAACTGGGAGGGCTGCTGTGCGACAGAGGGAGGACAGGCGAAGGGAACCTACTCTCCACGAGGCCCTCTCCTCCATCATGGGAGCATACCACCACTCCCAGGAGACGATGGCCACGGTCCTGGACAAGTTGCAGGAGACCCTGCGTCTGCAGGAGGAGCAGTATTTGGGGTTCAAGGAGGAGCTCAGGACCATCGTAGGGGTGCTGACGGACATTCAAAACACCTTGAGGGACACCGTGGCACTCCAAGGGGCCCCTGACACTAGCCACGACGATGAACTGTCCACCACCTCCGCCGGCGCTAGTGGACAGGCAGCCCCGCCACAGGACCACCACACCAGCACCCCATCCCCTGCAGATGGGCAACCACCACGCAAGCTGGCTCTGAGATCCAGGAACAGGACAGAGCAAGATGGCAAGACCCCCGCCAGGAAATAAGACCACCCTGATTGTCCCCCTACTGTCCAACATTGTTACCCTGTCTAAATCAGAACTGCCCCAGCTCCACTTCCAATGGCCAGATGTGCAATGTACCTGTGAGACTAATAGACTGAACTCTGCCATGGACATTCCTCCACCATCACCCATCCCCATTTTACAACCCCCCTTCATTTTTTAGCACTTAAATAAACACCCTTGAAACACTAAAAAAAACTAGAGTCAGTCTACGATTTGTAATTTTGTGTTATCAATTACAGTGTCATAATCGGTTACCCATTGGAAGGTTAACATACCAATGTCACACATCACAAGCCCTTCAAGGATGCAAGCAGTTGACACGTAGGTTACCACATTTGTGAAACTGAAATGGAAGGGGACAACTCAGTTAACAAATAGTGAGTGAAATGTCGGTACAGGATAGAGGTAGACGTGTGAAAGTTAATGTAATGTTAAACCTAAAAATGTACTCACCTGAGTTTCACTGGAAATATTGCTGTATGACTGACTCCCTGTTGTCGTTTTCTTCTTCCTCAGCTTCCTCCTCATCACTGTCCACAGGCTCCACAGGCTCCACAGCTGCTACAACACCGTCATCTGGATCCTCCTCCTGCAGAAAAGGCACCTGTCGTCGCAATGCCAAATTATGGAGCAGGCGATGATGATGTCGCACACCTTCTTCGGTGAGTAGAATAGGGACCCCCCTGTCATATGTAGGCACCTGAACCTGGCCTTAAGGAGGCCAAGGTGCGTTCGATCACCCTCCTAGTTCGCCCATGGGCATCATTGTAGCGTTCCTCTGCCCTGGTCCTGGGATTCCTCACTGGGGTCAATAGCCAGGAAAGGTTGGGGTAACCAGAGTTCCCCAATAGCCATACATGGTGCCTCTGGAGTTGACCCATCATATCAGGGATGCTGCTATTGCGCAGGATGTAGGCGTCATGCACAGAGCCAAGGAACATAGCATTTACCTGCGAGACGTACTGGTCTGCCAAACATACCATCTGTAAATTCATGGAATGATAACTCTTCCTGTTCCTGTACACCTGTTCACTCCTGCGGGGAGACCAGAGCCACATGGGTCCCATCAATGGCACCTATGACGTTGGGGATATGTCCAAGGGCATAGAAGTCACCTTTCACTGTAGGCAAATCCTCCACCTTAGGGAAAATGATGTATCTCCTTACGTGTTTCAGCAGGGCAGACAACACTCTGGACAACACGTTGGAAAACATAGGCTTGGACATCCCTGAGGCCATGGCCACTGTTGTCTGAAAAGACCCATTTGCAAGGAAATGGAACACTGACAGCACCTGCACGTCAGGGAGGATTCCAGTCGGATGGCGGATTGGTGACATCAGGTCTGGCTCCAACTGGGTACATAGTTCCTGGATTGTGGCACGGTCAAACCGGTATGTGACGATTAAATGTCTCTCTTCCATTGTCAAAAGGTCCACCAGTGGTCGGTACACCGGAGGATTCCGCCATCTTAGCCTTAGCCTAAGGAAAACAGAGAAGAAACAGTCACTATTCCTCCAGGTATGTACCCACAGTCACACACAAGACTACACCAGACAATAAACCCTTCCTGTATGTGTGTTGAGTGTAGGCCTCGGTATGTGTGACGCAGTTGAAAATGAATCCATGTGGGCCCCTGAAATGGCGGCTGCCTGACCTCTAAACTGGGACAATGGGATTGTGGGGTAACAGCGCTGGCGTTGCACACTGTCGCGGTAGGCGGTCGTAGACCGCAGCGCAATGCTGCATTGGACCCTATGGGTCCCAGGAGCCAATGAACCGGTGCGCCGGCAGTGATGATGCACCCCGCCGCGGACGTCTCCGCTGCGGACATCACCGCCATTTTCTATCTGTTCAATCACTAGATACCTGACCTTCGACAGGAGAGGACCTACACTGCTAGTGCTGCTGTGACCTCGGTCTGGAAGCGACGATGGCTGCTGCGTCTGGGGAAAGTGCCCCTGCCTTCACTGCACAGGAGTTGGAGAAACTTGTGGATGGGGACCTCGCCCAGTACATGCTACTCTACGGTCCTCCAGACCAACAGGTTAGTACACAGGGAGCACGTTGTATGGGCTAGGCCTGGGTGGACAGGGCTGGGTGGAAGAGGGAAGGGGGCAGAGTTCACACTACATTAAAGCATGGGAATAAATGGGCCACATGGTCAGAGTAGGGAGGGGGGCACTCACATTGATGGTGCAGTTGGTAATGACTGTTCCTCTTCCCTTGTGCATGTCATGTAGGTCAGCGCCCACCAGAAGAGGGACATTTGGCGTGCCATCGCCAAGGAGGTCTGGACCCTGGGGGCCCACCAGAGATGGGGCACCCACTGCCATAAGAGATGGGAGGACATTCGCCGCTGCAGCAAGAAGACGGCGGAGGCTCAGCTGGGGATGGCCTCCCAACGTGGGAGGGGTGCCCGTCGCACCATGACCCCCCTGATGTTCCGGATCCTGGTGGTGGCCTACCCGGAGTTGGATGGGCGCTTAAGGACATCACAGCAGACACAAGGGGGTGAGTACAACCTCATTCTGCGGACTTTGCCTGCAGTAGAGGGGTCTGGGTGGGGGAGGTGGGCTGTGTGTGTCCCTAGGCCAGGGCGAGTTAGGTAGGCAAGGCCCCTCCATAATGTAGGCCATGTTGCACTCAACCCCACCTCAGCAGAGTGCCAAGTTGAGGTATAGTTGCCCCTGTGGCATCCATGTGCGCAGATTTCCACCATTGCCTTGTAGGCCATATCCCAGAAATTGCATGTGCAGAGGCCAGGAGCACGGCGTTATGCATGGGGCTGCTGCGTCTGTCTTGTCCGCCAACGGTAGCGGTATGCCATGCACTAAAACTCTCTTTCTTCTGTCTCCCACCCCCTTTTCCTGCTCTCCCTGTCCTTTTGTACATCAGCATCATCAGGCGGAGGTACAGTGGCACCGGAGCACGAGGGAGCTGCATCCCACATGGCCATGGAGGGCCACACCACAGACTCTGAATGCACCAGTGGGACGGAGGGCGAGGGGAGCTTCACGTCGGCCACAGGATCACCACCCAGCGACACGGACTCGCCCGCCGATGGGAGCTCCCCTGTGGTGGCGGCACCATCTGTGCACCCCACTTCTACAGGTACAGCCACCACCTCCCCTACCAGCACCGCCCTCCCAGCAGCCCCTCAGCGTTCGCCCCGTGCCCGCTCATCCAGGAGGGTGGGCATCACCTTCACCCCAGGCACCTCAGGCCCTGCCCCAGTCACCCCTGCTGCCCTCAGTGAGGAGGCCATTGACCTCCTCAGGTCACTCACTGTTGGGCAGTCTACCATTGTGAATGCCATCCAGGGTGTAGAACGAGAGTTGCAACACGGTAATGCATTCCTGGAGGGCATTCATTCTGGTCAGGCTGCCCTTCAGCGAACCCTGGAATCTCTGGCTTCAGCACTGATGGCAGCCATTGTCCCTGTGTCCAGCCTCCCCCCTCCAACTTCCTCCACCCAGACCCAATCCCCTGTACCCCAGCCCATCCCAAGCACACCTACAGACCAGCATGCACACAAGTCAAAACACACAAGTAGCTCAAGCAAACATAGGCACCACACACACCACAGGCACTCACACAAGCATCACACCCATACAGATACAGCAACATCCACTGTCTCCACTGTGTCCCCCTCCTCCTCTTCTCCCTCCTCCCTCCCAGTCTCGTCTACACACACACCTGCATGCACCACATCTACAGGCACTAGGACTCGCACCAGGACACCCAGCACCACAAGCTGCTCACCTGCACTCACCACCTCCACTGCCATTTACACGTCCCCTGTGTCCTCTCCCAGTGTGTCTGTGACGCCCTTTCCCAAAGTACCCAAACGCCGGCAATCACTCACCCAACATCCACCCACCTCACAACAGCCTCCAGTACCTGCACCCAAAACACCTAAAGTGACACCTCCTACAACCACCTCCTCTTCCTCCACTCCCAGACCCCCTCCAGCTACCCATCCCAGTGTCCGTCAGAAACTGTCTCTCTGTCAAATTGACCTTTTTGCCCCCCCCTCCAATTCCTCAGTCCCGTCGTAGCACCTCAGCCAAAAAGCCTCCAGTACCAGTGGTGCGTGTTCCAGGTTTTTGAAGTGCACCGTCCACCAGGGCAGGCAGTAGGACCCGGAGCCAAGGCACTGGCAGCCCACCCCTGTAAAGGCTCTGAAATTGGAGAGTGGACGACGGGACCGTGTCAAGACTCCTGGTGGGACAACAAGTGAAATGGGATCGAAGGCGATTGGTGAGTCAGCTGTAACTCCAAAAAAGGTGGGGAAGGTCCAGAGGAAGTCTGCCCAGCCTGTTGTGAGTGTCACGGCGGAGAAGTGCGCCATCATTTCCGGCGGTCCAGACACAACCGCCAGCACCTTCGTCACTGGTCCAGAGACCACCGCCAGAGTCACAGCCCAGGAGGGCCCAAGTATTGTTACTGGTCAGGAGACCACCGCCGGAGTCAGTGCCCAGGAGGGCCCAAGTATCGTCACTGGTCCAGAGACCACCGCCAGATTCACAGCCCAGGAGGGCCCAAGTATCGTCACTGGTCCAGAGACCACCGCCAGAGTCACAGCCCAGGAGGGCCCAAGTATCGTTACTGGTCAGGAGACCACCGCCGGAGTCAGTGCCCAGGAGGGCCCAAGTATCGTCACTGGTCCAGAGACCACCGCCAGAGTCATAGCCCAGGAGGGCCCAAGTATCGTTACTGGTCAGGAGACCACCGCCAGAGTCACAGCCCAGGAGGGCCCAAGTATCGTCACTGGTCAGGAGACCACCGCCGGAGTCAGTGCCCAGGAGGGCCTAAGTATCGTCACTCATCCAGAGACCACCGCCAGAGTCACAGCCCAGGAGGGCCCAAGTATCGTTACTGGTCAGGAGACCACCGCCGGAGTCAGTGCCCAGGAGGGACCAATTATCGTCACTGGTCCAGGGACCACCACCAGAGTCACAGCCCAGGAGGGGACAGGATGCCACAGCCCTGCTGGCCAATGATGGAACGTCATGCCACACACCAATGTCCAGTGTGGAGATCGTCATGCTACACACCAATGTCCCGTGTGTAGATCGTCATGCCACACACCAATGTCCAGTGTGGAGATCATCATGCCACACACCATTGTCAGTATCAGAACCGCCATGTCAAAGCACCGCTGAACAGGGCAAAGACCGCCATGGCAAACCACCACTGAACAGTCCTGAACCGCCATGTCAATGCACCGCTGAACAGTCCTGAACCGCCATGTCAAAGCACCGCTGAACAGGGCAAAGACCACCATGGCAAAGAACCGCTGAACAGTCCTGAACCGCCATGTCAAAGCACCGCTGAACAGGGAAAAGACCGCCATGGCAAAGCACCGCTGAACAGGGCAAAGACCGCCATGGCAAAGCACCACTGAACAGGGCAAAGACCGCCATGTCAAAGCACCGCTGAACAGGGCAAAGACCGCCATGGCAAAGCACCACTGAACAGTCCTGAACCGCCATGGCAAAGCACCGCTGAACAGGGCAAAGACCGCCATGGCAAAGCACCACTGAACAGGGCAAAGACCGCCATGGCAAAGCACCGCTGAACAGGGCAGAGACCGCCATGGCAAAGCACCGCTGAATAGGGCAAAGACCACCATGGCAAAGCACCGCTGAACAGGGCAAAGACCGTGTAGGAATGAATGTACCGCCACATCAGGCATCCTTATCCCATATGCAGCTGGGACAGTGACAGGACAGGAACTTTCATGGGGAGACTCATCCAGTCTGGGCACCAGTCCCCCTCCAGAACCAGTAGAGACCTGCATCTACTTGAGAGACTGTGGCTTTGCACTCCCAGGATGGCACAGTGGGCAACCCACCCACTGTATAGACTTGAGAGACTGTGGCTTTGCACTCCCCAGTGTGTGTAAGTAGTTGCAAAGTTAGTCTTCTTCAGATGCAGGCATATTTACGCAAAAGCATTCTCAAAATTTCAGTTCCATTTCTCTGTCAGCAAAAATAATTCAAATTTAATCATCCTCAGATTAATTTCATATGTCAGTTCGTGGAGGCTGTTCAAGCAGAAATTGATAATCACTGAAGTCAGTGTCTCTTTCTTCTGGCACAGTTTCTATGAGATATTCCGATTCTGGAGCAGCGTATTTATTGTTTGGCACTCTGACTCTTGTTGAGCTTCTGACTTCATATTTTTCAGACTCATCATTTAAATCGGTCACTGTTTCTGCTGATTTATCATTAGGCTGAAGCCCTCATCTCTACTTCGGCAGTCTTTTCACAAGACCGCGGAAGTCACGGGTGCCAGAAGACCACCAGTGTTGGAGGCCCGAAGACCTCCATATTACATGTAGAGTCGGATTTGGCCAACGGCGGAAGAGAGGCTTTTCCATCGCCAGCACCACCACGCCAACAGGACACAACCCGCCGTATTACGATACGTAATACAGTGCAGCGGTTTCCTGAACGGCGCTGCGGTTCTGGCGGTGGAAAACAGTGAGATCCATCCAAGACAGGCAGGTGAACCGTCCGAAAGGGGAGGTGGAGGGTGGTAGGGTGTTGTGTGCATGTGTGTGTTGTGTGTGCATATGTGTAGTGGTATGGATGTGCGTGAGTCTGTGTGTGTGTGTTTGTGTGTATGTATGTGTGCGTGGAGGGTGTGTGTGTCCGAAGGGCGGAGGGGGTGTTGGGGTGCTTGTGTGTTTGTATGCAAAGGGGTGGGGTTATCTGTCTGAGTGCATGTTTGTGTGCGAATGGGGGTATCTGAGTGCATGTTTGTGAGCGAGCGAGTGGGGGTATATGGATGTATGCATGTGGTTGGGGGGTGTGTCTGCATGTGTCTGCATGTGTGTGGATTGGGAAGGTGTCTGCATGTATACGGAGGGGAGGGGGTGCGAGTGAGTAGGTGTGTATATTGGTATGCATGAAACTGGGGGTGCGTGTGTGCAAGTCTAAGAGTGAGTGGGGGTGTCTGTGGATGCATGTGGATGGGGAAGTGCAAGTGTGCAGATGAGAGGGGGTGCAAGTGTGCGGATGAGGGGGGTGTTTGAAGATGTGTGAACATGTGGGGATGCGTGACCGCCAGCGTTTTCGTGGGGGAGCGACCTCCACTGAAAGCCTGGCGGTGTGCTGACTCAAAATACCACTGGCGGTCTTACGGCTGCCACTGGGCCGGAGGTGCTCATTTTGGGTCCGGCAGTCCGACCTCCCTGGCGGTACTGGTGACGTTGTTTGAGGCGGTTTGGCTTCTGACAAACCGCCAATGTCATAATACGGCTGTCTTCACCACTGGCCCCGCGGCGGTAAGACCGCCACCGCGAGTGTGGCAGTCTTCAGATCACCACACTTGTAATGATGGGCTGAGTCTTTGCAGTGCTTCTTTATCTCACAACTTCAGACCATTTAATTCGGATCAAGCTCTCACCTTCTGTTTTGTTTTCATCACATGCTTTTTTTCATCTGGGACACTTTGATTTGCTCTTCTGATAACCTTTTAAGAAATCGCTGTTTCCGACTCGCAAAGTGCCATGTATCACATTTGCGATTCGGTAATAGCGATTTCTTAAAAATCGCAAATGCGATTACCGAATTGCAAATTGCGATACCGGCCCCATTCGCAGCTATGGGCCTGTTGAAATCGCAATTTTGGAAATGCAAAAGCCCAGGGTGCTAGGGGCCTAAGGCCCCCTCTCCTGCACCCCAAAATATTTTGGGGGGACATGTAAGGTGCACACATGACAAAAGGGCATGTGTGCTTTACATGTACAATTTAAAAATGCATTTTAAATGCATTTTTAAATTTTGCACATGGTTACCACCAAGTTCAACTTGGTGGTAATTAGTGATTCCTTAATGCCCAATTCGCATTAAGGAATTGCTTCATACATGTGCTTGAGAAGGATTCCTTATTTGTGATTTCTTATTTAGAGAATCGCAATTGCACTGCAAATGCCTTTCTTACATTCAGAAAGGTGATTTTGCATTCGCAAACGAATGCAAAATTCTTTGATACATCTGGCCCTTGATTTGTGTGATTTTTTTTTTTTTCATTCTTGAACTTGTTCTCCCCCTATATCCACATAGCAACTCATGCTTGACTCTGTGGATGAGTTGTTGGTGGCAATACTTCATCTGTAGACTTTGCTCTCTTTGAGATGCGTGAATCCAGTGTGGCAGGCATCCACACTTCTTAGAAGTGTTTGGCATAGATATAACTTTCTATGGCCCCTACCATAGAGGGTCGAGGCAGGCCTTTCTTGTGTGTTTTCTTCACCACACTATTCGGACTGTAGTTTAAAGCTGGTCTCCTCACTTGTTGAAGATATAATAAGCTTCACCTGGGCCATGCAAAGTCTGCCAAACCTTTGCAGGTATCCAGAACCAAATAAAAAATAATATTCAGAACAGCAGCAGAAGGAATGCCAGGAATCTTCATGGGCCTACTCATCTACACCTCATGGGGTGTTAGTCTTGCGCCTTTAAGTGAGGTGCTTCTCATGCCAAATGAAATCAGAGGAGGCTCATCAGGGGCCAGATGCAGGAAACGTTTAGCGACTCGCAAACGTCAAAAATTGCCGTTTGCGAGTCGCTAAACGCGTTTTCCTATGCAGAAATGCATATTGCGAGTCGGTACCGACTCGCAATATGTATTTCAGAATCGCAAATAGGAAGGGGTGTTCCCTTCCTATTTGCGATTCGGAGTGGAATGCAATACCATTTGCGACCGCATATGCTGGTATCGCAGTTACCATCCACTTCAAGTGGATGGTAACCCACTCGCAAATTGGAAGGGGTCCCCGCGGGACCCCTTCCAGTTTGTGAATGGACCCAAAACATTTTTTTCAGGGCAGGTAGTGGTCCAAGGGACCACTGCCTGCCCTGAAAAAAAAACGAAACTAAAGGTTTCGTTTTTTTTTTTAAGTGCAGCTCGTTTTCCTTTAAGGAAAACGGGCTACACTTAAAAAAAAAAAAAACTGCTTTATTGAAAGCAGTCACGAACATGGAGGTCTGCTGACGACAGCAGGCCTCCATGTTTGCGAGTGCCTAGACTCGCTATGGGGCCGCAATTAGCGACCCACCTCATTAATATTAATGAGGTGGGTCATTGCGACCCCATAGCGAGTTGCAGACGGTGTCTGAGACACCGTTCTGCATACCAATTTGCGAGTTGCAAATTGCGAGTCGGAATGACTCGCAATTTGCAACTCGCAAATTGGATTTTTCCTACATCTGGCCCCTAGCCACTTCTGCGAGGTTGAAGAGCAGACTTTTGACAATTTGGGTTTCATCATACTGTTTGCTGTTTCCACAACTCCTTATGCTTTGGGATAGTAACTACAGTGGAACCTCTGATATATGGTCAGTGCCATGCATAGGACTCAACACTTAGGTGGTCATTACAACCCTGGCGGTCGGTGTTAAAGCGGCGGTAAGACCGCCAACAGGTCGGCGGTAAAAAAGGTGGAATCACGACCGTGGCGGAAACCGCCAACAAAGAAAGCCACTTTAACACTCCGACCGCCACGGCGGTACAAACAAACAGCGCAGCAGTCACCGCCAACAGACAGGCAGGAGACAATGTACCGCCCACAGTATTATGACAGGCCAATCCGCCACCTTTTCCGGGGCGGATTCACTGTGGATAAAAACACAGCAGAAACAGGAATCCCGAAGGGAAAACGCTCACCTCTGCACACTCCACGAGGAACGAGGATGCCATGGAACCAGAGCTTCACATTTTTCCAGCCCTCATCTTCTTGCTCCTCTACCAGGAGCACGAACGCCGGCAGAAAAGACCACGGTGAGTACTGCACCTACGACACAGGAGAGGGGGGAGGCAAAAAACAGGGACACACACACGCAACACCCCCACCCCCACCCCCACCCTCACCCACTACAACACACACACTAATGCGTATCAATACATCACAGTTACACCCCCAGAAAAATGCAAAGACAATAGAAAATTAGTGTAACCATTGTTATATATTAAAAGCAAGTAGGCGGAAATAGATATATACACCATGTACATAATATATACCAAGCATAGTAGTCCAGGTAGTGTTCTAAGGAAGTCCGTGGAACACTGGGACCACACGGTATGTGCGAGGCCCACACAAGATCCCCGACCATGACGGAGAGAACACTGCAGGGGCATCAGACAGAAACTAAACAGGCACCTCAGGGGGAGGGAAAGGGGGGGCACTTCAGCCGCTTGAGTGCACGACGCCAAATCCACGAGGGGGCCACATGCCCACTGTTCCATCCTGGGGAGTGCAAAGCCACAGTCTCTCAAGTCTCTACAGTGGGTGGGTTGCCCACTGTTCTATCCTGGGGAGTGCAAAGCCACAGTCTCTCAAGTCTCTACAGTGGGTGGTTTGCCCACTGTTCAATCCTGGGGAGTGCAAAGCCACAGTCTCTCAAGTCTCTACAGTGGGTGGGTTGCCCACTGTTACATCCTGGGGAGTGCAAAGCCACAGTCTCTCAAGTGGATGCCTTCTCCACTGGTTCTGGAGGGGGCTTTGTGCCCAGAGTGCTTCATCCTGCTAAGGACAGAGGGAGTGGATGCCTTTCTCCACTGGTTCTGGAGGGGGCTTTGTGCCCAGAGTGCTTCATCCTGCTAAGGACAGATGGAGTGGAGGTATCTCTCCACTGGTGATGGAGGGGGCTTTGTGCCCAGAGTGCTTCATCCTGCTAAGGACAGAGGGAGTGGGTGTATCTCTCCACTGGTTCTGGAGGGGGCTTTGTGCCCAGAGTGCTACATTCACCCTGTGACGGACTCAGTTGCGTCAGTGCCCTTGCCGCTCATGGGCCAGCAGTGCTTGAGATGGCGGTGCCCTGTGCAGCGGTGTTTGAGATGGCGATGCCCTGTTCAGCAGTGCTTGAGATGGCGGTGCCCTGTTCAGCGGTGCTTGAGAAGGCGGTGCCCTGTTCAGCGGTGCTTGAGATGGCAGTGTCCTGTTCAGCAGTGCTGCAGATGACGGTCTCCATTGCAGGGTCTCAGCTGCCGGTGGTCCTTCATGGCCCAACAGGGCTTTTGCTGGCGGTCCTTCATGGCCCAACGGGGCTTTTGCTGGCGGTCCTTCATGGCCCAACGGGGCATTTGCTGGCGGTCCTTCATGGCCCAATGGGGCATTTGCTGGCGGTCCTTCATCGCCCAACGGGGCATTTGCTGGCGGTCCTTCATGGCCCAACGGGGCTTTTGCTGGCGGTGGCCTCCTGGGCAGCTGGGCTGGTGCTGGCGGTGGCCTCCTGGGCAGCTGGGCTGGTGCTGGCGGTCTTCTCCGCAGTGCTGCTCTTCCCAGACTTGTGGCCCTTCCCCACCTTGGAAGGTGTCACAGCTGACTCCACACTCCCACCGGGACCCCTGGGAGCGGCTTTGGTGGCTGGAGTCTTCCCCATCTCCCGCCGGGCACTGGCAAACTTCTGATGCTTCACAGGTGGGGGACTGTCTGTGCTGTGGCTCCGTGCCACACTGGCTGCCCCAGTGGCCGGTGCACTCCAGATTCTGGTGACTACAGGCACCACTGGTCCCGGAGATGTTGTGGCTGAGGTGCTAGTTCGGGACCTATGAGATGGACGGGGTGGGGGAGGTGTGGGAAAGAGGTCAAGGGTGGACAGGAAAAGTTTTTGGGACAGACTGGGACGGGTAGATGGAGGGGGTTTGGGAGTGGAGGAAGAGGTGGTGGTTGTAGGAGGTGTACGTTTGGTGACTTTGGGTGAAGGTGCATGCACTGGAGGCTGTCGTGAGGTGGATGGCTGTTGGGTGGGTGTGTGCCTGCGTTTGTGTATCTTGGGAGGGTGCGTCACAGACACACTGGGAGAGGACACAGGGGACGTGTGAATGGCAGTGGGGTGGTGACTGCAAGTGAGCGGGGTGTGGTGGTGGGTGTGCTGGAGAGGGACGTAGTGGCTGTAGAGGTAGTGCATGCAGGTGTGAGTGTAGACGTCACTGGGAGGGAGGAGGGAGACGAGCAGAAGGGGGACACAGTGGAGGCAGTGGATGTTGGTGTGTCTGCATGTGTGTGATGCTTGTGTGAATGCCTGTGGGATGTGTGGTGCTTATGTTTGCCTGAGCTACCCTTGGATGTTGACGTGTGTGCATGTTGGTCTGTAGGTGTGCTTGGGATAGGCTGGGGATACAGGGGATTGGGTCGGGGGGGAGGAAGTTGGAGGTGGGAGGCTAGAGACGGGGACAATGGCTGCCATCAGTGCTGAGGCCAGAGTCTAAAAAGCTTGGTGAAGGGCCGCCTGACCAGAAGGAATGCCCTCCAGGAATGCATTTGTTTGTTGCAACTGCCTCTCTACACCCTGGATGGCATTCAAAATGGTAGACTGCCCAACAGTGAGGGACCTGAGGAGGTCAATGGCCTCCTCACTGAGGGCAGCAGGGGTGACTGGGGCAGGGCCTGAGGTGCCTGGGGCAAAGGTGATGCCCACCCTCCTGGGTGAGCGGGCACGGTGCAAAGGCTGAGGGGCTGCTGGGAGGGTGGTGCTGGTAGGGGGGTGGCGGCTGTACCTGTAGATGCGGTGGCACAGATGTTGCCGCCACCACAAGGGAGCTCCCATCAGAGGACGAGTCCGTGTCGCTGGTCTCAGCTCCCGTTCCCGCCATGTAGCTCCCCTCGCCCTCCATCCCATGCAGCTCCATCGTGCTCCGGTGCCACTGCTCCTCCACCTGATGATGCTAATGCACACAAGAACAGGGAGACCACAAAAAGGGGGGGATGACAGAAGAGAGACATGTTGAGTGCATGCATTACCCCTACCGTTGGCGGACACAACAGACACAGAAGCCCCCTGCACTACGCTGCGCTCTTGGGCTCCACTGTTCAATTCCTGGGAAATGGCCCACAAGGCTATGGACGACATCTGCACAAATAGATGACACAGGGGCATGACTAGGTGTACTTGGCACTCTACAGAGGTGGGCTGGGGTGCCACATGGCCTGCCTGACGGAGGGGCCTTGCCTACGGAACTCGCACTGGCCTAGGGAAACCCCAGGCCCACCTCCCCCACCCAGACACCTCCACTGCATGCAAAGTCAGCAGAATGAGAGCGTACTCACCCCCTTGTGTCTGCTGTGATGCCCTCAAGTACCCATCGAACTCTGTCTACGCCACCGCCAGGATTCGGAACATCAGGGGGGTCATGGTGTGACGGGCACCCCTCCCACATTGGGAGGCCATCCCCAGCTGAGCCTCCACCGTCTTCTTGCTCCAGCGGCAAATGTCCTCCCATATTTTCCGGCAGTCGGTGCTCCGTCTGTGGTAGACCCCCAGGGTCCGTACGTCATTGGCGATGGCACGCCAAATATCTTTTTTCTGGTGGGCGCTGTCCTACATGAAATGTACAGGGGAAAAAGTGTAGTTATTACCAACTGCACCGTCAAAGTGATTGAGCCCCATCCCTACCCTTGCCATGATGCACATGCACTCACCGTCGTTTCATGCACGCCTCAATTTTACCCCCCCATCTTTCATCCAACCCACTCCACACACTCATAGCCCATACAGCATGCTCACAGTGTATTTACCTGTTTGTCTGGAGGACCGTAGAGTAGCGTGTACTGGGGGAGGACCCCACCCACGAGCTTCTCCAACTCCTCCGATGTAAAGGCAGGGGCCCTTTCCCCAGACACTCGAGCCATTGTCTCTTCCAGACCGAGGTCACAGCAGCACTTGCAGTGTAGGTCCTCTCCTGCCGAAGATCAGGTATCGAGTGATTGAACAGATAGAAAATGGCAGTGACGTCCGCGGCGGTGCGTACCGTCACCGCTGGCGCACATCGTCATTGGCTCCTGGGACCCATAGGGTCCAATGTTAACCAATGAAGCATTGCGCCGTGGTCTTTGACTGCCTACCGCAACGGTGTACAACGCCAGCGCAGTTACCTCACATCCAATTGTCCCACCTTAGAGGTCAGGCAGCTGCCATTTCGGGGGCCCACATGGCTTCATTTTCAACTGTGTCACACATACCTAGGCCTAGACTCAACACACATACAGGCCACCTTTTGTGTATGATTGGTGATCTGTGTAAACTGTGGGTACGTACCTCTGAGTTGATTGACTCTGTGCTCGCTGTTGTCCTTCATGGGCACCGTCCGCTGGGACATGTGAGGAGATGGCGGCATCCACTGGTGTACTGACCGTTGGTGGACCTGTCGACAATGGTGGAGCGACATGTCATAATCACATACAGGCTTGACTGTGCCACAATCCAGGAACTGTTTACCCAGTTGGAGCCAGACCTGATGTCAGCAATCCGCCATCCCACAGGAATCCCCCTTCAAGTGCAGGTGCTGTCAGTGCTCCATTTCCTAGCAAGTGAGTTGTTTCAAACAACAGTGGCCATAGCATCAGGGATGTCCCAGCCTATGTTTTCCAACATATTGTCCAGAGTGTTGTCTGCCCTTCTGAAACACATGCGGAGCTACATTGTTTTCCCTCAGGTGGAGGATTTGCCTACAGTGAAAGGTGATTTCTATGCCCTGGGACATATCCCCAACATCATAGGTGCCATTGATGGGATCCATGTGGCTTTGGTCCCCCCCACAGGAGTGAACAGGTGTACAGAAACCGGAAGAGTTATCATTCTATGAATGTACAGATGGTATGTTTGGCAGACCAGTACATCTCCCATGTGAATGCCAAGTTCCCTGGCTCAGTGCATGACGCCTACATCCTGCGGAATAGCAGCATCCCTTATGTGATGGGTGAACTCCAGAGGCACCGTGTGTGGCTATTAGGTGAACACCTGGAAGCAAGACAGTGGGAATGGTTGTCTGGGTCTGGGGTTACCCTACAGGTTAGTGTGTGTCTAATACTTGTCCCTCGCCACTTGCAGGTGACTCTGGTTACCCCAACCTGTCATGGCTACTGACCCCAGTGAGGAATCCGAGGACAAGGGCAGATGAAAGCTACAATGAGGCCCATGGGCAGACTAGGAGGGTGATCGAGTGGACCTTCGGCCTCCTGTAGGCCAGGTTCCGGTGCCTCCATATGACAGGTGGATCCCTCTTCTACTCACCAAAGAAGGTGTGCCAGATCATCGTGGCCTGCTGTATGCTTCATAACTTGGCATTGCGATGACAGGTGCCTTTTCTGCAGGAGGATGGTCCAGATGGCGGTGTTGTTGCAGATGTGGAGCCTGTGGATAGTGAAGATGAGGAAGCAGAGGAAGAATACATGAACAACAGGGACTCAGTGATCCAGCAATAGTTCCAGTGAGACACAGGTAAGAGTACAGACCTGCCTACTACATGTACTTAGACACTACTACCTCTCTACTGTCTGTCCTTTTCACCCGGTGTATGGTCACTGAGTTGTCACTTTCCCTTACGATTTCACAGATGTGGGTCCCACTGTGTGACATCTGCTTTGATTCCTCATGGACTTGAGCTGTGTGACATAGGTATGTTGACATTACAATTGAAAGAGAATTTTATCACTGTAATTGCTAATACACTATTTCGAAACACAGACAGACTGCAGATTGTTTTGTGTTTTAAGTGTATTTATTGAAGTGCTCAATATTGGAGGGGGTAGTGAAATGGTGAGGGGTGATGGCGGAGGAATGTCAATGGCAGAGTCCAGTCTATTAGTCTCACAGGTGCATTGCCCAAATGGGCATAGGAAGTGGAGCTGGGGCAGTTTAAGTATGGACAGGGTGACAAAGTGGGACAGTAGGTTGACAAACAGGGTGGTCTAATTTCTTGGCCGGGGTCTTGGCATCATGCTCTGTCTTTGTCCTGGATCTCAGGGACCGTTTGCAGGGTGGTTCTTCCTCTGCAGGGGGTGGGGTGCTGGTGTGGTGGTCCGGTGGCGGGCGTCCTGTCCACTAGCGCCGGCGGAGGTGGTGGGCAGTTCATCGTCCATGCTAGTGTCAGGGGCACCTTGTAGTGCCTCAGTGTCCCTCCTGGTGTTGAGTAGTTCCTTCAGCACCCCTACGATGGTGTCCAGGGTGGAGCTGATGGTTCTGAGTTCCTCCCTGAAGCCCATATACTGTTCCTCCTGCAGGTGCTGGGTCTCCTGAAACTTGGCCAGTACCGTTGCCATTGTCTCCTGGGAGTGATGGTAGGCTCCCATGATGGAGGAAAGGGCCTCATGGAGAGTGGTTTCCCTTGGCCTGTCTGCCCCCTGTCACACAGCAGCCCTCCCAGTTTCCCTGTGTTCCTGGGCCTCCATCCCCTGGACCGTGTGCCCACTACCACTGCCCCCAGGTCCCTGTTGTTGTTGGGGTGGTGGGTTATCCTGGGTTCCCTGCAGTGGTGGACGGAGGTATGGGCCCGCTGGGTGGGTGGTGTGCTGGTGTTTCCAGAGGGGGGAAGGTCTGTGGTGGCCTGTGCCAGTGTGAGGGGAACCGACTGTCCAGAGGTCCCCGACGGGCTGGGCTGGTCATCTTGATCCAGTTGGACAGAGGTGCTGTCATCACTGTGGGCCTCTTCTGTTGGTGGTGTGGACATGTGTGGACCCTCCTGTCCGGTAGGGGTCCTGCAGGGGTATAAAAGGATGGTTATTACATCTGTATGTGTCATGGTGTGCAATGGGTGGGTGAGCGTGTACCCCAGTGCTTGCATTCCTGTGTGGGAGCTTGTGTGATGGTGGTTTAGGGGGTTGTATGGGTATGTGCAGTGGGCATGCTTTAGTGATGGGTGTCCATGCTCTGTTGTTGCATGCAGGGCTTGGTGTTGGGATGGGTGGTCTGTGATGCTGAGACATATGTGAGGAGTTGGGGTGCTGGGGGTGAGGGTGGGGGTATGTGATAGCATGCAGGTAGGGTGGGGGATGTAATAGTTAAGATTTGACATTCCTCCGCCTACTCCGGCGAGGCCCACAGGATGCAGAATCGCCAAGACCTGCTCCTCCCAAGTTGTTAATTGTGGGTAAGGAGGTGGGGGTCTGCCGCCAGTCTGCTGAACCGCCTGGTGGTGTCTTGAGACCACAGAACACACCTTCCCCGTAGGTCGTTCCACCTCTTCCTGATGTCCTCCCTATTTCTTGGGTGCTGTCCCACTGCGTTGACCCTGTCCACTATTCTTCGCCATAGCTCCATCTACCTTGAGTTGTGCTGCACCTGTGCTCCGAATAGCTGTGGCTCTACCCGGACGATTTCCTCCACCATGACCCTGAGCTCCTCCTCCGAGAACTTGGGGTGTCTTTGCCGTGCCATGGGGTGGTGTAGGTGATGTGTGGGGTGGTGTGTGTGGTGATCAGTGTGCTGATATGTAGTGGTGTGTTGTGTGAGGTGCGTGGAAGTTGTGTGGGTGATGGTATTGTGTGCCTGTGGATGCTGCTGTTCTTGCTGGTGGTGTCTCTCTCTGGCCTTCTTTCTGTTTTTTTTGTCGTAGGGGTTTGTGGGTGATGTGGGTGTGTGTTTTATATTGTAATGGGTGTGTGGGAGTGGTGTGTGCATGTGTATCAGGTGTGTGTATTTGGAATTGTCCAATGTGGTAGTGTTTTGTAAGAGTGTGTGTATTTTCCGCGTGGATTCGTGGGTCGTGATAGTGTGGGCGTATTTCTGTTGGCGTGACGGTAGAAGTTTTGTTTTCACCAGTTCATCACTGACCTTTGGTGTGGCGGACTTGTGTGGGTGTCTGAATTTTGGCGGATTGCGAAATGTGGGTCATAATAGCTGTGGCGGTTTTCCGCGGCCGCGGCGGTGTGTTGGCGGTCTTCTGCACGGCGGTAAGTGGCTTTTACTGCCAATGTTGTAATGACCGCCTACAATTTTAATATGAGCTCCTCTATCTGATTCCAAAGAAGTTGGCAGGACAAATATAGGGGTCAGTTCCCCCAGTAATAGCTACGGTCACATCTCCTAGTCTGAAATGCTTCAATTCACCTGCTAAATAATCAGATGACCTCTGAAGTAAAACATAAAACTTTACATCACTAAAAAAAAATCAACTTTTATTCATTTAAAAGGTCCTGTGATTTTCCCACATGATTTCTGGTCATACGTGTCTTTCTAGCAAGATTTACCTGCTGACATTTACACATCTTTGACACAGATTTTAAGAAATCATTCTAAAATAAGGATTAAACCAATACTTCTTTAGCATCAGTCATGCCATCACATACATGTGCAGATCTGTGCATGTATCTTGTCATCTGTATTAGAATTGAATCTGGCAGTACAAATCTTTCATCAACTGACCTCCACAGTTTAGTTTTTCTTGCTTCCCACAATTCCTGTTCATCCTCTGGTACTTCACTTTTTAAGTCCTAAACTCATCCAAAGTTTCATTTGGCAGTGATAACAATTGTTCACATTTTCCACTTCTGTTTCAGAATGAATTTTAGTTCAGCTCTAATGTACCAGTCACCAGCACAGCATTTTCCAACTTCATCTGTGAAGCTTTTGCCCATTCAAACAATGCCACCTATATTCTTGTGTGCTGCACGATTTACAACTGCAATTTCTTTAGTAACTATAGAGCATTGTACAAATCTAGAATTTGTGGCCCATTATTGATGGGTGTTTGAGCACATGTCATAAAACCCATTTGTGACAAACAGTTGTCCAAAATCATGGTCCACTCCAAAACATAGTTACTGTCCGGGTAGAATGTAACATTTAGTTGGCCACGCAACATGATCTTATAATTTTAATCAATTCTGCTATTAATTGTTGTAGTTTCATCACACAAGTATGAAGCTTCCACAATTTGTTACTGTGCAGACTGCATATATTGCTCTCCTTGAACGGCTCCATAATGGTGCATTACTGTGTCACATCAATACAGTCATAGTCCTGCTCCTCAATGTCATTATCCTTTTCTTCAGCTTTCCTCTCTGACAAATGCAAGAGCGTAGCATAATTCAGAGTATTGTGACTTTTAATTCTGTTTTTGTCTGCCGGTATAATCGTTTGTCAAGTTGCTATTTGTGAGATGTTTCATGCGTGTATGGGTTAGCAACATCTGAATTGAATGTGGAACTAATTCTGTAAGTGTACATCCAGTTACAATTGCTTCCCTCTGTTCAGTTGCCAAAGAAGTTGCTTGCAATATTTTTCATGCAACCTGGTGGAGCAGCGGCTGCTGGATCCAGTGTTGCAGAGAAATATGCAGTCGGCAGCATGGCTGCTCCATGCTTCTGGGTAAGAACAGAAAGCGTACATCCTTCTCTTTCATCACAAAAGTAAATAAAAAATGTTCTTGTAACTGAGCATCCTTAGAACAGGTGCACTACACAAACTGTATCTCCACTCTAAGAAACCTTTCATGCGTTCATCATCCTGGGATACAGGATCACAACATCATTATGTGTCATGCTCAGTATAGGCTTTACAAACAAGATGATGTTTGGAATCCACAGTAGCCAATCATTCCTAGAAACCTCCTCACTTCTCTCTTTTTAGATGGTAGGTTCATTTGCAGAATCTCAAATGAGTTTTAACATTTCCCTTCTCAGTTTGGTGTCCCAAATAAATTACTTCTTCTGATGGTTCTGCATTTTAATCGGAAACACTTTATGGCCATTTTCTGCCATGTGATTTTGCAAAGCAATTGAATTCAGCTTACAGCCTTTCTTCATTTCAACTGCAATAATCAAGTCATCAATACACTTCACTAGTACTGAGTCACAGGCAATTTTAACTTTCCAAATAATTCTGCAGTGTTTGGGAAAAGATTGAAGGACTCTCTTTATAGCCTTGTGGGAGCCTGCACCAAGTAAACAGTATATTTTTTAATCTCAATGCAAAAAGATACTGACTGTCCTCATCAAGAGGCATAGAGAAAAATATCTGACACACATTGGTCACGGTGAAGCACTCTGCACTAGCTGAAACCGGAAACAAAATCACTGCTGGATTTGGTACCACTACACAACATGGAATCACTATATTGTTTATTTAGTGAAAACCCTACACTATTCTTTATTTACCACTAGATTTGTTCAGGACCATTGTGGGTAAATCACATGGGCTACCTAGGACTTCTTTTGAAATACCCAGCTCACTCGTTTTATGAATGTCAGACGCGATCTCCTCCTCAGGTTCACAGGATAAGACTATAGTGAGGAGTGTGAGGACAGACTACATTCCGTTTTACAGTAATATGCATTGGCTCTGCACTCTTGATCAACTTGATTTATTTTCCTGTAAAGTCCCAAACCTCCTCTTTCACAGTATGCATTACATCTGGAGTTGGGTCCTCTTTTGCAAAACCTGGAAATGATTTAGGCCCATATTTATACTTTTTTAGCTCCGCATTTGTGTCATTTTTTTAGGCAATAGCAGCGCAAACTTACAAAATACAATTGAGTTTTGTAAGTTTGCGCCACTTTTGCGTAAAAAAGCAGCGCAAATGCGGCGCTAAAAAAGTATACATATGGGCCTTAATCTTTGTAACTTGTGACTTCAATTTAAATTCAGCATTGTGACCTTTTGGTTAAATGCCTTGCATAAAAAAAAGCTCGATTCTGCAAACTCACTGGACTTGTCTCACTAATTATAAACTCATGATTAGTAACACTTTTATCTGGGCATTTGCTGATTACTTATTAGTCATTTATTTATTTGCAATGCCTACAACTAGGACTTAGGGCCAGATGTAGGAAGCATTTTGCGTGACGCAAACTGCGAAAAACGCAGTTTGCGATGTGCAAAAGGCCAAACGCGATGCACATCCTCGAATTGCGAGTCGGTACCGACTCGCAATTTGAGGCTGCGACTCGCAAATAGGAAGGGGTGTCCCTTCCTATTTGCGACCGCATCGCCATGCTGAGTTGCTTTGTGACCGCGAATGCGGTCGCAAACCAACTCGCAGTTACCATCCACTTGAAGTGGATGGTAACTCATTTGCATTGTGAATGCCCCAAAAAATATTTTTTCAGAGCAGGCAGTAATCCGTAGGACCCCTGCCTACTCTGAAAAAAACGAAACCAAATGGTTTTGGAAGTTTTTCTTTTTGCAGCTCGTTTTCCTTTAAGGAAAACGGGCTGCAAAAAGAAAAAAAAAACTGCTTTATTAAAAAAGCAGTCACAGATATGCTGGTCTGCTGTCTCCAGCAGGCCACCATCGCTGTGAGTGTATGGACTCGCTATGGGGTCGCAAACTGCGACCCACCTCATTAATATTAATGAGGTGGGTCTTTGCGACCCCATAGCGAGTCGCAGAAGGTGTCTGAGACACCTTTCTGCATGCACTTTTGCGAGTTGCAATTTGCGAGTCGCTACGACTCGCAAATTGCAAGTCGCAAATTTCTACCTACCTACATCTGGCCCTTATTTTCCCGACAGGGGTAGGTTGAGAACTTCGACCTGGTCAAACCCTGGATCTTGTAGCACACGTATCAGTCAAGTTACTATTGGATGACCATTTACTACTTCTTCAACAAAAGACCCATCCTGATCTCCCTCCAGAAACAGACAGAATGCAATCCTCCTCCCCTCTCAGACACCATCACTGTGCTGAACCTCATGCTGTAGGAGCCCAGAGTGTGGGTGCCAGTAGTGGAAAATTATCATTCATTACTGAATATTTCTGCTAAAATGTAAATGATTTGGTTAAAATACTGGCATATTATTCTGCATAGGTTTTAGTATGACCAGGGCTAAAGGCATATTCCCACTAAACTGCCTTACATTCTGCTTGCTTTGCAAAGATGCTGGTGGGACTGGACCACTGACTGTGATGATGCAGTCATCCCATTCTGTACCATCTGATTCATATTCTCCTGCATATGGGGCACGTTTTGTGACTCATTTCGAAATCCACCCCGACCTAACAACAACAAAATGTTAGATGTGTTGGGTGAAACAAAAGTGTTCTCAGTTTTGCCAAATGCTTTCCACCAAATAATGTTGAATTCCCAATCCAGAAATCTCATGTCTTTCAAACCCCCTGCAGGAGTGCTCCTATTCTGGAGGCTACCATTTGGCTGGTACCAGGATATGCGAAAAAATATACAAATTTGTTTCCAGTGTCATTCATTACCACATGTAACAAGAACCAATTGTCATTATTGTATTTTTAATTACATTTTGTGTGAAAAAATTGTTAGTATATTTTCTGCCTCTACCACAAGGACCACTATTTCTATCTTGCACAAATGAGGCACCATTACCATATGAACAAATGGCACTCCATTACCATGTGCACCAACACATTATACACTAAAACCTGCAACTGGTGCTTGGAAATTTCCTTGGCCATCTTTTGTTTTAATGAACTTTGACTGAGCTGCCATCATCTTTCCCTTTGTCAATTTTTTTTATTATTATTTATTTTTGGATTGCAACAGTCACTGCAGTGATTTGCATAGGCAAGGATCTCATCTAATAGTTTTACTTATTGGCACGTTACACACTTCTGTGTATGTGCACTGAGTTACAAGCGCAGGTCTGACACAAAAGCAGAAACCAATCCTGACATGCTTTTGCTGGATTACTGTATAAACTCCAATGTACTACCTGTATATCTGCATCAATTTCTCATAATATGCATTCACCATCTGGATTTTGTGTTGCTTTCATGATTTTCAATGATTTAACTTGCTTCTGGAGAACCTTTCCATTTAAATGCTCTATAACCTGTTTATATTTCTCCATGACAGTCTATGAAGGATTATTACTCGGACCAACTGGCAGTGGCTCTTTCTCAAGACACTAAACCATTGTCTTACACTCAGCCCATAAATCCTTAGGTACCACAATTGAAAACACCACATCTAGATCTTCCCAAAGTACCTATCAAATAGTTACAATACTTTCTGCCACATTTCTGTCTCGTCTCTGAGCTTTGGGAAAAAGTAAACATCCACCAGTTACTCCTTGACTAGTGTACGTGCATGTATGCTCTTCCAGTCAATTCCCTCAACAAAACACTTTTTCAGCCATTACTTTGCATTCAGTATCAGTGGGAAACAGCCTTTATCACCAAGGCTTAAGAACGAGAAGCATTTAGAATGAAGGCTTTACAACGTAAATGTCTTTAGAACTAAAGGCTTTTACAAGATTTATTACAACAAATATGCTTTTACAACGGATGTCTTTTACAATGAAAATTGAGGGAAATGTAAGTATATTGCAGGTACGTAAACACATTTTAAATATATATATTCACTCATACATATATATATATATATGTCTATTTTTTAATATATACACGTGTGTGTGTATATATATATATATATATATATATATATATATATATATATATATATTGAAAACTCACAAATCTTCAGTTGTATCAGAGCTGTTGATCTGTGGATGACTTGGAGCCATCTCAAACTAAATGCCTCCAAAACGGAAATACTCATGTGGTGATTGGAAAAGTTATGACCCACTGTGCGCCTGGCCTGACGATCTTGGACCACCTCCTCAATTATCCAAGGAAGTTAAAAACCTCGGAATTACCATGGACTCCAAGTTAACTATGTATGCCCAAGTGGACAAATTAGCATGGACAAGCTTCATCACCTTGAAGACTAGGCGACGCATCTTCCCCCACCTCAGATTTCCACACAAGGTGCAGACTAATATCTCTCTTGTACTATCCAAACTGAATTATGTCAATGGCCTCTACCATGAATCATCTCTATCTATTATGAAAAAAATACAACATATTAAAATACTCCGCTGCCAGGCTACTATTACAAATAAAGCCACAAGCCCACATCTCCCCTGCCTTGAGAGCACTACACTGGTTACCTGTTGCCAGAAGATCCACCTTCAAGCTGCTTTGTATCACCCACAAAGCTATACATGGAACAGGACCGCTTTTTATCAGAAACAAAATAACCAAATACATTCAACAAAGAAACCTCCACTCAAGATTGGCGCCCCGCCTTAGAACACCACCATACAAGAAAAAGACAATAGGTGGTATATCCTTCTCTGTTCAAGCAGCCAAACTATGGAATTCATTACCCCCAAATATAAGATCCACGGATAACTATCTTGTCTTCAGAAGATTACTCAAGAGTTGGCTCTTTCCTTCATAACCACCATATTCAAACAGCAATGGACTTCGTATACCTGTGTTGATAAATATTTTTAATCTGAATATGTGTATATTCTAGATATTTATAGTTCTATAGGAAATATGTATCACTACTATGTCATAACAATAAATTACACACTTACTCTTTAAACCTGTTTAACAAATGTTTATTTACTCACAATTTAATATGTATTTTAATATATATGTATATATGTGTGTGTGTATAAATAAAAATAAATAAAATAAAATCTATAAAAAAACTCAAATTATAAATAAGTAAATTAAATTAAAAACATAATAATGAATATACAAATTAAATAAAAATAAAATGATTAACAAGTGAATATATATATATAGATATATATAATATATATATATTTATAAATAAATAAACATAATATAAGTTTACTGTCTTGTGAGCTTTACTGTGTCTACCCATCACCATATGTCAACTCTCTATCAATCTACCCTCCATCCCTACTCTGACTCATCCCAAACCCATTCTACTACTTTACTCTCCAAAATAACCCTGCCTACACTCTTCCCTCCTCTTCCACATCTAGCTCACCCAAACATCACTTTACTACCATGATCTCCCAAACAACCCTAATAAATTCTCCCTCATTTATCTCACCTTGACTCATCCAAAACCCCTCCTGCTACCTTGATCTCCCTAACCCTTTCCACAGACTCTTCCCTCCTCCATCTCTCCTTTACTCATCCCAAGCCTCATCCTATTACTATAAACTTCCAATTAACACTTCTGGATTTTTACCCTCTCTATCCCTCCATTACTCTAGTCAATCCAACTAATAAACTCACATATCCTCTGCTCAAATTAACTCCTAAAAATACTAAAACTGAACTCATATTTCCCTATACCAATCCACCACTAATTCCTCTTGGGCTCCGTAGTAGGGTGCTACTCGCCGAAAAGCGCTTCAACACCATCGTCAGGGGTAGTAAGCGTTATATAAATACTATTACAATGCAATTACAATACAATACTTTGCGCACTGCACCCGGCTGCACCTGTGCTGCTGAGGGTGTGTTTTGTGTGCTTGTGTGTGTGTGTGTCCCAGTGCTCTACAAATCACCCCTGGTCTGCTCCCCGACGATGCAGGTACTTACCTGCTAGCAGGTACCCTGCTACCCTCCTTTGACCTCATAGGCGCCTACGTGTTTTGGGCCCTCCTTTGACCTCTGCACCTGACCAGCCCTGTGTTGCTGGTGCGATTGCTTTGGGGTTGCCTTGAACTCCCAACGGTGGGCTGCCTATGCCCAGGAGACTGACTGTGTAAGTACTTTACTTACTTGCAAACACTAAAACTTACCTACCCCATAAACTGATTTTTGCAGTGTCCACTTTTAAAATAGCTTATTGCCATTTTAACTAAAACGGTGTGTACTACTGTTTTAAATCAAAGTTCAATACTTACCTGTGTGAAGTACCTTGCATTTTATGTACTTACCTCAAATCTTGAATCTTGTGGTTCTAAAATAAATTAGGAAAATATATTTTTCTATATAAAACCTATTGGCCTATAGTTAAGTCTTTGGGTGTTTGTTCCTCATTTATTGCCTGTGTGTGTACAACAAATGCTTAACACTACCTCTGATAAGCCTAGTGCTCTTCCACACTACCACAAAATAGAGCATTAGTATTATCTAATTTTGCCACTATCAACCCCTAAGGGGAACTCTTGGACTCTGTGCAGACTATCTCTCACTTTGAGATAGTATATACAGAACCAACTTCCTACATTGGTGGATCAGCGGTGGGGTCTAAGACTTTGCATTTGCTGGACTACTCAGCCAATACCTGATCACACAACTAAATTCCAAAAATTGTCATTAAAAATTGATTTTTGCAATTTGAATATTTTTCTAAATTTTTAAAAGTCCTGCTATGGCCTTGTGTAAGTCCCTGTTAGCATTTCTTTTAGAGTTTAAAAGTTTTTAAAAGTTTGGATTTAGATTCTTAAAAAGTAATCCCAACTTTTAGAGTGATAATGTCTGGCACAAATGAGATGGTGGTGGAACTCAACCTCACCCCTTACCTGCATCTAGGGATGTCAGAGTTAAGGTCTCTCTGTAAGCTAAAAAAGATAAAGACTGGGTCCAACCCTACCAAGGTAAAGCTCCAGGAGCTTTTGGCAGAGGTCAGCAGGGACCACCCCTCTGAGTTGGAGGATGCTCCTTCAGATGGAGAAATTAAAGAACAGGAGGAAGAACTCACCCCTCCTGTCCTAATTAAGGAAGACAGGGTTCCTAGAGCCCTGACTCCACAAATCATAGTCAGAGAGCCTGGTTCTTTCACAGGGGAGACAAGTGCCTCTGGAAGCATTGAGGACAGCTTCAATGAAGAGGACCTCCTGTTATACAGGATGGCCAAGAGATTGTCTTTGGAGAAGCAGCTCCAAGCCATAGAAGGGGAAAGAAAAGAGATGGGTTTAAGTCCCATCAATAGTGGCAGCAATTTAAATAGGGTCAGGGAGAATACTGACATCCTAAAAGTCCCCAAAGGGATTGTAACTAAATATGAAGAGGGTGATGATATCACCAAGTGGTTCACAGCTTTTGAGAGGGCTTGTGCAACCAGAAAATTAAGCAGATCTCACTTGGGAGCTCTCCTTTGGGAAATGTTCACTGGAAAGTGTAGGGATAGACTCCTCACACTCTCTGGTAAAGATGCAGAATCTTATGACCTCATGAAGGCTACCCTGATTGAGGGCTTTGGATTCTCCATTGAGGAGTACATGATTAGGCTCAGGGGAGCTCACAAATCCTCGAGGCAGACCTGGGTTGATTTTGTTGACTTCTCAATACAAACACTAGATGGTTGGATAACTGGCAGTGGTGTAAGTGATTATGATGGGCTATATAATTTATTTATGAAAGAACATCTGTTAAGTAATTGCTTCAATGACAAACTGCATCAACATGTGGTAGACCTAGGTCCAATTTCGCCCCAAGAATTGGGAAAGAAGGCAGACCACTGGGTCAAGACTAGGGTGACCAAGACTTCCACAGGGGGTGACCAAAAGAAAGGGGTCACAAAGCCTCCCCAGGTGAAGGGTGGTGAGACATTCAAGGACAAAAGTAAAGAGTCTTTTACAGAGTCCCAAACACCTGCTTAGGAGGGTGGGCCCAAGCCTCTTCACAGACCACAAATGAGTATAAGGGTAAAACCTTTGATCCCAAGAAGGCCTGGTGTCAAAACTGTAGACAACATGGACACCAAACTGGAGACAAGGCCTGTCCAAAGAAAAGTCCCACAACAACAACTACTCCAGTTAGTACTGGAAAAGCCAGTCTCCAGGTGGGATCAACAGTGTGCCCAGAGCAAATTAGAGTTCACACTGAAGCCAGTGACACCATGGTGACAGACAAACTGGTTTCCCCAGGACAGTTCCTGGCTGGACAGATATATCCAGTCACTAATGCTGACAATCAAACTAAAGTCCATCCCATGACAATGGCAACTTTAGAATGGGGGGGGCACTGGCCTGAAACAGGTGGTAGTCTCCTCTGCAATTCAAGTAGAATATCTGCTAGGGAATGATCTGGAGTCCTCAGCATGGGCTGAGGTAGAGCTCAAGGCCCATGCAGTCATGCTGGGTATCCCTGAACTAGTGTGTGTGTCAAGACAAAGGGATAGAGCAGGGCTCAGGGTAAAAAAGAAGTGTTGGAGTCTGGAATAATGGCCCAATCTTCCAAGAGAAAAGGAAAGAAGACTGGTTAACCAGCTCCTAAAAAGCAAGAGAAACAGAGCATCTCTTCCCAGGAAGATGTTCTATCCCCTGGGGGAACTGAGTCCATGGAGCTGGAGCCTTATCAGGTTGAGCTCTTCGGCCCAGGGGGACCCTCAAGGGAACAGCTGTGTAAGGGACAAAAGAGCTGTCCCTCTCTTGAAGGCCTAAGACAGCAAACAGCTGAGCAAGAAAAAGGAACTGTCAGTGGAACCCACAGGGTCAATTGGGAAAATGGGCTCCTTTACACTGAGCCAAGAGATAAAAAACCTGGTGCCACTAGGAGAGTGGTAGTGCCTCAGGAGTTTAGGGAGTTCATTCTGACCTTAGCCCATGACATACCCCTTGCTGGGCATTTGGGACAAACCAAGACATGGGAGAGATTAGGCAACCATTTCTATTGGCCCAATATGTCCCAGAAGGTAAAGGTGTTTTGCACCTCCTGTGTCACCTGTCAAGCCAGTGGTAAGACAGGTGGCCATCCAAAGGCCCCCTCATTCCACTTCCAGGGGTGGGGGTCCCCTTTTAGAGAGTGGGAGTGGACATAGTGGGTCCACTTGAACCTCCCACAGCATCAGGGAACCAATATATCTTGGTAGTAGTGGATCATGCTACCAGGTACCCTGAGGCAATTCCCCTTAGGTCCAATACTGCTCCTGCAGTAGCTAAAGCACTCATAGGTATTTTTTACTGGGGTGGGGTTTCCTAAGGAGGTGCTTTCTGACAGAGGTACCAACTTCATGTCAGCTTACCTGAAACACATGTGGAATGAGTGTGGGGTCACTTACAAATTCACCACACCATACCATCCAGAAACCAATAGTCCTGTAGAAAGATTCAACAAGACATTGAAGGACATTATCATGGGGCTCCCTGAAAAACTAACAAAATACATGGGATGTCCTCTTGCCATGCCTGCTTTTCGCCTACAGAGAGGTTCCACAGAAGGGAGTAAGGTTTTCCCCCTTTGTGCTTCTGTTTGTCCATTCTGTAAGGGGACCACTGGCACTTGTGAAAGAAGGCTGGGAGAGACCTCTCCATGAGCCTAAACAATATGTGCTAGGCATCTGCTCTAGGATTGCGGAGTACAAGGAAGAGGCAAGCAAAAACCTTGAGCCCAGCCAAGGTGGTATGACCAAAAGGCTGATATGGTTGAGTTTCAGCCAGGGCAGAAAGTCTGGGTTCTGGAGCCTGTGGCTCTCAGGGTATTTCAGGGCAAATGGAGTGGCCCTTACCCAGTGATAGAAAAGAAGTCAGGTCACCTACCTGGTGGACCCGGGCACTAGCAGGACCCCCAAGAGGGTGATCCATGTTAACCGCCTTAAACTCTATCATGACAGGGCAGATGTGAACATGTTAATGGTTAAAGATGAGGACCAGGAAGCAGAGAGTGAACCTCTCCCTGATTTCCTATCCACTGACCCTAAAGATGGCTCAGTAGATGGAGTTGTCTATTTAAACATCCTCTCTGACCAACAGCAAGCTGACTACAGGAAGGTCCTCCAGCAGTTTGCTGAACTCTTTTCCTTGACCCCTGGTCAGGCACGCCTGTGTACTCATGATGTGGACACAGGCAACAGTATGCCTGTCAAGAATAAAATATTCAGACAGTCTGACCAAGTCAAAGAAAGCATCAAGTTGGAAGTCCATAATATGCTGGAGTTGGGAGTGATTGAGCACTCTGACAGTCCCTGGGATGGCCCAGTGGTCTTGGTTCCCAAACCTCACACCAAGGATGGAAAGAGAGAAATGAGGTTTTGTGCGGACTACAGAGGGCTCAACTCTGTCACCAAGACAAATGCTCACCCAATACCAAGGGCAGATGAACTGATTGATAAATTAGGTGCAGCCAAATTCTTAAATACCTTTGACTTGACAGCAGGGTACTGGCAAATCAAAATGGCACCTGGAGCAAAAAAAAAAGGCAGCTTTCTCGACACCTGATGGGCATTATTAGTTTACTGTTATTCCCTTTGGCTTAAAGAATGCCCCTGCCACCTTCCAAAGGTTGGTGAATCAAGTCCTTGCTGGCTTAGAGTCCTTTATTGCAGCATATTTAGATGATATTGGCGTCTTTAGCTCCAAATGGCAAGATCACCTGGTCCACCTGAAGAAGTTTTTTCAGGCCCTGCAAGCAGCAGGCCTCTCTATTAATGAATCTAAATGTCAGATAGGGCAGGGTACAGTGGTTTACTTGGAACACCTTGTAGGTGGAGGCCAAGTGCAGCCATTAGAACCCAAGATACAGACCATTCTGGACTGGGAAGCTCTAAAAACCCAGACTCAAGTCAGGGCATTCATTGACTTGACTGGCTACTACACAAGGTTTGTGAAGGGATATGGATCCATAGTGACTCCCCTCACAGAACTTACCTCCAAGAAAATGCCCAGAAAGTTTAACTGGACTTTGGACTGTCAAAAGGCCTTTGACAGCCTGAAAGAAGCTATGTGCTAAGCACCAGTTTTGAAAGCTCCAGATTATCCTAAGAAATCCATTGTGCAGACTGATGCCTCTGAACATGGGATATGAGTAGTTCTATCCCAAACCAATGATGATGGCCTTGACCAGCCTGTTGCTTTTATTAGCAGGAGGTTACTCCCTAAGGAGCAGCTCTGGAGTGCCATTGAGAGGGAGGCCTTTGCTGTGGTTTGGTCCCTGAAGAAGTTGAGACCATATCTTTTTGGAACTCACTTCACAGTTCAAACTGACCATAGACCTCTCAGATGGCTCATGCAAATGAAACAAGAAAACCCTAAGCTGTTGAGGTGGTCCATATCCATACAGGGAATGGACTTTGTAGTGGAACTCAGACCTGAGACTGGGAGGGCGCTTGTGTAGGAAAATGCCACTGTTGGCATGGTTACCCCCTAACTTTTTGCCTTTTGTTGATGCTAGTTATGATTAAAAGTGTGCTGGGTCCCTGCTAACCATGCCCCAGCACCAGTGTTCTTTCCCTAAACTGTACCTTTGTCTCCCCAATTGGCAGAGCCCTGGCACACAGATAAGTCCCTTGTAAATGGTACCCCTGGTACCAAGGGCCCTGTGGCCAGGGAAGGTCTCTAAGGGCTATAGCATGTATTATGCCACCCTGGGGACCCCTCACTCAGCACATGCACACTGCCTCACAGCTTGTGTGTGCTGGTGGGGAGAAAAAGACTTAGTCAACATGGCACTCCCCTCAGAGGGCCATGCCCACAACTCACTGCCTGTGGCATAGGTAAATCACCCCTCCAGCAGGCCTTACAGCCCTAAGGCAGGGTGCACTATACCACAGGTGAGGGCATAGCTGTATGAGCACTATGCCTCTAGAGTGTCTAAGCCAATTCTTAGACATTGTAAGTGCAGGGTAGCCATAAAGTGTATACGGTCTGGGAGTTTGTCAAACACGAACTCCACAGTTCAATAATGGCTACACTGAGTACTGGGAAGTTTGGTATCAAACTTCTCAGCACAATAAATCCACACTGATGCCAGTGTCGGATGTATTGAGAAATGCACACAAAGGGCATCTTAGAGATGTCCTTTGTATACCAGCCCAACTACTAAGGCTAGGCTGACCAGTTTCTGTCAGCCTGTCACATCCAGACGGGTTTTTGGCCACATGGGGTGAGTGCCTTTGTGCACTCTGTGACCAGGAAAAAAGCCTGTACTGGGTGGAGGTGCTTCACACCGCCCCCTGCAGGAACTGTAACACCTGGCGGTGAGCCTCAAAGGCTCAAGCCTGGTGTTACAGTGCCCCAGGGCACTCCAGCTAGTGGAGATGCCCGCCCCCCGGACACAGCTCCGCTGCAAGTCCAGAGGAGATAATGAGAAAAACAAGGAGGAGTCACCCTCCAACCAGGACAGCCCCTAATGTGTTCTGAGCTGAGGTGACCCCTGCCTTAGGAAATCCTCCATCTTGCTTTGGAGGATTCCCCCCAATAGGATTAGGGATGTACCCCCCTCCTCACAGGGAGGAGGCACAAAGGGGGTGTAGCCACCTTCATGGACAGTAGCCATTGGCTACTGCCCCCCAGACCTAAACACAACCCTAAATTGAGTATTTAGGGGTGAACCTGACCCAGGAAACCAAATTCCTGACAACCTACAACAAGAGGGACTGTTGACCTTAACGCCCCGCAGAGACGATAGAGACGACAACTGACTTGGGCCCAGCCCTACCGACCTCTCTCCAGACTCAAAGAACCTGCACAGTGACGCACCCAGTAGGACCAGCGACCTCTGAGGACTCAGAGGACTGCCCTGCAACCAAAGGACCAAGAAACTCCTGTGGACAGCGGCTCTGTCCAAACAGCAGCAAAGAAACCATCTTTAAAAGGATTCCAGCCTCACTCCGGATGCGTGAGTCCCCAACACTCTGCATCCGACGCCCCCGGCTTGTGTCCAGAAGAATCAACACTGCAGAGAGGACCCCCAGGTGAGTCCAACGACGTGGACACCCTGAGATGACCTTCCTGCACCCCCACAGCGCCACCTTTATAGAGAATCTAGAGGATCCCCCTGACCCTAACTGCCCGGTAACAAAGAACCCGGCGCCTGGAAGTAGCACTGCACCCGCAGGCTCCAGGCCTGACAGAAACCAACTACCGGTGCAGGAGTGACCAGCAGGCGGCCTTCATCCTTGCCCAGTCAGTGGCTGGCCCGAGAAGGCCCCCTGTGCCCTGCCTGCATCGCCAGAGTGACCCCAGGGTCTCTCCATTGATTTCTACCTAAAACCCGACACCTACTTCACACACTGCACCCGGCCGCCCCTGAGCCGCTGAGGGTGTATTTTATGTGCCTGTCTGTAACCCCCCCCCAGTGCTATAAAAAACCCCGGTGGTCTGCTCCCCAAAGAGGCAGTTACTTACCTGCTAGCAGACTGGAATCGGAGCTCCCCTAGTCTACATAGGCACCTATGTTATTTGGGCCCTACTTTGACCTCTGCACCTGACCTGCCCTCTGTTGCTGGTGATGGGTGTTTGGGGTTGACTTGAACCCCCAACGGTGGGCTGCTTATGCCCTGGAGACTGAACTTGTAAGTGTTTTACTCACCTGAAAAACTAACCATTACTTACCTCCCCCAAGAACTGTTGATTTTTGCAGTGTCCACTTTTAAAATAGCTTATTGACATTTTTGCTAAATCTGTGTACATTACTGTTTTAATTCAAAGTTCCATATTTACCTATGCCAAGTACCTTACAATTTATGTATTTACTTGAATTCTGAATCTTGTGGTTCTAAAATAAATTAATAAAAGAATATCTTTCTTTTTAAAAACCTATTGGCCTGGAGTTAAGTCTTTGACTGTGTGTTCTCATTTATTGCCGGTGTGTGTACAACAAATGCTTAACACTACCCTCTGATAAGCCTACTGCTCGACCACACTACCACAAAATAGAGCATTAGTATTATCTAATTGTGCTCCACTCCGCCGACCTCGCAAAAGTCCCTCGCATTCACCA
The DNA here is from genome assembly GCF_031143425.1 of Pleurodeles waltl. NCBI lineage: Eukaryota > Metazoa > Chordata > Amphibia > Caudata > Salamandridae > Pleurodeles > Pleurodeles waltl. Next base: position 443,730,862 of record NC_090447.1, read on the forward strand.
CACCACTTCCGGCGGCAGTTCCTTCTCCCACCTCGCCGCCAAAACCTAGAACTCCCTCCCCACCAACTTACGCAAGACCCAGGACCTCTTGTCCTTCAGAAAGCACCTCAACACCTGGCTCTTCGAGCTGTAGCATCCCCCTACCCCCAGCGCCTTGAGACCCTACCGGGTGAGTAGCGCGCTCAACAAATTGATTGATTGACTGATTGATTGCCACTATCAACCTCCAAGGGGAACCCTTGGACTCTGTCCACACTATCTCTCACTTTGAGATAGTATATACAGAGCCAACTACCTACATATTGTAACTCTAGAGTGATATGCCATGACTTTTTCTTGGATAACTGTAGGGGTCTGGCCTGGTTTGTAGTGGGTACCCTAGGTACTTACACCTTATACCAGGTCCAGGTATCCCTTATTAGTGAAATGTAGTCAGTGTTCCAGCAGCTTGGGCTGTCTAGAGGTAGCTGTAGCAGAGCAGCTTAGGATGAACTAGGAGACATGCAAAGCTCCTGCAATACCACTAGAGTTACACAGTACTTATGCACAATAAAAGACAATACTCAGTGTTACCAAATATAAAGGTACTTTATTTTAGTGACAAAAGGCCAAAAATATCTTAGAGGCAATACTCCTTCTGGAGGTAAGTATTATACACAATACATACACTAGAGACCAAAATCAGGTAAGTAAATAATAGTGCAAACAGTATAAAACACAATGGAATGCAATAGGATGCATTAGGCCTAGGGGTAACGCAAACCATAAACTAAGAAAGTGGAATGTGAATCACAAATTCTCCCCTAGGCAAGTGTAGTGTGTAGAAGGGCACTGGGAGTGTAAGGTACCACAAAGGTGAGTAAAATTCCCCAATCCAGAGCACAGGAAAGAAGGAGTAAAGTACTGCAAGTTTCCTCAGGACAAACTACTAGTCCTGATAAGAGTTATTGCAAGAACCAAGCAAGACTGCAAGCAACAAATGGTGGATTCCTGGACCTGAAGACCTGTGAAGAGAGGAGACCAAGTCCAGAAGTGGCAGAAGATTCCAGGAAGGACAGGAGCCCCTGCCAACCTAGAAGATGATGTAAAAGTGGATTCTGCAGTTAGAAGAAGTCTGCAGAAGAGCACCAAAGAAGATGGTTGTGGGTTCCTGCATGATGCAAGAGATGTCCCACCTCGAGATGTTGGATGCAGGCAACTTGCAGGACTGGATTCGTCCAACAAGCCTTGGTTCAAACAGGTTCCCAGTTTGCATCAAAATGGTACTGCCTGGACCCAGGAGGGGCCTGGGGGCCTCAACTCGGACTGGGGTGGCAGAGGGAGCACCCAACACTGAGGGAACCCACAGAGGACCAGGCAGCACCCACGGGAGTCCAAGGACATAGGGACAAAGAAGTTGCAAAAAGCGGTTGCTGCAGCACTACAAAAGAAGGTCCCACGCCACAGGAGAACAACTCAGCGAGTTGTGCGTCGCAGGATGGAGTGCTGGGGACCTGGGCCACGCGGTGCACGAAGGATTCTTGCAAATAGTGCACAGAGGTCTCAGGAGCTAGAACTGACGCAGTGCACAGGGGTACTGTCGCAAACCGGGAAGGCAAGCTCTTACCTTAGCCAAATTTGGACAGCTGGACCTTAGGACAGTCTGGGTTGAAGGGGTCCATCAGAGGTGTTCCAGGGAGCATACTCGTCGCCAGGAGAGGAGTCCCAGAGAACTGGTCGTTGTCTTAGAAGGTGCCTGCTGGAGCAGGGAAGTCACTCCGTCACTCCATTGGAGATTCCCTTGGTTCTTCTAGTGCACAGTGAAAGCAGAGAGTCCTCAGTGCGTGCACACCTTGGAAACTGTTGCAGTTGCTGGCTGGAGCTGAAGTTGCAAGTTCACAGTAGCCTTTCTGGATACTGTGTTGCAGTTACAGCGGTTCCTGGAGCAGTCTGCGGTTGATCCGACGGTCAGAAGCTCAAGCAGAAGTTGCAGAGGATTTCTGGTGGAAACTTGCAAGCTGAATCTGAAGATGAACCCACAGGAGAGACCCTAAATAGCCCTGAGAGGGGGATTGACTACCTAACCAAGTATGAACCTATCAGGAGGGGTCTCTGACGTCACCTGCTGGCACTGGCCACTCAGAGATCTCCAGAGTGTCCCCACACCTTGGAAAACAAGATGGCTAACACCAGGGACACACTGGAGGAGCTCCAAGCACCACCCTTGGGGTGGTGATGGACAGGGGAGTAGTCACTCCCCTTTCCTTTGTCCAGTCTCGCGCCTGAGCAGGGACTGGGGGTCCCTGAACCCGTGTAGACTGGTTTATTGAAAGAGGGCACCATCTGTGCCCTTCAAAGCATTTCCAAAGGCTCTGGGAGGCTACCCCTCCCAAGCCTGTAACACCTATTTTCAAAGGGAGAGGGTGTAACACCCTCCTACCAAAGGAAATGCTTTGTTCTGCCTTCCTGGGACTGCTCAGACCCGAGAGGGCCGAACCCTGTCTGTGAGGTGGCAGCAGCTGTAGCTTAAGTGCAAGCCTCAGAGAGCTGGTTTGGCAGTACTGGAGGTCCATGGTGGAGCCCCAAGGATGCATGGGATTAGCCCCCTGTAGGAGCCTGACCTGGTTTATAGTGGGTACCTTGTGGTACTTACACCTCGTGCCAGGTCCAGTTATCCCTTATTAGTAGAATAGAGGTGTTCTAGCAGCTTAGGCTGATAGAGGTAGCTATAGCAGAGCAGCTTAGGCTGAACTAGGAGGCATGCAAAGCTCCTACTACACCACTTATATCATATAGCACTATATCACAAGAAAACACAATACTCTATTTTAGCCACATAAGGGCAGCCTACGAGCACACTCTGTATTATTCTCCTTCATCTCTATCATATATATAAAAAAGGGGGGTTTGTGAGGCAGATGTATTCTGTTACAAATGAATCTCATATTATAATGTACTGACCCCTCTTTTGACTTCATGCCAGGGTAGCCTATATTAACATAGGCTGCATTATGTGTCTCTTTCTTAAGTGTTGTTACAGGCCTTCTTGAAGAAAGGTGAAAATCTGCACTTAAGAAGTGCTCCGAGGTCCCCAAACATGAGCGGGACTATTTTAGTGCTTATGACTATACATGAAAATCTTCTATAAGAGAACCATCAGGCCAGCTAACAAAGGTGGTGCTATCATAATTCAAGGCACTCAGAACTACAATCAAGAAATGCATGGACAACTTTCAGACCCTTGACATTGCCAGAGACTCACCTTAGCCTCACACAAGAGAATTCAGGAAGAGATCAGGAGTATCACCTCCAGTGCTCTGGAGAAAGGCAGGATTAATGACAAGACATAGAAGTTACCTTCCTTAACAAACCCCACCTTAGGGCATTGGTGACTTATATCCTACCCAAAATACACAAGTGTTTGGGGGCTTGTGTTGCTCCAAAAGTGGCTAATTAGCATGTAGGAACTGTCACACCAAAACTCTTACACTCAAAAATAGAATTTTCAATTCATGATCGTTTTCAAACTGCAATACCCATAATGTTGTATATGTCATTATGTGCCAATTTATGAACATTTTGAGGAGTGGGGACACACAGAAGAACAAATCTTTTGGCAGGTGGTGGAGGTCATAACCCTTGACAGCAGAGAGGGCAACATCTTGACACTTCAGGATTGGAAAGAATACAAATGAAGGGACATTCTGGAAGGTACTATGAGTGATCTAAAATATATCAATAACATGCAGAAATTACCTGTGAGAGAATACTGAATCTATTGACATTCTTGTTATTAAGACCACTTTCATAATGCTCTGGATATAATACATACATGCCTGACCACTACCAGAGCGCAATAATGTTGGTCACAGCGTATGACATTCTGATTATGTTCACTATCATGCACAAATACTGGTTAATATTATTAGTAGGATCTAAATCTTTACAGCATTTTTATGATGGCTGTATAAAAGTTTTGTACCTAGTCCACATTCGAAACATGTATGATGATGTCTGTGGTTTCATGTTGGACTAATGATAATCGTTTTCCTGTAAGCACAAGGGGCTGTTGTCTAAAATTCATAGGGGAGAGGACTCATGCATATTTTAATGGTGTACACATGCAGCAAAAGTTTAAATGCATGCACCTCATTGGTATTAGGCATCTCCTTTACCCAAACTGCAGGACCGTGGTTAGAGGTCTGGTGTTGCAGAGGCAGTACAGCAGATATTCCGGCAGGCTCTCCTGCATCTTCCCTCTGTCTCGCCACACTTCAGTGTTGTTAGATGGTGTTAGATTAGCTCAACTGAATTCTTGTTGGAGGTAAGGGTGTGTGTTATAAGATATTTTTACCTAAGACCCATTTGTATGAGCAGGGTCCAATTTGCCTAATTGGTGACGTGCCGCTCGCACCAAGGCCTTGTAAGTCAGGAACTGTGTACCCAGGAGGCGGAATACATTTATCAAATCTTCCAAGATTAGATAAGTACCCTCTTCATAGAAGCCCATGACTGTCAGAAAGTCCACCCTCCACTAGCTCTCCATCCACCTCGTCGTAAAATACCACTCCTGGCAGTAGGGCGTCCCACTAATGATAGTGCAGGTATGTACAATACTCAAACCCCCACCTATCCGACGGTTCGTCTGCAACACTGGAGGGCTATGGCAGGCAACTTTGTTTTCTTCAGTGGGCGCAGTTTAATTCCGAACAGCATGGCCATGACAACCCCCTTTGGGAGTATCCCCAAACCCCCCATTTCTGCTGTGTAGGAAGGTAGCCTCTTTCTAGCCTTGTTACCCCCACTTTTGGCCTGTTTGTGAGTATATGTCAGGGTGTTTTTACTGTCTCACTGGGATCCTGCTAGCCAGGACCCCAGTGCTCATAGTGGAAACCCTAATTGTCAGTGTGTTTGATATGTGTCACTGGGATCCTGTTAGCCAGGACCCCAGTACTCATACGTTTGTGACCTATATGTGTTCCCTGTGTGGTGCCTAACTGTATCACTGAGGCTCTGCTAACCAGAACCTCACTGTTTATGCTCTCTCTGCTTTTAAAATTGTCACTGCAGGCTAGTGACTAATTTTACCAATTCTGATTGGCACACTGGAACACCCTTATAATTCCCTACTACATGGTACCTAGGTACCCAGGGTATTGGGGTTCGAGGAGATCCCTATGTGCTGCAGCATTTATTTTGCCACCCATAGGGAGCTCAGACAATTCTTACACAGGACTGCCACTGCAGCCTGAGTGAAACGTCCACCTATACGTCACCTATATGTCTAACCCTCACTTAGTGAAGCTTAGGTGCAAAGTTACTTAGTGTGAGGGCACCTTGGCACTAGCCAAGGTGCCCCCACATTGTTTAGGGCGAATTCCCCGGACTTTGTGGGTGCAGGGACACCATTACACGTGCGAACTACATATATGTCAATACCTATGTGTAGTGTCACAATGATAACTCTGAACATGGCCATGTAACATGTCTAGGATCATGGAATTGTCTCCCCAAAACCATTCTGGTATTGGGGGGACAATTCCATGCATCCCCGGGGCTCCAGCATGGACCTCGGGTACTGCCAAACTAGCTCTCTGGGGTTTTCTCTGCAGCTATCGCTGCTGCCAACCCTCAGACAGGTTTCTGCCCTCCTGGGGTCTGGGCAGACCAGTCCCAGGAGGGCAGAACAAAGGATTTCCTCTGAGAGCGTGTGTTACACCCTCTCCCTTTGGAAATAGGTGTTAAGGGCTGGGAGGAGTAGCCTCCCCCAGCCTCTGGAAATGCTTTAAAGGGCACAGATGGTGCCCTTCTTGCATAAGTCAGTCTACACTGGTTCAGGGAGCCCCCAGCCCCTGCTCTGGTGCGAAACTGGACAAAGGAAAGGCGAGTGACCACTCCCCTGTCCATCACCACCCCAGAGGTGGTGCCCGGAGCTCCTCCAGTGTGTCCCATACCTCTGCCATCTTGAATGCAGAGGTGTGAAGGCACAATGGAGACCTCTGAGTGACCAGTGCCAGCAGGTGATGTCAGAGACCCCTCCTGATAGGCTCTTACCTAGTTAGGTAGCCAATCTTCCTCTGAGGGCTATCTAGGGTCTCTCCTGTGGGTCAGATAACGAATGCAAGAGCTCACCAGAGTTCCTCTGCACTTCTCTCTTCGACTTCTGCCAAGGATCAACCGCTGACTGCTCCAGGACGCCTGCAAAACCACAACAAAGTAGCAAGAAGACTACCAGCAGCACTGTAGCGCCTCATCCTGCTGACTTTCTCAACTGTTTCCTGGTGGGGCATGCTCTGAGGGCTGTCTGCCTTCACCCTGCCCTGGAAGCCAAGAAGAAATCTCCTGTGGGTCGACAGAATCTTCCCCCTGCTAACACAGGCACCAAACTTCTGCATCACCAGTCCTCTGGGTCCCCTCTCATCTTGACCAGCGTGGTCCCTGGAACACAGGAGCTGGATCCAAGTGACCCCAACAGTCCAGTGGTCCTTCTGTCCAAATTTGGTGGAGGTAAGTCCTTGCCTCCCCACGCCAGACAGTAATCCTGTGTGCTGCGCAATCTGCAGCTTCTAGGGCTTCTGTGCACTTTTGCAAGATTTCCTTCGTGCACAGCACAGCCCCGGTCCCCAGCACTCTGTCCTGCATTGCCCAACTCGCTGAGTTGACCTTCGACTTCGTGGGACTCCATTTTGTTGTGCTGAGATGACCGCCGTGCTCAGATTTCCTGGACACCTGTTCAGGTGCTTCTGCGGGTGCTGCCTGCTTCTGCATGGGCTCTCTGTGTTGCTGAGTGCCCTCTCTGTCTCCTCCCCCAAGGGGCGATCTCCTGGTCCTTCCTGGGTCCTGGCAGCACCCAAAACCCTCAACCACAACTCTTGCAGCTAACAAGGCTTGTTTGCGGTCTTTCTGCATAGAAACAACTCTGCATCTTCCTTCATGCCCTGGGACATCTTTTGACCAAAGAAGAAGTTCCTGGCACCTTCCGTTGTTGCAGAATCTTTGGCTTCTTCCATCCGGAGGCAGCCCTTTTTCACCTTCATCCAGGGTTTAGTGGGCTCCTGCCCCCCCTGGACACTTGCGTGACTCTTGGACTTGATCCCGTTCCTTTGCAGGTCCTCAGGTCCAGGAATCCATCTTCAGTGCTTTGCAGTCAGTTGTTGTCTTTGCAGAATCTCCTATCTCGACTTTACTGTCTTTCTGGGGTAGTAGGGTAACTTTACTCCTACTTTTCAGAGTCTTGGGGTGGGGTATCTTGAACACCCTTAGTGTTTTCTTACACTCCTAACGACCCTCTACACACTACACTAGGCCTGGGGACCATTAGTGGTTCGCATTCCACTTTTGGAGTATATGGTTTGTGTTGCCCCTAGGCGTATTGTCTCCTATTGCATTCTATTGTGTTCTACAGTGTTTGCACTACTTTTCTAACTGTTTACTTACCTGATTTTGGTTTGTGTGTATATTTTGTGTATATTACTTACCTCCTAAGGGAGTATATCCTCTGAGATACTTTTGGCATATTGTCACTAAAATAAAGTGCCTTTATTTTTAGTAACTCTGAGTATTGTGTTTTCTTACGATATAGTGCTATATGATATAAGTGGTATGGTAGGAGCTTTGCATGTCTCCTAGTTCAGCCTAAGCTGCTCTGATATAGCTACCTCTATCAGCCTACGCTGCTAGAAACACCTCTATTCTACTAACAAGGGATAACTGGGCCTGGCACAAGGTGTACGTACCACTAGGTACCCACTATAAGCCCATCCAGCCTCCTACATGCTGCGGCAATGCCGACCATCCACCTGGACAACTACTGGAGTTGGGTGGTGTAATATAATTTGCAGTTTAAAAACTCCAAGGCCACCCTCACGAGGCGGTCTGTGCAGCACACACAGGGACACCATGTTACACCCTCCATCCAATATCAACTCACAGAGCAGCTCATTCAGGGAGTGAAACTAAACACTGTGGTATCTCCAGACTGGCAGGGTGGCAAAGTAGGAGAGGGACAAGATCAGTACTTCCATATTCGTCAGTGCTATCCCAGCCATAGTGGGTAATCACAGCATTCACCAATATGCTACCATCTCCTCAATGTCCGCAGTGCCCAATCTAAGTTACCCTTCTTTGTATTCGTATCTACATGGTACACTCTCGCTCCCAGATAGAAAAGGACTCTAAGTTACCACTTGATCAGTGGCGGCCCATCCTTTAGGGCAGAGGGGCCACACCCCCACACCTCTTGCCCCTCATGAAGATTGTCTGTCAGGCTGAACAAATGTCAGCCTGACAGACACTCTTCATTTTCAGCTCAGACAGCCAGGAGTGAGCCATGCGCGATTTGCGCAGACTCCTGGCTAACTGAGCTGAACTTTGCTGGGCTGAAGAGGTCACAGCTCCTATGGGCGTGACCTCCTCGGCTCAGCAAAGGTGTCTCGAGGCCCTCCCCTGGGAGACGAGGAAAGCGTCACCCATTGACACTCGTCCTGGGCGCTTCAGGTTTAAGCCTTGAAGCGCCCAGGGCGAGTGTCAATCCGTGACACTTCGTCACAGAGTGGGGTGGGGTCAGCAGTCTCACTGACCCCATCCCACTCTGTGACCAGGCTGGGAGTGCTGCCTTCCAAGGGAAGGCAGCAGTCCCAACCCTCCTGGGACCTGGAGGCTGAAGGTAAGTGTGTGTGTGTATGTGTGTGATGTTTTAAATTGAATGTTTGGTGCGCGCGTGCATGTTTGAGTGTTATGAGTGTTGTTGATGGATGTGCGTGCATGCGTGTGTGTGTGAAAGAATGAGTGTGTGCGATCTTTTAAAATGAATGTTTGGTGCATGCATGCATGTTTGAATGGTATGAATGTTGTTAATGGATGTGCGTGCGTGCGTGCGTGTGTGAAAGAATGAGTGCGTGTGATGTTTTAAAATGAATGTTTGGTGCGTGCGTGCATGTTTGAATGGTATGAGTGTTGTTAATGGATGTGCGTGCGTGTCTGTGTGTGAAAGAATGAGTGTGTGTCTGTGTGTGTGTGTGTGTGTGCCCCGCCCGCCCTCCTCCCTCCTAAAGCTGCCGGCCGCCACTGCACTTGATTCCCATGCGCTGTAGTATTTGAGGAGACTCCTGCAGTGAGGGCAGCACCAGGAACACAACGGTTTTATTCAAATCTGTTTGAAGTCCAGACACTTCCCCCAAGTCAGCTAGGGTTGTCATAGGCCACTGTATCCCCGTGCTGGCATCTCACAAGTATAGCAGCATATTGTTTGCATACAGCATTATGACATGCTCTTTGTCCCTCAGTTAGATCCATTTGCCCTTCCCCACAGCTCTTAGTATACTAGCATATGAAACACCAGCGGAAACAGCAGCAGTGACAATGGGCCTCCCTTCTGAGTGCTGGGCTAAATCAGAATTTAATCTGATATACAGCGACCCGTTTCGATTCTTGCCTGCGCATCCGTGTAAAGTAGGGAAACCCATTTGCCCCACCTGACACCAAGCGCCATCTGGCACATACCGGCTCTGAGGTATACCCAGTAAAAGGTATCAAAACGCTTTCCGTATGTTTAAGGAAAGCACAAATGCTTCTGGAATGTCAGAATCCAGCAATTTACTCCGAACATGTTACAATCGTCTAATGGTTTAGGAGCTATTATGCCAGGTATAAAGCCACTTTGGTCCTCATGCACCAGCGTGTATAAGTAGGAATACAGGCTGTTGGCTATGACCTTGCTAAGGATCTTATAATCCAGACTGAACATAGAAAGCAGGCTATAGGACGCCATTCCCGACTCATCACCTCAAGGACTTGAGAACTGACACTGTCAGTGCCTCTGTGGTAGTTTCATGGAGCACCTCGAGAGCGTACACCTCTGCGCATACTGACGCCAATCTCAGAACCTGTAGTGGTGCAAATGTCTGATCAAATTCCGTAGAAGACCGTCCGTGCCTGGGGATTTGCCTTGGGCCAGCTCTTTGAGAGTACCCCTAATTTCAGGTTCTGTCATGGGATCCCTCAGCACTTCCCTGCCCTCCACTGTCAGCGTTGGGAGCAATGCCCTAGTAAGGAACATCTCAACTGCGTCCAGCGGTGGCAGGTTGTATGCCCTGTAGAGGGACTGCTAGGCTCAGGTGAATACCCCGAGAATATAACATTGCGTATAAACCATCCCTCACGCTGAGTCTTTTATACTCATGACGGTCTTGTTCTGGCTTGTGATCTTATAAGCCACACCAGGAGCATCTCTACCCTCCCACTCTCAATGTGTGTCAAAGATGAGTACTCAGGGGATGTGAGATGGTTCAGGCAGTCTGTAAATTGGGTGTGTTTCCTTCGTTCTTTCTCAGTTTATTCTCCCTTCCCGGATGTCTCAGCACTTCTAACTCCAGTTGTCAAATGGAGTCTACAGCTGTCCTGATTTCTCTATTGAGCAAGTGTTTCACTCTAACTGATTGCCCAAGGCAGTAGCCTCACATCACAACTTTAAAAGTGTCATATTTGACGTTTCTGTGTGATGTCATACGGTTATTGTCCCAAAATTGTCTCCAATCTTTTCTGACAATGGGCCTCTGAATGTTGGCTCATCTAAGTACGCCGCTTAAAGCCTACAGGTACGGCTAGGAGAGCGACATGTCTGCCTAGTGTAGTCTGAATTTTAGTGGGTTGTGATCTGAGTATGTTTGTCCCATATATTTTGCGTGTTCCACCATCCCAGTCGGTCGTACTGAATTCAACATTTTGTCAAGGCGTCCATGCGAATAATGCACTAGGGAATATGAAGAGTATTGCCTCCTCCCTGTGTTTCACTGATGCCAAGGGCCATGCACACCCCACTCCATCCACTCTTGTAAACTATGTGCCATCTGTACTGATAACGACTCTACAATGTAGGGCACACACTTATCCAAATGTATGTCTGCTATGTAATTGTAATCTACTCCCAGTTTCATAGGTGTATGGTTTCCAGGGTAAGAATAGGGGCCAGCGAAGTCAAGAATTGAGATTGTCCTGTTTTTGGCGCATATACACTACCCAGGACTATGCTCAGACTGTCTAAGTTCCCAAGCAGAATGACATAGTGATCTTTGACTCAAGGAATAACCTGGTTGCATTGACTGCTTTGAGGATATGGTCCTGCTTGTCTGGGGTCCCAGACTGCCTGCCTGCCTGGGCTGCCATATCCTGCTCCTGCCTGTCCCCTCAGTGCAAGGACTGTGCCCCTGTTGTTGCTGTTGCTGTGCGGCAGGAGCAGCTCTTTCCAATCCGAATCGCCCCATAGTGACCCAGGGTCTCCAACACAGACCGCTACAATGGGCTTCTCCAAGGCTACATCAGCACTGGGACCAAGACTCCCCACGAGTTATTAGGCGCTCTCCACCTCGGGCACTCCCACTATTACCTCTAGTGTTCGCGATGCTGCATGTGCTTGAGACCCACAGCAGAATTGGAAGCAGCTGCCATAAGGGCTGCACATATCCTCAGCCTAGTCTCTCCAGCCTGCAGCTGCAGGCGTCACCCTCATTGGTCAGGATCAGTGTAGGAAAGTACCATCTTGCCTGGCATGTTACCCCCATTTTTCACTGTATATATGTTGTTTTAGTTGTATGTGTCACTGGGACCCTGGTAACCCAGGGCCCCAGTGCTCATAAGTGTGCCTGAATGTGTTACCTGTGTAGTGACTAACTGTCTCACTGAGGCTCTGCTAATCAGAACCTCAGTGGTTATGCTCTCTCATTTCTTTCCAAATTGTCACTAACAGGCTAGTGACCATTTTTACCAATTTACATTGGCTTACTGGAACACCCTTATAATTCCCTAGTATATGGTACTGAGGTACCCAGGGTATTGGGGTTCCAGGAGATCCCTATGGGCTGCAGCATTTCTTTTGCCACCCATAGGGAGCTCTGACAATTCTTACACAGGCCTGCCACTGCAGCCTGAGTGAAATAACGTCCACGTTATTTCACAGCCATTTTACACTGCACTTAAGTAACTTATAAGTCACCTATATGTCTAACCTTTACCTGGTAAAGGTTAGGTGCAAAGTTTCTTAGTGTGAGGGCACCCTGGCACTAGCCAAGGTGCCCCCACATTGTTCAGAGCCAATTCCCTGAACTTTGTGAGTGCGGGGACACCATTACACGTGTGCACTACATATAGGTCACTACCTATATGTAGCTTCACAATGGTAACTCCGAATATGGCCATGTAACATGTCTATGATCATGGAATTGCCCCCTCTATGCCATCCTGGCATAGTTGGCACAGTCCCATGATCCCAGTGGGCTGTAGCACAGACCCTGGTACTGCCAAACTGCCCTTCCTGGGGTTTCACTGCAGCTACTGCTGCTGCCAACCCCTCAGACAGGCATCTGCCCTCCTGGGGTCCAGCCAGGCCTGGCCCAGGATGGCAGAACAAAGAACTTCCTCTGAGAGAGGGTGTGACACCCTCTCCCTTTGGAAAATGGTGTGAAGGCAGGGGAGGAGTAGCCTCCCCAGCCTCTGGAAATGCTTTCTTGGGCACAGAGGTGCCCAATTCTGCATAAGCCAGTCTACACCGGTTCAGGGACCCCTTAGCCCTGCTCTGGCGCGAAACTGGACAAAGGAAAGGGGAGTGACCACTCCCCTGACCTGCACCTCCCCTGGGAGGTGTCCAGAGCTCCTCCAGTGTGCTCCAGACCTCTGCCATCTTGGAAACAGAGGTGCTGCTGGCACACTGGACTGCTCTGAGTGGCCAGTGCCACCAGGTGACGTCAGAGACTCCTTGTGATAGGCTCCTTCAGGTGTTGCTAGCCTATCCTCTCTCCTAGGTAGCCAAACCCTCTTTTCTGGCTATTTAGGGTCTCTGTCTCTGGGGAAACTTTAGATAACGAATGCAAGAGCTCATCCGAGTTCCTCTGCATCTCTCTCTTCACCTTCTGATAAGGAATCGACTGCTGACCGCGCTGGAAGCCTGCAAACCTGCAACATAGTAGCAAAGACGACTACTGCAACTCTGTAACGCTGATCCTGCCGCCTTCTCGACTGTTTTCCTGCTTGTGCATGCTGTGGGGGTAGTCTGCCTCCTCTCTGCACCAGAAGCTCCGAAGAAATCTCCCGTGGGTCGACGGAATCTTCCCCCTGCAACCGCAGGCACCAAAAAGCTGCATTACCGGTCCCTTGGGTCTCCTCTCAGCACGACGAGCGAGGTCCCTCGAATCCAGCGACTCTGTCCAAGTGACCCCCACAGTCCAGTGACTCTTCAGTCCAAGTTTGGTGGAGGTAAGTCCTTGCCTCACCTCGCTTGGCTGCATTGCTGGGAACCGCGACTTTGCAGCTACTCCGGCCCCTGTGCATTTCCGGCGGAAATCCTTTGTGCACAGCCAAGCCTGGGTCCACAGCACTCTAACCTACATTGCACGACTTTCTAAGTTGGTCTCCGGCGACGTGGGACTCCTTTGTGCAACTTCGGCGAGCACCGTTTCACGCATCCTCGTAGTGCCTGTTTCTGGCACTTCTCCGGGTGCTACCGGCTTCAGAGAGGGCTCCTTGTCTTGCTCGACGTCCCCTCTCTCTGCTGGTCCAATTTGCGACCTCCTGGTCCCTCCTGGGCCCCAGCAGCGTCCAAAAACGCCAAACGCACGATTTGCGACTAGCAAGGCTTGTTGGCGTCCTATCGGCGGGAAAACACTTCTGCACGACTCTCCAAGGCGAGAGGGATCCGTCCACCAAAGGGGAAGTCTCTAGCCCTTTTCGTTCCTGCAGAAACCTCAGCTTCTTCTGTCCAGTAGAAGCTTCTTTGCACCCGCAGCTGGCATTTCCTGGGCATCTGCCCATCTCCGACTTGCTTGTGACTTTTGGACTTGGTCCCCTTGTTCCACAGGTACCCTAGATTGGAAATCCACAGTTGTTGCATTGCTGGTTTGTGTCTTTCCTGCATTATTCCTCTAACACGACTTCTTTGCCCTTAGAGGAACTTTAGTGCACTTTGCACTCACTTTTCAGGGTCTTGGGGAGGGTTATTTTTCTAACTCTCACTATTTTCTAATAGTCCCAGCGACCCTCTACAAGGTCACATAGGTTTGGGGTCCATTCGTGGTTCGCATTCCACTTTTGGAGTATATGGTTTGTGTTGCCCCTATCCCTATGTTTCCCCATTGCATCCTATTGTAACTATACATTGTTTGCACTGTTTTCTAAGACTATACTGCATATTTTTGCTATTGTGTATATATATCTTGTGTATATTTCCTATCCTCTCACTGAGGGTACACTCTAAGATACTTTGGCATATTGTCATAAAAATAAAGTCCCTTTATTTTTAGTATAACTGTGTATTGTGTTTTCTTATGATATTGTGCATATGACACTAAGTGGTACTGTGGTAGCTTCACACGTCTCCTAGTTCAGCCTAAGCTGCTCTGCTAAGCTACCATTATCTATCAGCCTAAGCTGCTAGACACCCTATACACTAATAAGGGATAACTGGGCCTGGTGCAAGGTGCAAGTACCCCTTGGTACTCACTACAAGCCAGTCCAGCCTCCTACATTGGTTGTGCAGTGGTGGGATAAGTGCTTGAGACTACTTACCACTCTTGTCATTGTACTTTTCATAAGAGAAAAATATACAAAACAAGGTCAGTGTATATACACATAGCCAAAAAGTTTTGCATTTCCTCTTTTCACTCTTTTCTAAGTGCTGAAAAGTACTTCTAAACTTTCAAAAAGTTCTTAAAAGTTTAAAAAGTTTTTTTCTGTCTTTCCAAAAAGTTCTGAAAACTTTTTTCTCTTTTTCTATCACTTTAACTCTCTCTAAAAATGTCTGGCACAGGCCAAAATGTTGATCTGTCCAAACTTGCATATGACAACCTTAGCTGGAAAAGAGCAAGGAGTCTCTGTGTAGAGAGAGGTTTGAGTGTAGGGAAGAATCCTTCCTTGGAACTGTTACTTAATATGCTTAGAGAACAGGATAAGGCCATAGGTGCCTCATCTGTTGAAAAATTACCTAATAGTTCTCAATCTGATTCAGGGACTCCCCCAGGAAAAGATTCAGGAAAGAAACTTCCTAGCCTGCCCATTACTAGACAGTCTAGCATAGTTGGTAATGATGATGAGCCACACCATATAAATAGTGTTGTCTCACATCATAGCAAAAGCATTTATTCTCACCATACTGGTAGTAATGTTTCTGTTAACCAAGCTGTTAGGGTGGCTTCTGTAAGGGACAGGTCTCCTTCTGTTCATTCCCATCATAGCTCTGTTTCTAGGAATGTCCCTCCCACCAACCCTGATGACAGAATGTTAGAGAGGGAACTCAATAAGTTGAGGGTGGAACAAACCAGACTGAAGCTTAAAAAGCAACAGCTGGATTTGGATAGACAGTCTTTTGAATTAGAGAAGGAAAGACAGAAGTTGGGTTTAGATACCCATGGTGGCAGCAGCAGTATTCCCCAAAGTCATCCTGCAAAAGAGCATGATTCCAGGAATCTGCACAAGATAGTTCCCCCTTATAAGGAGGGGGATGACATTAACAAGTGGTTTGCTGCACTTGAGAGGGCCTGTGTTGTACAGGATGTCCCTCAAAGGCAGTGGGCTGCTATCCTATGGCTATCATTTAGTGGAAAAGGTAGGGATAGGCTCCTTACTGTGAAAGAAAATGATGCTAATAATTTCCAAGTTCTTAAGAATGCACTCCTGGATGATGGTTATGGCTTAACCACTGAACAGTACAGGATAAAGTTCAGAGAGACCAAAAAGGAGTCTTCACAAGACTGGGTTGATTCATTGACCATTCAGTGAAGGCCTTGGAGGGGTGTTACATGGCAGTAAAGTTACTGATTATGACAGCCTGTATAACTTGATCCTGAGAGAGCATATTCTTAATAATTGTGTGTCTGATTTGTTGCACCAGTACTTGGTGGACTCTGATCTGACCTCTCCCCAAGAATTGGGAAAGAAGGCAGACAAATGGGTCAGAACAAGGGTGAACAGAAAAGTTCATACAGGGGGTGACAAAGATGGCAACAAAAAGAAGGATGGTAAGTCTTCTGACAAGGGTGGGGACAAATCTAAAAATGAGTCTTCATCAGGCCCACAAAAACACTCTGGTGGGGGTGGTGGCCCAAATCCTCTTTAATCAGAACAAGGAAAAGAAACCATGGTGCTCATTTATGTAAATAAAAGGCCATTGGACAACAGATCCCAGTTGTCCAAAGAAAGGCACCACTGCTCCTACCACTACAACCCCTACTGCTACACCTAGTGTCCCTACAAATAGCAGTGGTGGTGGGAGCAAACCTACTAATAGCCAATCCAAGGGAGTAGCTGGCTCAAATTTGGTAATTTAGTTGGGGTTGGCCTTGTTAGGGAGGTCACAGAGGCTGTGTTAGTCTCTGAGGGGGGTATTGATCTAGCCACCTTAGTTGCTTGTCCCCTTAATATGGATAAGTACAAGCAGCTACCCTAATAAATGGTGTTGAGTTCAGGCCTACAGGGACACAGGTGCCAGTGTCACAATGGTGATTGAGAACTGGTGCACCCTGAACAACACATACTTGGACACCAGTACCAAGTAACCGATGCTCACAACATAACACAAAGCCACCCCATGGCTGTTGTAAATCTCAACTGGGGGGGGGGGGTAACTGGTCCAAAGAAAGTTGTGGTAGCCACAGATTTACCTGTAGACTGTCTACTAGGGAATGATTTGGAGACATCAGCTTGGTCAGATGTGGAGTTGGAGGCCCATGCAGCAATGCTGGGCATCCCAGGGCATATTTTTGCTTTGACAAGGGCTCAGGCCAAAAAGCAAAAAGGACAGGGAAGCTTGGATCCTGGAACAATGGACCAAGTGCTCCCTAAAGCTAGGGCTGGTAGAAGCAAACCACTTCCTACTATCCCTCCCTCTACAGTGGATTCTACTTCTGAGGAAGAAGAATTCCCTCCCTGTGCAGAACCTACACCAGAGGAGCTGGAAGCAGACACTGCTGAGCTTTTGGGTGAAGGGGGGCCTGCCAGAGAGGAGCTGAGTGTGGCACAGCAAACCTGTCCCACATTAGAGGGTCTCAGACAGCAAGCTGTCAAACAGGCTAATGGGGATGTCAGTGACTCTCACAGAGTTTACTGGGAGGACAACCTCTTGTACACTGAGCATAGGGATCCTAAACCTGGAGCTGCCAGGAGATTAGTGATTCCTCAGGAGTACAGAAAGTTCCTCCTAACACTGGCACATGACATTCCCCTAGCTGGGCACCTGGGTCAAATGAAAACTTGGGACAGATTGGTTCCATTGTTTCATTGGCCTAGGATGTCTGAGGACACAAAGGAATTTTGTAAGTCCTGTGAAACCTGTCAAGCCAGTGGCAAGACAGGTGGCACTCCAAAGGCACCCCTTATCCCACTGCCTGTGGTTGGGGTTCCCTTTGAAAGGGTAGGGGTTGACATAGTTGGCCCCCTTGACCCTCCTACTGCTTCAGGCAATAGGTTTATCTTGGTGGTAGTGGACCATGCCACAAGATATCCTGAAGCAATTCCTTTAAGGACCACTACAGCTCCTGCAGTGGCAAAGGCCCTCCTGGGAATATTTTCCAGGGTGGGCTTCCCAAAGGAAGTAGTATCAGACAGGGGAAGCAATTTCATGTCTGCATACTTAAAGGCCATGTGGAAGGAGTGTGGTGTAACGTACAAGTTCACAACACCCTATCATCCACAAACAAATGGACTGGTGGAGAGATTTAATAAAACTCTCAAAGGCATGATTATGGGTCTCCCTGAAAAACTCCGCAGGAGATGGGATATCCTTCTACCATGCCTCCTTTTTGCCTACAGGGAGGTACCCCAGAAAGGAGTGGGCTTCAGCCCCTTTGAACTTCTTTTTGGACACCCTGTTAGGGGTCCACTCACACTTGTAAAGGAGGGTTGGGAACAACCTTTAAAAGCTCCTAAGCAGGATATTGTGGATTATGTACTTGGCCTCAGATCAAGGATGGCTGAGTACATGAAAAAGGCCAGTAAAAACCTTCAGGCCAGCCAAGAGCTCCAGAAGCAATGGCATGATCAGAAGGCTGTTTTGGTTCAGTACCAACCAGGGCAGAAAGTGTGGGTCTTGGAGCCTGTGGCCCCAAGAGCACTCCAAGATAAATGGAGTGGACCCCACACAATTGTTGAAAAGAAGGGTGAAGTCACCTACTTGGTTGACTTAGGCACTGCCAGGAGTCCCCTTAGGGTGCTCCATGTCAACCGCCTGAAACCCTACTATGACAGGGCTGATCTCACCCTGCTCATGGCAACTGATGAGGGACAGGAAGAAGACAGTGATCCTCTACCTGATCTCTTCTCTTCCACAGAACAAGATGCTCTTGTGGAAGGTGTAGTTTTGGCAGATTGTCTTACTGCTGAGCAGAAAGACCATTGCATAAATCTCCTAGGACAATTTTCAGAACTCTTCTCTACTGTGCCAGGCACCACTTCTTGGTGTGAGCACACTATAGATACTGGAGACAGTTTACCTGTCAAAAGTAAGATCTATAGGCAGCCTGACCATGTCAGGGACTGCATAAAGCAAGAAGTTCAGAAAATGTTGGAACTAGGAGTGGTTGAGCACTCTGACAGTCCATGGGCTTCTCCTGTTGTACTGGTACCAAAACCCAATTCTAAAGATGGAAAGAAGGAAATGCGGTTTTGTGTAGACTATAGAGGTCTCAACTTGGTAACCAAAACTGATGCTCACCCTATACCCAGGGCAGATGAGCTCATAGATACACTGGCATCTGCCAAGTATCTAAGCACTTTTGATTTGACTGCAGGGTATTGGCAGATCAAATTATCAGAAGATGCTAAACCTAAGACTGCATTTTCTACCATTGGAGGACATTACCAGTTTACTATAATGCCTTTTGGTTTGAAAAATGCACCTGCCACTTTTCAGAGGTTGGTGAACACAGTCCTGCAAGGGCTGGAAGCTTTCAGTGCAGCATATTTGGACGATATAGCTGTCTTTAGCTCCAGCTGGGATGATCACCTGGTCCACCTATGGAAAGTTTTGGAGGCCCTGCAAAAGGCAGGCCTCACTATCAAGGCTTCAAAGTGCCAGATAGGGCAGGGTAAGGTGGTTTATCTGGGACACCTTGTTGGTGGGGAACAGATTGCACCACTGCAGGGGAAAATCCAAACAATTATTGATTGGGTTCCCCCTACCACTCAGACTCAGGTGAGAGCCTTCCTAGGCCTCACTGGGTATTACAGGAGGTTCATTAAGAACTATGGCTCCATTGCAGCCCCTCTTAATGACCTCACATCCAAGAAAATGCCTAAAAAGGTATTATGGACAGCAAACTGTCAGAAAGCTTTTGAGGAGCTGAAGCAGGCCATGTGCTCTGCACCTGTCCTGAAAAGCCCTTGTTACTCTAAAAAATTCTATGTCCAGACTGATGCATCTGAATTAGGAGTAGGGGCAGTCCTATCACAACTTAATTCTGAGGGCCAGGATCAACCTGTTGCTTTTATTAGTAGGAGGTTGACCCCTAGAGAAAAGCGTTGGTCTGCCATTGAGAGGGAGGCCTTTGCTGTGGTCTGGGCTCTGAAGAAGTTGAGGCCATACCTGTTTGGCACTCACTTCATTGTTCAGACAGACCACAAACCTCTACTTTGGCTAAAACAAATGAAAGGTGAAAATCCTAAATTGTTGAGGTGGTCCATATCCCTACAGGGAATGGACTATACAGTGGAACATAGACCTGGGAGTAGCCACTCCAATGCAGATGGACTCTCCAGATATTTCCACTTAGACAATGAAGACTCATCAGGTCATGGCTAGTCTTATTGTCCTTCGTTTGGGGGGGGGTTGTGTAGGAAAGTACCATCTTGCCTGGCATGTTACCCCCATTTTTCACTGTATATATGTTGTTTTAGTTGTATGTGTCACTGGGACCCTGGTAACCCAGGGCCCCAGTGCTCATAAGTGTGCCTGAATGTGTTACCTGTGTAGTGACTAACTGTCTCACTGAGGCTCTGCTAATCAGAACCTCAGTGGTTATGCTCTCTCATTTCTTTCCAAATTGTCACTAACAGGCTAGTGACCATTTTTACCAATTTACATTGGCTTACTGGAACACCCTTATAATTCCCTAGTATATGGTACTGAGGTACCCAGGGTATTGGGGTTCCAGGAGATCCCTATGGGCTGCAGCATTTCTTTTGCCACCCATAGGGAGCTCTGACAATTCTTACACAGGCCTGCCACTGCAGCCTGAGTGAAATAACGTCCACGTTATTTCACAGCCATTTTACACTGCAC
Organism: Pleurodeles waltl; assembly: GCF_031143425.1. Taxonomy (NCBI): domain Eukaryota; kingdom Metazoa; phylum Chordata; class Amphibia; order Caudata; family Salamandridae; genus Pleurodeles; species Pleurodeles waltl. The sequence continues at coordinate 443,751,098 of NC_090447.1, forward strand.
TTAAGTAACTTATAAGTCACCTATATGTCTAACCTTTACCTGGTAAAGGTTAGGTGCAAAGTTACTTAGTGTGAGGGCACCCTGGCACTAGCCAAGGTGCCCCCACATTGTTCAGAGCCAATTCCCTGAACTTTGTGAGTGCGGGGACACCATTACACGCGTGCACTACATATAGGTCACTACCTATATGTAGCTTCACAATGGTAACTCCGAATATGGCCATGTAACATGTCTATGATCATGGAATTGCCCCCTCTATGCCATCCTGGCATAGTTGGCACAGTCCCATGATCCCAGTGGTCTGTAGCACAGACCCTGGTACTGCCAAACTGCCCTTCCTGGGGTTTCACTGCAGCTACTGCTGCTGCCAACCCCTCAGACAGGCATCTGCCCTCCTGGGGTCCAGCCAGGCCTGGCCCAGGATGGCAGAACAAAGAACTTCCTCTGAGAGAGGGTGTGACACCCTCTCCCTTTGGAAAATGGTGTGAAGGCAGGGGAGGAGTAGCCTCCCCAGCCTCTGGAAATGCTTTCTTGGGCACAGAGGTGCCCAATTCTGCATAAGCCAGTCTACACCGGTTCAGGGACCCCTTAGCCCTGCTCTGGCGCGAAACTGGACAAAGGAAAGGGGAGTGACCACTCCTCTGACCTGCACCTCCCCTGGGAGGTGTCTAGAGCTCCTCCAGTGTGCTCCAGACCTCTGCCATCTTGGAAACAGAGGTGCTGCTGGCACACTGGACTGCTCTGAGTGGCCAGTGCCACCAGGTGACGTCAGAGACTCCTTGTGATAGGCTCCTTCAGGTGTTGCTAACCTATCCTCTCTCCTAGGTAGCCAAACCCTCTTTTCTGGCTATTTAGGGTCTCTGTCTCTGGGGAAACTTTAGATAACGAATGCAAGAGCTCATCCGAGTTCCTCTGCATCTCTCTCTTCACCTTCTGATAAGGAATCGACTGCTGACCGCGCTGGAAGCCTGCAAACCTGCAACATAGTAGCAAAGACGACTACTGCAACTCTGTAACGCTGATCCTGCCGCCTTCTCAACTGTTTTCCTGCTTGTGCATGCTGTGGGGGTAGTCTGCCTCCTCTCTGCACCAGAAGCTCCGAAGAAATCTCCCGTGGGTCGACGGAATCTTCCCCCTGCAACCGCAGGCACCAAAAAGCTGCATTACCGGTCCCTTGGGTCTCCTCTCAGCACGACGAGCGAGGTCCCTCGAATCCAGCGACTCTGTCCAAGTGACCCCCACAGTCCAGTGACTCTTCAGTCCAAGTTTGGTGGAGGTAAGTCCTTGCCTCACCTCGCTGGGCTGCATTGCTGGGAACCGCGACTTTGCAGCTACTCCGGCCCCTGTGCACTTCCGGCGGAAATCCTTTGTGCACAGCCAAGCCTGGATCCACGGCACTCTAACCTACATTGCACGACTTTCTAAGTTGGTCTCCGGCGACGTGGGACTCCTTTGTGCAACTTCGGCGAGCACCGTTTCACGTATCCTCGTAGTGCCTGTTTCTGGCACTTCTCCGGGCGCTACCGGCTTCAGAGAGGGCTCCTTGTCTTGCTCGACGTCCCCTCTCTCTGCTGGTCCAATTTGCGACCTCCTGGTCCCTCCTGGGCCCCAGCAGCGTCCAAAAACGCTAAACGCACGATTTGCGACTAGCAAGGCTTGTTGGCGTCCTTTCGGCGGGAAAACACTTCTGCACGACTCTCCAAGGCGAGAGGGATCCGTCCACCAAAGGGGAAGTCTCTAGCCCTTTTTGTTCCTGCAGAAACCTCAGCTTCTTCTGTCCAGTAGAAGCTTCTTTGCACCCGCAGCTGGCATTTCCTGGGCATCTGCCCATCTCCGACTTGCTTGTGACTTTTGGACTTGGTCCCCTTGTTCCACAGGTACCCTAGATTGGAAATCCACAGTTGTTGCATTGCTGGTTTGTGTCTTTCCTGCATTATTCCTCTAACATGACTTCTTTGCCCTTAGAGGAACTTTAGTGCACTTTGCACTCACTTTTCAGGGTCTTGGGGAGGGTTATTTTTCTAACTCTCACTATTTTCTAATAGTCCCAGCGACCCTCTACAAGGTCACATAGGTTTGGGGTCCATTCGTGGTTCGCATTCCACTTTTGGAGTATATGGTTTGTGTTGCCCCTATCCCTATGTTTCCCCATTGCATCCTATTGTAACTATACATTGTTTGCACTGTTTTCTAAGACTATACTGCATATTTTTGCTATTGTGTATATATATCTTGTGTATATTTCCTATCCTCTCACTGAGGGTACACTCTAAGATACTTTGGCATATTGTCATAAAAATAAAGTCCCTTTATTTTTAGTATAACTGTGTATTGTGTTTTCTTATGATATTGTGCATATGACACTAAGTGGTACTGTGGTAGCTTCACACGTCTCCTAGTTCAGCCTAAGCTGCTCTGCTAAGCTACCATTATCTATCAGCCTAAGCTGCTAGACACCCTATACACTAATAAGGGATAACTGGGCCTGGTGCAAGGTGCAAGTACCCCTTGGTACTCACTACAAGCCAGTCCAGCCTCCTACAATCAGGGGCAGTGGTATCTCCTATCAACGGCCCATCTCAGCAATGTCCTGCTCCTCAGCTCTGCCCAACGCACCGGCCCAGGGCCCTCACTGCCCCTCCGGTGGCATGCTCAAAGCTGCGCACCCAGGGTCAAGTTCTCTTCCTCAGTGCTTCCCACTTCCTTTGGGTCTTATCAGGGTTTGCATGCCTCCCTAAGGCCGAGAGTGTTTTTAGACTCAAAGCCTCCCGGCAGCAGCAGGTTGAGACACCCTCTGTCTCAGGGGGCTCTGCGCCCCCCAAAAGACTACTTCACAGTTAGGAGCCTCTCCGCTCTGCACTAGGTACCAGTCAGCCACGTTGTCCCTCGGTACCTGTCTGGCATTCTCCCCAGCCTCTCCACCGGTCAGTCACTCAACACAGCCACCAAGGCCTGGTGGAGCACGATAGAAAAGAAGTTCCCCTCGCAGCGTGTTCGGCTTAGTCCGGCCTACATCCTGGCCTCATCCACTCAGCAGCACTCCGCTCGTGGACCCATCTACCTACGGGTCTCGGCGGTGACTATTCTGTCACCCATCCATCACCAAAGACATCAGGATGTATTCCCAGCCCCTGGCAGCTCCACAGTCTGCCACGGGCAGCAGAAAGACTGGCGATCTTGAGGAGTCACACTACAGCTTAAATGTCATCAGCCACCTTGGTTCACGAGTAGTCACGATCTGGAGAAGTCGGAGTAGCTCATATAACTATTACTGCCTAACAAGTTTTCGTAACATTTTTGATTGGAGGTAAAGTATTAGATGTAACATTTTGCATTATTCACATACATTATTAATATTTACATTTTTAAATAACGGGACATGATACAGTTTGTATTTTTTAGTTTTTTCAAAATGTATACAATGTATACATAAGAAAAAAAGTATTGGTTTTTAACAACGATTTAAATTTATTTCTCAAATACATGCTACATATTCTTTACAACATTGTTTGGTACTTTTCACTTTTCACGTTTTTTTTTTTAATGATGGTACACACATTTTTTCAAAGACATACATTTGTACAACATATTTTTTCCAACCAGCCTTTATATGGTTTTAAAGTATATTATAAATAAATAATACCACACTATTTAATGTTTTGTTTTAAATGTATTATGTATTGTAAGCTTTAAATAAATGTGTTATATTTGTATGTAACATTTATTGACATGTTTTACATTTTTGTGAAATTTTCACAGTTTTTAAAACTTTAAAAAAAAAATTCATTTAAAGTTGTATTGTTTTTTTATACCGAATTAGTTCTTTGCTTTCATTGAGCAGCCTGCTTAACACCTTCGCTGCCTGGCTTTTTCCCCCTCATATGCAAGGCCTTTTTTTGGCTATTTGTGGCAGTTCGTGCTTAGGCCCTCATAAGTTTTTGTCCACATAAGCTACCCACGCCAAATTTGCGACTTTTCCCAACATCCTAGGGATTCTAGGGGTAACCAGAGTTTGTGGGTTCCCCTGAAGGCGACAAAGAAATTAGCCAAAATACCGCGAACATTTCGCTTTTTTTTTAAATGGGAAAAAAGGGTTGCAGAAGAAGGCTTGTGTTTTTTTCCCCTGAAAATGTCATCAGCAAAGGGTTTGCGGTGCTACAATCACCATCTTTCCGGCTTCCAGGAACAGGCAGACTTGAATCAGAAAACCCAATTTTTCAACTCAATTTTGGCATTTTACTGGGACATACCCCATTTTTACTATTTTTTGTGCTTTCACCCTCCTTCCAGTTAGTGACAGAAATGGGTGTGAAACTAATGCTGGTTCCCAGAAAGCTAAACATTTCTGAAAGGTAGACACAATTCTGAATTCAGCAAGGGGTAATTTGTGTAGATCCTACAAGGTTTTCCTACAGAAAATAATAGCTGAAATAAAAAATATTGAAATTGAGGTGAAAAAAACAGCCATTTTTCTCCACGTTTTACTCTGAAACTTTTTCCTGCAATGTCAGATGTTTGAAAGCAATATACCGTTACGTCTGCTGGACTCTTCTGGTTGCAGGGATATATAGGGCTTGTAGGTTCATCAAGAACCCTAGGTAAATGAGATGCATCTTGCAATGGGTTTTCATTCTATAGCGGGTATACAGCAATTCATTTGCTGAAATATAAAGAGTGAGAAATAGGTATCAAGAAAACCGTTGTCTTTCCAAAATGGGCACAAGATAAGGTGTTGAGAAGCAGTGGTGATTTGCACATCTCTGAATTCCGGGGTGCCCATACTAGCATGTGAATTACAGGGCATTTCTCAAGTAGACATCTTTTTTATACACTGTCTTACATTTGAAAGAAAAAAATGTAGAGAAAGACAAGGGGCAATAACACTTGTTTTGCTATTCTGTGTTCCCCCAAGTCTCCCGATGAAAATGGTACCTCACTTGTGTGGGTAGGCCTAATGCTCGCGACAGGAAACGCAACATAGACACATCAAATTTTTACATTGACATCTGATGTGTTTTTTGCAAAGTGCATAGCTGTAGATTTTGGCCTCTAGCTCAGCCGGCATGTAGGGAAACCTACCAAACCTCTGCATTTTTAAAAACTAAACACCTAGGTGAATCCAAGATGTCTTTTGGGGCTCTCACCAGGTTCTGTTACCCAGAATCCATTGCAAACCTCAAAATGTAGCCAAACAAACACTTTTTCCTCACATTTTGATGACAGAAGGTTCAGGAATCTGAGAGGAGCCACACATTTCCTTCCACCCAGCATTCCCCCAAGTCTCCCGATAAAAATGGTACCTCACTTGTGTGGGTAGGCCTAGTGCCTGCAAAAAGAAATGCCCCAAATCGCTATCTGGACACATCAAAATGATCAAATACAAAACTACCTGTTTTTGTTAGGGGGGGGAGTCCAGAGAGGTGTGACTTGCGTGGATACCCCAGTGTTCTCTTACCCAGAATCCTCAGCAAACGTCAAATTTAGCTAAAAAATATTTTTTTTCACTTTTCTGTGTGGGATCACCGCACCGGGACAAATTTCCTACTACCCAACGTTCTCCTCAGTCTCCCAGTAAAAATTATACCTCACTTGTGTAGGTGGGCCAAGTGCCTGTGACAGGGAAGGGCCAAAAACATGTTGATATTGAGGGGGAACCAAAGTGGGTCCAAAAGGGCAGTTTGAAAAAAATCATTTTTAGGCTGACAAGTGGGGCAGAATTTTTATCGGTAGAGATGAGACAATGCTGGTGGTAGGAATTTTGTGGATTCCTGCAGCTTCCGGAAGGTTCCATCACAAAAATGTGGAAAAAATGTGTGATTTCCAGCAAAGTTGGAGGTTTGCAGGGCATTGTGGTTAAGAAAATGGTGCGGGGTGCAAGTGAAGCACATCACCATGGACTCACCCAGCTGTTTAGTTTTGAGATGTGTGTAAGTCTTGTGGATTTTCTACAAGTCCAAAAAGTGCAGCCCTCACCATTCCAAGTGGGACGATTTTGAGAGTTAGCCAAGCTGTCATGGCCCAAATGTAAAACCAAAACCCAAAACAATCAAATATCCTCTTGTTTGCCATGGGATAAGATGTTTTAGTGTGCAAGTACCCAAGGGTAGGTCGCTCCCCCTGCCGCTGCAGCTCCTCCAGCTCCTCCAGGTTCCTGAGACCCACCTCGCAGTAAGTACCCCCCACCTCCCAGCCCCTCGCCCTGCCCCGCGCTACTCACCCTCTCTCCTGCTCCTGCTTCTTTTCTTCCTCTCTGTTCTTCCTCCTCGCTCCTCTTCTGTAATCTTCTTCTGTACTCTTCTTTTCCCCGTCTTCTCTCTTCTTCTGTGTGCTTCTCAGCCTCTCCTGTCGCCTCTCTTCTTCTTCATCTTCTTCTGTGGTCTTCTGCCTTCTGTTCTTCGTCTTCTGTATCTTCTTCTGTGATCTTCTGTCTTCTGCTTCTTCGTCTTCTGTTCTTCTGTTCTTCTGTCTTCTGTTCTTCTGCTTTCTCCGTCCTCCGTCTTCTGTTTCTTCCCGCGCCTGCCCTCCTGCCTCATCCCCCTCCCTCACTCGCCTCCCCCTCTCTATCACCCCTATCTACCCCGTTCGCTATCTGCCTCCCTCACTCCTCCTATCTACCAATCTACCTATCTCTCTATCTCACTATCTAACTCCCTCACTCACCACCTCCTCCTATCTACCTATTTTTCTATCTCTCCACCTATTTCTCCATCTATCTATTTCTCTATCTCTCCCCCCTTCCCACCACCCCCTCTGTTACCTATCTTCCTATCCTCTCACTCTACCTCTCACCCTCACCCACCTCTACAACCCCCCTCCCCTATCTTCCCAACCCTACTCCTATCTCTCTCCCTAATCTCCTAAACCTCCTAACACTCACCCCCCTCCACCCTTAAACCCCCCTCCCCCAGCTCTTCTCACTCTACCTGTCCCCCCCTCCCTCGCGCTTTCCCGCCGCGACCTCCTGCACGCCCCCGCCCCCCAGCTCCCATTCGCCACCAGCTGACCCCTCCCCCCCTCCCTCTTATGGCGGCCGCTGTGCGACCGCGCAGCGGGCGCGCCCACAGAGGCAACCGTCCGCGCCTGGCCCGCGCCCAGCGCCACGACCCCTGGTCCCCAGCCTCCCAAGCCAGCTGATCCACTACGACCCCACCACCCTCCACGCCCTCAACCCAGGGCGCTCCAACACCTGCTTCCAAGCTCACCCCAAACGCACCCATGGACCCTTCGCCTGCAACTCCTGCAAACGCATCTTCCACCACGCAACTACCACGACCACCAGCCCACGCGCCATCAACCACCTCAAGTGCATCCTGGTCAACGCTCGTTCTGTCCACAAGCACGCCGTTGAACTCTGGGACCTCCTGGACTCCACAGCACCGGACGTCGCCTTCATCACGGAGACCTGGATGAACGCCTCTTCGGCCCCAGACATCGCCACTGCCATCCCCGAAGGCTACAAGATCTCCAGAAAAGACCGCACCAACCAAGTAGGAGGAGGTATCGCCATCGTCTTCAAAGACTCCATTAGCGTCACCACCTCCACCAAAGACACCCCTCTCGCCGCTGAACATCTGCATTTTCAGATTCGCACCGACCCCAGGACTACCCTCAGAGGATCCCTCGTCTACCGTCCCCCCGGACCGCGCGCCCCTTTCAGCGACTCGCACGCCGTCGCCTCGCCGGACTACATCCTCCTAGGCGACCTCAACTTCCATCTGGAACAAAACAACGACCCCAACACCACCGCCCTGCTCGACAACCTCGCCAACCTCGGTCTCAAGCAACTGGTGAACACCGCCACCCACATTGCCGGACACACGCTTGACCCTATCTTCTCCGCCAGCAAACACGTCTTCTTTAGCCACACCTCCGCTCTACACTGGACCGACCACAGCTGTGTCTCCGCACTCAACCCATCCCTCATCGACAGTGGAACAAAATCCCCGAAGAGCAACTCTTCTCCGCACTCGCCGTCAACCAACCCACCCTCACCACCGACCCCAACGACGCAGCCCTCAGCCTCTCGAACTGGATCGCCAACTGCGCAGACAACCTTGTTCCCCTCAGACGCACGCATCAACAGGCCATGACCAAAAAAACTCTCTGGTTCTCTGACACCCTCAAAGAATCGAAGAAAACTTGTTGCGCTCTCGAGAAGGCCTGGCGCAAGGACTACACCACCGACAACATGACCGCCCTCAAAAACACAACCCGCGAACACCACCACCTGATCCGCACAGCCAAAAGGAACTTTTTCACTGACAGACTGGACAAAAACAGCCACAACAGCAGAGAACATTTTAGCATTGTCAAAGAGTTCTCCAACCCCAACGCCAACGCCAACACGCCCTCACAAGACTTGTGCAACTCCATCGCCACGTTCTTCCATCGCAAGATCAGCGACCTCCACGACAGCTTTGGACACCAGACCCAACCAAGCATCACCGAACCCACACCCCCGACCATCACCCTCAACGACTGGACCCACATCAACACTGAAGAAACCAAAACCACCATGAACTCTATCCACTCCGGCGCCCCATCGGACCCCTGCCCTCACTTCATCTTCAATAAAGCCGACGACATCATCGCCCCGCACCTCCAGGCCGTCATCAACTCTTCATTTTCTTCTGCTACCTTCCCCGAATGCTGGAAACACGCTGAAGTCAACGCCCTACTAAAGAAACCTACGGCTGACCCGAGGGACCTGAAAAACTTCCACCCCATCTCGCTCCTCCCCTTCCCCGCCAAGGTAATAGAGAAGACCGTCAACAAACAGCTGACCACCTTCCTGGAAGACAACAAACTGCTCGACCCTTCACAAACCGGATTCCGAACCAACCACAGCACTGAAACCGCCCTCATCTCAGTCACAGACAACATCAGAACCCTGATGGACAACGGTGAAACAGTCGCCCTCATCCTCCTCGACCTCTCAGCTGCCTTCGACACCGTCTGTCACCGCACCCTAATTACCCGCCTCCACTCCACCGGGATCCAAGGCCAGGCCCTGGACTGGATCGTCTCCTTCCTCTCAAACCTATCTCAAAGAGTTTACCTCCCACCGTTTCGCTCAGACCCCACCGAGATCATCTGCGGCGTACCTCAAGGCTCATCGCTCAGCCCGACATTCTTCAATGTCTACATGAGCCCCCTCGCCGACATCGTACACAAGCACGACATCATCATCACCTCCTACGCCGACGACACCCAACTTATACTCTCCCTCACCAAGGGCCCCGCCAGCGCCAAGACCAATCTACAAGAGGGCATGAAGGACGTCGCAGATTGGATGAGGCTCAGCCGCCTAAAGCTGAACTCTGACAAAACGGAAGTCCTCATCCTCGGCAACACCCCGTCTGCTTGGGACGACTCCTGGTGGCCCACGACCCGCGGCACCGCACCGACCCCCGCAGACCACGCCCGCAACCTCGGCTTCATCTTGGACCCTCTTCTCACCATGACCAAGCAAGTCAACGCCGTGACCTCCGCCTGCTTCCTCACCCTCCGCATGCTCTGCAAGATCTTCCGCTGGATCCCCGCCGACACTAGAAAAACCGTGACCCACGCCCTCGTCACGAGCCGCCTGGACTACGGCAACACCCTCTATGCTGGGACCACTGCCAACTCCAAAAATGCCCGCAACGTATTCAAAACGCCTCGGCCCGCCTCATCCTCGACGTACCCCGCAACAGCCACATCTCCGCACACCTGAGACACCTGCATTGGCTCCCAGTCAGCAAAAGGATCACCTTCCGACTTCTCACCCACGCACACAAAGCCCTCCACAACAAGGGAACGGAATACCTCAACCGTCGCCTCAGCTTCTACGCCCCCACCCGTCTCCTCCGATCCTCTGGCCTCGCGCTCGCTGCCGTCCCTCGCATCCGCCGCTCCACGGCGGGTGGGAGGTCCTTCTCCTTCCTGGCAGCCAAGACCTGGAACACCCTCCCCGCCAGCCTCAGGACCACCCAGGACCACTCCGCATTCCGGAGACTCCTCAAAACCTGGCTTTTCGAGCAGCAGTAACCCCCCCCCCCCTTCCCCCTAGCGCCTTGAGACCCGCACGGGTGAGTAGCGCGCTTTATAAATGTTAATGATTTGCAAGGGGAGAACTAAAAGACTGTTACCCCCTTCAGTTGGGGTGGGGCATAACCATGCCCATACTGGTTGTTAGCCACCACCATACTATTTGTTTTTCCAATTCCCTGGCATCTAGTAGCCTTTCTGCCCCCATCCCCCTGCGGTGTGGATCGGGGGTAATTGCCCCATCTGCACACTGGTGGGCAGAACAACTTTGGCCCCATTTATTTGGGGTGGGGGTATTGCCATACCCCACCCTCTTATTTTGAAAAAGAAAATCTTCCCTGGTCTCTGGTGGGCTTTCTGCCCCTCTTGGGGGCAGATGGGCCTTCCAAAAATAGACCGGTCTGCCCCCAAGGGGGGAAGATATGGCCAACAGTAATGCGCCCCCATGGGGAGCGACCCTTGCCCAAGAGGCTGCCCCCCCAAACAAAGCACACACTTACACACACCAATCCCTGGTGCCTATGTGGTTTCTGCCCACCCCCGGGGGCAGATTGGCCTAATAGAAATAGGCTGATCTGGCCCCAAGGGGAGCAGAAATGGCCTAAAATAAATCTCCCCCCCCCCACAGGGGAGCGACCCTTGCTTAAAGGGTCACTCCTGTTGCATGAAATTGGCGCAAAAAAAAAAACCCTGGTGCCTAGTGGTTTCTGCGCCCCTTGGGGGCAGATTGGCCTAATAAAAATAGGCCAATCTGCCAACAAGGGGGGCAGAAATGGCCTAAAATAAATTTCTCCTCCAGGAGAACAACCCTTGTCTAAGGGGTCGCTCCCCTTGCGTGAAATTGATGCAAAAAAAAAATCCCTGATGTCTAAAGGTTTTGCCCCCCCTCGGGGGCAGATGGCCTAATAAAAATAGGCCGCAGAAATGGCCTAAATACAATTTGCCCACCAGGGGAGCGACCCTTGCCTAAGTGGTCGCTCTCCATATATAAAAAAATAAAGTAAACAAAAAATATATATATATCCCTGGTGTCTAGGGGTTTCTCCCCTCCCCTCGGGCAGATCGGCCTAATTATGATAGGCCGATCTGCTCCCGGGGGGGCAGAAAAGGCCTACAAATATTTTGCCAACCTGGGGAGTGGCCTTTGCCCAAGGGGCCGCTCCCCTTATGTATAAATATATTTTAAAAAAATCCCTGGTGCCTAGTCAGATTGGCCTAAAATGGCCTAAAAGTAATTTTGTCCCCAGGGGAGCGACCCTTGCCTGAGGGGTCGCTCTCCACATATAAAAAAAAAAAAAAAAAAAAAAAAACATATCCCTGGTGTCTAGCAGTTTCTACCCCCTGGGGCAGATTGGCCTAATTATAATAGGCTGATCTGCCCCCGGGGGGGCAAAAATGGCCTAAAAATAAATTGACTCCTGGGGAGTGTCCTTTGCCCAAGGGGCCGCTCCCTTTATTCAATAACAAAAAAAAACAATTTCCCTGGTGTCTAGTGGCATTTCTGGTGCCCGATCGCAGAGAATTAGGACAGCAGAAATGCTGAGAAATACATCAAAGGAAAGGAAAGGCCTTTCCTTTCCTTTGATGCCTCTCTCGGCCCCTCCACATGATCAGAGGAGAAATGCTTTTGCATTTCTCCAACGATCCCAAGCACGGAGGGGTAGGCCTCTGATGAGGTCAGGGCGCGATTGCACGCTGATATCATCAGACGCCATGGGGGAGTCAGGGGGAAGCGGGGATGGAAGGGGAAGCGATTCCCCTTCCATCCCTGCCCTGGGGGTGCCGAGGCGAGGCTCATGGGGGGAGCGCTAGCGCTTCCCCCATGACCCAGTCCAAGGACGTAATGGTTACGTCCTTGGCGCCTCAGCCAAGGACGTAACCGTTACGTCCTTGGCTGCCAACAGATTAGTATACTTTTTGTTGTCTATTTGTGTTATGTTTCAATGCTTTTCCTGGGAATGAGATATGGTATGGTGCAGCTATTTTCTGGTGTGCAAATCCTGCTTCCTCCTCACTGCAGTGCAGACAGCCCGCAGTATCACGCGAACCATATCTACACAGGCGTGCAGGCGTGTAATAATTTCTGTTGATATACTTAAAGTGTAAAAGTCTATGGGCCCGATTACGGGGCTGGCGGTCCTAGGACTGCTAGCCTCGCAGTGGTGGTCAGACCGCCAAATTACAGGGCTGGCAGGCGGACCCGCCAACCAACTGCTGTCTCCACCAGGATCTCAGATCCTGACAGGCTGACGGTGGTCTTGGCTGTAATCAGCCCGGGCTGCGATGAAGTCAGTGCTGCCCTGCAGACTACAACCTTATTCTCCGCCAGTCATTTCATGGTGTCCTCACTGTCATGAAAAGGCTGGCGGAAAGAAAGTGCAGGGGTCCCCCTGGCCAGCACCCTTGAAATGCGCACTGTCTGCTGTGCATACAGTGCGCATTTCAAGGGCATTTATGCACTCCTGCGTGCAGCAGCATGGCCGCCGGCTCAATTATGAGCCAGGAACAATGCTGTTGCACCTTTCCCACTGGGCTGTCTGGTGGGAACCATGGTTCCCGACCGTCAGACCAGTGAGAAAGTTGTAATAGGCCTGGTTGGAAGAACTCCGGGACCGTGGCAGTCTTCTCACCATGGGGCTGGCTGGCCGGTGGTTGGCCTGCCAGCCTTATAATGAGGCCCTCTGTCTACTATTCAGTGAGACAGCCTTTACAGCTAAGCAGCAATCCTGCCATTGCTTAGCACTCATGTAGGAGGCTGGCCTGGTTTGTAGTGGGTAACTTACACCTTACACCAGGTCCAGTTATATCTTGTTAGTGAATGTAGCAGCAGCTTAGGCTGATAGAGGTAGCTATAACAGAGAAGCTTAGGCTGAACTAGGAGACATGCAAAGCTAAGGCAATATCACTTATAGTTACACAGTACTTATACACAAGTAAAGACAATACTCAGTGTTACCAAAAATAAAGGTATTTATTTGGGAGACACAGTACCAAAAATATCTTAGAAACCATACGCCTTCTGGAGGTAAGTATTATACACAATATATACACTAGACACCAAAATTAGACAAGTAAATAGTCATAGAACAATGCAAACAGTAGGAAATCCTATAGAATGCAATGGGAGAGAAGAGGTCCAGGGGCAACACAAACCATATACTAAAAAGTGGAATGTGAATCACGAATTCCCCTCTAGACAAGTGTAGTGTGTGCAGAATCGATGGGAGAGTTAGAAAAAGTAAAGGTAAGTAAATTGCCCCACCCCAGAGCCCAGAAAAGCAGGAGTAAAGTGCTGCAAGTTTCATTAGGACACATTACACCTCGTTTTGGGGATTTTACAGCAGCCAACCAAGTCTGCAAAGAACAACTGCTGGATTATTGGACCTGAAGACCTGCAAAGGAAGGGGATCAAGTCCAGAAGTCAAAAGAAGTTCCAGGAAGGACAGGAGCCCCTGCCAACCCAGAAGAGCGAGCAAAAGAAGAGTCCCCGGTTAGTTAAAGACTGCAGAAATGCACCCTAAGAAGATGCAGCGGGTTCCTACTTGAGGCAAAAGATGTCCCACGGCGTGAGGATCGTTGCAGCTGAGAATTCATGTTGGAAGGTGCCAACAAACCTTGGCTACAGCAAAAGTAGTTTTTCAACAAAATGGTGCTGGATGAACCCAGGAGGGACCTGGGGGCCTCAACTCTGTGTGAGGAGGAAGAGGGGGCTCTCAGCACTTTAGAGAGCACTCAGGATGCCAGCCAGCACCCCCAGAAGCCGCAGGATCCAGGTTCAAAGGAGGTGCAAGACACGGTTGATGCAGCACAACAAAAGAAGGTCCGACGCCACCAGAGAACAACTCAGCGAGTTGAGCGTCGCAGGGTGCAGTGCTGGGGACCTGGGCCAGGCTGTGCATGAAGGAATTTTTCAAAGAGTGCACAGTGGCCTCAGGAGGTGATGAAAACATAAAACACAGGGGTACCGTCGTTCTTAGGGAAGGCAAGGTCTTACCTCCTCCAAATTGCATCAGCAGGACCTCAGGACAGTCTATGTCGATGATGTCCACCCTCTGTGTCCTTAGGAGCACTCTTGTCGCCGTGAGAGGAGTCCCAGGGTACCGGTCGTCGACTTGGAAGGTGCCTGCTTGGAGCACGGGAGTGACTCCGTCACTCCACAGGAGATTTCTTCGGTCCTTCTGCTGCAGGATGAAGACAGGGAGTCCCCATTGCAAGCACACCATGGAAACTGTTGCAGTTGCTGACTTGGAGCTGAGGCTGCTGAAGAAAAGTGTCTCTCGTAGACACTTTGTTGCAGTTACAGCGTTTCTTGGAGCACGCTGCGGTTGATCCGAGGTCAGAGGATGCTGAAGTTGTTGCAAATGATTCCTGAGGAAACTTGCAAGCAGAATCTGAAGAGAACCCACAGGAGAGACCCTAAATAACCCTGAGAAGGGGATTGGCTTCCTCATCAGGTATGGACCTATCAGGAGAGGTCTCCGATGTCACCTGCTGGCACTGGCCACTCAGAGCTCTCCAGAGTGCCCCCACACCTTGCAAAGCAAGATGGCTGAAGTCTGGGACACTTTGGAGGAGCTCTGGGCACCACCCCTGAGGTGGTGATGGACAGGGGAGTGGTCACTCCCCTTAGTTTGTCCAGTTTCCCACCAGAGCAGGGGAGAAGGGGTCCCTGAACTGGTGTAGACTGGTTTATGCAAGGAGGGCACCATCTGTGCCCTTCAAAGCATTTCCAGAGGCTGGGGGAGGCTACCCGTCCCCAGCCTGTGGCACCTATTTTCAAAGGGAGAGGGTGTAACACCCTGCTCTCAGAGGAAATGCTTTGTACTGCCTTCCTGGGACTGGGCTGCCCAGACCCGAAGAGAGCAGAACCCTGTCTGTGAGGTGGCAGCAGCTGTAGCTGCAGTGCAAGCCTCATAGAGCTGGTTTGGCAGTACTGGGAGTCCATGGTGGAGCCCCCAGGATGCATGAAATTGGCTCCCCAATACCAGATTTGGAATGGGGGGACAATTCAATGATCTTAGACATGTTACATGGCCATATTCGGAGTTACCATTGTATTCACCTATATGTAGTGCACACGTGTAGTGGCGTCCCGCACTCACAAAGTCCGGGGAAATGGCCCTGAACTATGTGGGGGCACATCTGCTAGTGCAAGGGTGCCCTCACACTTAATAACCTTGCACCTAACCTTCAGCAAGTGAAGGTTAGACATATAGGTGACTTATAAGTTACTTAAGTGCAGTGAAAATGGTTGTGAAATAGTGTGTGCACTATTGCACGCAGGCTGCAGCGGCAGTCCTGTGTAAGGGTTTGTCTGAGCTCCCTATTGGTGCCAAAAGAAATGCTGCAGCCCCTATGGATCTCCTGGAACCCCAATGCCCTGGGTACCTAGTTACCATATACTAGGGACTTATAAGGGTGGTCCAGTGTGCCAATTGAAATTGGTATATGAAGTCACTGGCCTACAGTGACAAATTTAAAAGTAGAAAGAGCATAAGAACTGAGGTTCTGGTTAGCAGAGCCTCAGTGACACAGTTAGGCACTACACAGGCATACACATTAGGCCAGAAACTATGAGCACTGGGGTCCTGGCTAGCAGAATCCCATTGAGACAGGCAAAACACACTGAGATATAGGTTTTCATCTATGAGCACTTGGGTCCTGGCTAGCAGGATCCCAGTGACACAGTAAAAACACACTGACACACACTCACAAACAGGCCAAAACTCGGGGTACCCATGCTAGAAAGAGGCTACTTTCCTGCAACTGAGCACTATCCTCAGGTCCTTCTGCCACTCGAGCCTAACCTTAGAGACTCCAGGCCTGCGTGCCTTTTGGGAAAATTCATAGATTGTTGCCAGTAATCGACAGGGGGACCCTGTCTGCAGAAGTGAGAACAACTTCAGCATTTATGGTGGTTCCAGGATATCTTTACCCAGTAATTCCTGCAGAGTCGGCCGAGTAAGTATGTCGCTGTACTTACAAACCTCATCCCAGTTGCCCATTGCTGCATCACTAAAGAAATCCCCCATAGCACACCCAGCTCTCCCAGCGCCCTTGAACCATAAGCACCAGGATAAAGGCACGTGCGGGTAGTTCAGCAATGACCCTGCCGCTCCAAAAGGCACTACAAAGAGTGTACCGTTGCGTTCAGGGAATCGAAGACAACAATTAGGTAAGATGAGTTAATAGTAGTTATAGTGTTGTTTTTTTTTTTTTTTTTTTTTTTATTCATACTTAGTGCTATTTTGTTTAATAGTGTTATGTGTTATGCCCGGTTAGAGTTACTAGTGTTTCATTATTTTATACTATGTAATGTAATAATATGTGTTTTGTACACTTTTTATGTAATGTTTATATTATTATTATATATATAAATAGCATTTTCTTTGATGAGTATTATATATTTTATTACAGGTTTTCAGATCCAAACTTATCGTATGGACTACAGAGATCACATTCTTGTGTTTTTTTCCAAAGGAAATTATTTTAGACTATTTTTGTTTCTACCAACACAATACTTTTATTTTTGATTTCCTTTGATTTTTCTGGTTTCCAGGAATGTTTCTTTTTTTAACAATTTTTCTGGTTTTTTGGACTTCTTTCATTTTTGCTTTTTTTTGGGGCCTGTTAGATTCATTTTTCTAATATTTGTTGGATTATAATTTGAGCAAATAGATACGGACGGACATGCAAACCTCAAACTTTGACTAAAAAAACACATATTCCTAATTTCTGTGATGGAAAGTTTCAGAATCTGTGGGGAGCCACAAACTTCCATCCACCCAGCATTTCCCCAAATCTTCTGATGAAAATGGTACCACACTTGTGTGGGTAGGCCTAGTGCACATGACAGAAAATGTCCCAAAATGCAACATGGCCACATCACATTTTCCCACCGAAAACTGACCTTTTTTTTCCAATGTGGGTAGCTGTAGATTTTGGACCATAGCTCAGCTTGCACGTAGGGAAACATAGTAAACCTGTACATTTTTAAAACTAGACCCCTAGGAGTTTCCAGGGTAGGCTGATTTGCATGATTCGCACCATTTCTTTTACCCAGAATCCCTTGCAAACCTCAAGCTTTGGCTAATAAACATATTTTCCTCATATTTTTGTGATGGAAAGTTCTGGAATCTGCAGGCAGCCACAAATCTCCTTCTACCCAACATTCATCCAAATCTACAGATAAAATGGTACCTCACTTGTGTGGGTAGATCTCATGAACCATAGCGCAACATGGACGCATCACATTTTTTTCACTGAAAATAGACCCATTTTTTCCAATGTGGGTAGCTGTCGATTTTGGACCCTGGCTCAGCCGGCACCTAGGGGAATCTAGCAAACCTATACATTTTCTATAATTAGACACCAAGGGCTATCCAGGGTGGGCTGACTTGCGTGGATCTGACCAGGGTTTTTTTTTTACCCAGATTCCTTGAAAATCTTTACTAAAAAACACAATTTCCTCAATTTCTGTGATGGAAGGTTGTGGAACCTGTGGGAAGCCACAAACTTCCATCCATCTAGCATTTCTCCAATCCTCCTGATAAAAACGGTACCTCACTCGTGTGGGTAGGTCTAGTGCCTGCAACAGGAAGTGGCCCAAAACGCAACATGGACACTTCACATATTTTCCAATGTGGGTAGCAATATATTTTGAACCCTAGCTCAGCCGGCATCTAAGGAAACCTAGCAAACCTGTACATTTGTCAAAACTAGACTCCTAGCGGTATGCAGGGTGGGCTGACATGTGTTTCTCTCCAGGTTTTCCTACCCAGAATCAGCTGCAAACCTCAAACTTTGACTAAAAAACACAATTTCCTCAAATTCAAATTTCTGTAATGGGAACTTCTGGAATCTATGGGGAGACATAAATGTCCATCCACCCAGCATTCCCCCCAGACCCACAATAAAAATGTTACCTCACTTGTGTGGGTAGACTGAGTGCCCGCAACAGGAAATGTCGCAAAACCAAAACATGGAAGCATCAAATTTTTCCACCAAAAACTGGTCAATTTTTTCCAATATGGGTAGCTGGAGATTTTGGACCCTAGCTCTGCCTGCACCTAAGGAAACCTAGCCAACCTGTACATTTTTTAAAACTAGCCATAGGGGTATCCACATGGGCTCACTTGCATGGGTCTTACCGTTTTTTTTTTTTACCCCAAATTCCTTGCGAACCTCAAATTTGACCAAAACAAAATTTCCTAAAATTTGTATGATGGAAAGTTCTGGAATCTACAGGGAGCCACAAACATCCATCCACCGACATTCACCCAAGTCTTCTGATAAAAATGGTACCTCACTTGTGTGGGCAGGCCTAATGCCTGCAAGAGGAAACGGCTCAAAACACAACATGGACGCAGCACATTTTTCCAACAAAAACGTCCCTTTGTTTCCAATTTGGGTAGCTGGAGATTTTGGATCCTAGCTCAGCTGGCACCTAGGGATACCTAGCTAAACTGTACATTTTTTTAAACTAGACACCAAGGGGTATCCAGGGTGGGATGACTTGCATGCTTCCCACATATATACTTGTTCAATGTCTGTCTGAGTTTGCACTAATTTGGATATATAAGGAAATGTATATTGCCCTTATACTAGAGCTGAAAAACAATCATTATACGATAAAATGTGTCTTGTACCCTTTTTCAATAACATTGGTTATGATACAAGTTACTAATCAAGTTTGCACACTTTCAAAGCAAGTAGAAAGGTTGCTGAAGAAGTCCCATTTGGCTCACTTATTACACTTACTCTGGTTTTCGTGATCAATTAGGGTGGTCCTTGTGTTGTATACAAAAGTTCCTTTAAAATCGCATTCAAAATCGAGTCAAGCCTTCAAAATTCTGCCACACACAGTACCTTGTGACAACATGGCATATGTTCTGTCCACCATTATGTGCAGTGAGGGGACTATAATGCACTTGAATCGGCAAACAGAACACTTACCACGTTCTGACGGCGTATAAAGGTGTCGAACAGGCCATAAGGAAGTCCATGATTTCCTAAAATTCTGAAGCAGCTTGCCGAGCAAAGTAGTGATCGATGGAAGGCAGGTATCCATGCACAGCCATTGAAACGTTTACATAACGCCGGCTCCCCCTCTGTCAATTTCCTAATACTTCATTTTTGTATGACAAAATATAAAGCAAGTAGAAAACCACAGGGCTGGCTGAGCTGGGCACTCGGGACAGTAAACACAAATCTTGTGGCTCTTTCCTTGCTTACACCAGGCTTTACAACGACGATATGGTCGAGCCTTTTAGGTGTTTCAGGAAGGCAATCAGCAGAGTGTCGCTCCTGAAGCCTTGTCATGTCCTCCAGAACATATGAAGTGGAGGCTCCTGCTTCTGTAGCAGGAAGACCTTCAATGGCAGAAAACTGAAAATCAAGGAAAGACATGAGTCTTTTTGCGGTTGTCTGATGATAAACAACATATGCATTGTATGTTGCCATCTGGATTAGGTGCATAAACAGTTTCATGTACCAAGTGTGAGTTTTACAACTCGCATTGAATGGCTGAAGAACCTGGCCGTTCTCATCCACTCCTCCCATGTACTTGCTGTAATCAGGTATACAGGTGGACTTGTGAACTTCGACCATCTGACCCCAAACCGTGATGAGGGAGTGCTCTTATCATGAAATGTAGTGAGGACATACACATCACACCTATCGGAGAACTTGACTGCAACTGTTGGAATGCAATACAGTGCTCCGCTGACTGAAAAATCACTTCCAGATTCTGCTCCATTTTCCTCCTCCTCAGATGCTCTCTCAGTATCTGATGTTTCAGGCTCTGATCCTGCTTCAGAGCTGTCATCCATAAACTGAGTTAGGGCCTGGGCAGCAGTCATCCACCAAGACGCCATCTCTGCAACTGGCAAAAAGTTTCCGTCTAAAACACTGTCCTATGTAGAAGGCAGATTTGTTGTTCTAAAACTGTCAGTGGGTGTGTGAGTGTGAGATGCGTGCAATAGTAAATAAAGAGAAAGTTGCCTTACCTTATCTTCTTTACTAAATATGCAGGTTCTCCAAAGAGACTAAAAACAACAAAAAAGACACAGGGGTCATTACGAGTTTGACTGTACCAGAACCGCCATGTTGGCAGCGGTGGCCACACCACCAAAGGGCCGGCTGAGAATACCGTCAAATTATGGCCATGGCGATCTTCCCAACCAGAAGACAGCCAAACCACTGCCTTTACCGCCAGTGCCGCCAGTGCGGGTAGTACCATGTTTCCGCCTGACGTATAATGAGGCTGCACACTGCCAAGGTTTCCACTGCGGTCACACCACCACGATATCCCTGGCGGAAACCAACTCTATAGGAGACGCTCACCTTCTGGAACACCTACCTGTCTGGAGCCACCATGGAACCTGAACTGCACGTTCTCCCACTGCTCGTGCTCTCACAATGACTCTGGAACCAGCGACGACGACCACAACCGTGAGTACACACACCTACCTGACACTATAGGGAAAACCCAATGTACACATGCACACACAACATACACATTTGGGACAGCAGGCGACGGTGACACACACACGTAACCACACACACATACGCACACACCCACATACCCAGACCACTTCTACACACACCACAGCCAACACACACATACAATACACACACCAACCCACATACACACAGCACTGGCACAGTCCAACACAACAATAAACAACACCGCAGATTCACACAACTACACCACAACCACAACAATACAAATGCTACGGCAAGCGAACACATTAAACAGCACAACATGACACTACACTCATACAAAAACATGTTATAACACCTGACAACCAATATACACAATCACATAGCCATACAATGAGGCACATGTCATACCATGCTAACACAACACACAAAGCTACTGACATACCCATCACCACATACACGCATGCACACACAACAACCACATTACGGCACACAACACCACCATAACACTTGTCAAAACAAACAATACACAAATTATCAACATACATACATGTTCCAAACACAAACATATCCTACACACAACACACATGGCAGGGCCACACCCACACATGCAGCCCAGACATAACTACTAGCACAACCAACACACTCATACATGTCACTCACACACAAAACAAAGCAGGCAAGACCTAACCAGCCATGTGGAAAGAAAGGCAGGACAAGTATGGTTCCATTGGACCAACAACTGGTTTGCCCAGATATAATAAATATTAAAATTAAAATGTGTTAATAAATAAATAACTATCTACAAATATAAGGCCATTTGCCAGTCCAAAGTGCACAAGGTACAAGTGGCACTTCTGTGTGCCCCTACATAACTCCTGACTGCTACATGACCTCCAAAGGGTAGGGGCATCAAGGGGGCAGGCAGACACCTCAGGGATTGGGGGGCAGAGGAGGGGTTTGGGTTTGGGTGGGGGGTCTCTGGGCTTGGGAGGGGGGGTCTTTGGGCTTGGGAGGGGGGTTGACTTCTTGGCAGGGAGTGGGGCATGGGTACTAGCAGGGTGGGCAGGGGAGGACCCTTGATGTAGAGTCTGGAACAGTAGTTACTTGTCTGTTCCATTTTGTGACAAGATCTGACTGTACCGTGCTTAGCAGGAGAATTGTACATACTGGCCTGAAACTACAAACTGTGCATGATAGCATTCCTAATAACTGATATTATTCTGGAGTGGTGTATTACTGGGCAAGTACCTCCCTTTCTAGTTTTCAACTTTGAAATTGGGTTTAAAATGCAGAATAGGATTTGTATATTGCATACACAATTCTGCACATTCTGTACATTCTGTCCTTCTACTGATTTTCCCCTCTCTAATTTCAACAGAATAACAGAATTAACCTACTGGAACATGTCAGTGTAAAACACCATTCATATATATATATATATATATATATATATATATATATATATATATATATATATATATAGAACTAACTAATTCTTTATTGATGCCATGCCTTGCAACCTCCAAGGCTAAAGGTGAGACATGAAACACAGTTTTCCAGTCAAACACTCCCATTTGGAGCCTGTGAACAAAACACTGCTTTAGCAATGTACTAAACTCATTTTAATAGTCTTTAAACAGCTCCTGAAAGTGGTTTAAAAGGAGATTAGAAATTTCTGTTTGAAAAGGGTGTGTTGTATGTATTAATGGTTTAGGATGGAAATAGCGATCTTAAATCATTGAAAGGTTACAGACAGCAGAATGGGGTAATAGACCATTAAAAAAAGGCAATGTGAATGTTAAAAAAACGTTTGAGAATAGGCACACTAGCAAAAAAAGTCCACTTATCTTTTCTAATGCAGCTTGGTCTCCTTTTAAGGAAAATAGGCTACTTTTAAAAGCAATGATCACAGACATGGTGGTTTGCAGACCCCAGCAGGTTACCATCACTGTGACGGCATCCTATCATAACGAGTTGCAATTTGCGACCAACCTCATTAATATTTATGTGATAGGTAAGCTCTGACCTGCTGTGATTTGGATTTTTACAAACCAACCTATTAGTTTGTAACTTTACTGGTCGCAAAAATAGTGGTCACAATTTTTGGCCAGTAAGGAGTATATTTGGCCCTAAATTCCAATTATTCCAAGTTGTGTGATACACGGAAAGAGCCCTGAAAGAGTACAATATACAGTTGTGCATTAAATATTATTTCTGCACTTATGTCTCATTTGCAAGTTTCACACTTGATAAATGCATCTCTTTACTGTAATAGTATTTATCAGATATGGTTAATAATTCACACAATCTGCACAGGCTTTCTCTGGTAGCCTCAAACTGAAAAAAATATGGAAGGAAGGCAAATGGTCTGACTGCCTAACGTTATTCTGGCCATTGATAAAAAGTTTCCAGTGACAGAGTTAGGGAAGGCCCCATCAGCAGAAATATGATGGTTTCGTTCTATTTTAAACAGAGCGAGTAGACACGTTTGGTGGACAAGGAAATCTGCGTTGTTTGTCAATCTCTAAATAAGCCTCTGTGTCTGAATTTACATTTACTCTTGATTGGTGATTTAACATGAAAATGTAAAAGTTGTTTCCAAAAACTGATTAGTAGGCTACAAGATCGGATTTTGTAAACCCAATTTCTGAGCTGTAATCATTCATATCTAAGACACACATCTGTAACGGGTGAATTTACTTAATTTGGATATGCAGGAGTGTAGTGTGACATCCATAGTCTGTTATATTGCATAGTGGTAAATTACTTCAAATACGACTTGACACATGTAAGTTGCATAGTATTCATCATTTAGATGTTTAAAGAACGATCTCCCATTCATTCTTTCATTTTTGCAATATCGCAAAATCCTTCTTGTATATATGGCCCTACAGTGAAACATACCAATCAGGACCAAACTGCTTAGGCCATAATTACAAGTGCAGGCTTCGATTCCAAAGACTATGAAAACACATTTTTGCAAAGGGAAAGGAATTAGGAATGGTGTGATAATTATCAAGCCCTCACAGTTCTCCCCTAATAAATTCTGGCAGGTAGAACCTCACAAGATGAATCATGAGTAAAGGTCTGTTAAAAGGTAAAATACATACTGATTCTGCAGGTTATGCCTCTTTTGCAAGATAAAACTCGCGTTTTCCTCTGAACTTGTAGAGGACCTTTGTCTGATGTGTACAAAATTTACTCAAAATGCTCTGTGTGAGAAATTTCAGAACCTGAAAGTGAAAGCAGTGTTTCCTCAGTTGATAAAAAGAAAACGCAAGCCAAGTTTCACCCACATATTCAGAGCTCACAATTTTTGTAATTTCTCCCAAGTAAAGTAACATTTATTTTATTGATTATGTTTTGCACTAAGCATGTTAGCGCTTTTCACTTATTTAATCATAGGCAACGCATGATGATGAGTAGTCAGTGACTTCTAGGTACATTGTATGTAGGTTTTGCTTTGCATATTTATTGTGTTTTTATATTCTATTGGTAGGTTTAGTTTTTTGGTGTGTGTGAATGGCTTATCTTTTATATTACACTTAACGAATATGGGAAATTAGTATCATATTGTTTAGAATTTGCATGCCTTCCGATTTTGGAGTGCAGGAGTATAATAAAAGTGATGGATGGAGTACTTGAATTATTCTCAGCCACTGGTAATTATTTGCAGGGTGTATTCCAATCCATCATTATTATGCACATCATGCCATCTCAGTTTGAACCCAGCCACATTCAAATCAGCCTTGACTCTTCTCCAATAGGAATTGGCAGTATATCTGATGATTGGCATGTTTAGATACTTGGAGGCACATAGGCCATATTCAATTGATAAGTGCAGGACAGCTCAGTGTGCCACATATGGCACATTTCACATTTCATGTGATATGTGTCCCATCCGACTCACTGCTTCAACAATGTGCTGCACGGATGGTGTTCAAGGGGCTTCAGCATGCCCATAATAGTATGTGTCAGCTGTGCTACACATGTCCTAGAGTGTTAGGTGTGTGCAATTCTTAAACGTTCTGCTTACATGTGTCAAGTGCATTTGTCAATGTACATTTCTCTCCTCTCTACCTAGATATCCTGCCATGAGGAGATTGAGACAACCACTAGTGTACCGTCCACTAGTTGACCTTGCAACCCTGGAGGACAGGCATATCATCCAGACCTATCGTCTGAATCATCAGACCATCATGGATCTATGTAAACAGATGGAGCCTGATCTCTTACCAGCCATACCCAATCCCTATAGCATCCCTCCCACAGTACAAGTCCTGTCATGCTACACTTTCTTGCCACAGGCTCCTTTCAGAATACAGTGGCTTGACAGCAGGGATGTCACACCCCATGTTCAGTCCTGTGTTGAAGGATGTACTGTGTGCATTGTTGAAACACCTGGACAGCTACATCAGGTTCCCCCAACGTGTGGATTTGGCCTATGTGAAGGCAGATGTTTATGATATGGGTCACATACCTCATGTGATAGGGGCCATTGATGGCACCCATATACCCCGGGTCCCTCCTAGTGCCAATGAACAGTTGTGTAGGAACAGAAAGAACTACCACTCCATAAATGTTCAGGTGGTGTGTCTGGCAGACCAGTACATCACACAGGTCACAGCCAAGTTTCCTGGATCTGTGCATGACTCCTACATTTTGAGGAACAGCAATGTCCCAACCATGATGGCAAGACTACACACAGAGAAGGCCTGGCTCCTTGGTAATTATGCATATGATGGTGTGTCACTGTTAGCACCCGTCTTCAATTCTTCCGTGTCGCTAGACCTTTATTTTCACTGGTCCTACATGTTTTCACACAGGTGACTCTGACTATCCTAACCTTCCCTGGTTGTTGACACCAGTGAGGTACCCTGCCACAGATGGGAAACTCTGTTTCAGTGAGGCCCACAGGAGGATGAGGCATATAATCAAAAGAACATTTAGGTGGTCATTACGACCTTGGTGGTATAAGGCGCTTACCGCCGTGCAGAAGACCGCCAATACACAGCCGCGGCCGCGGTAGACCGCCACAGCTATTATGACACACATCTCGGAATCCGCCGAAATCCAGACACCCACACAACACCGCCACACCAAAGGTCAGCGATAAACATGCGGAAGCAAATCCTCCACCTCCACGCCAACAGAAACACGCCCATGCTATTACGACCCACGAATCCACGTGGCGGTCTTTCAACCATGGTATTCCATTGGCGGTACACACCGCCACGCTCAAAATACACACACATCTCCAAAACACCGCCACATTGGACAATTCCAAATACACACACCTGATACACATACAAACACCACTCCCACACACCCAATACAATATAAAACACACACCCACATCACCCACAAACCCTTACAACCACAATTTCTGAGAGAAGGCCAGAGAGAGACAGCACAGCTATTGACAACCCCATCACACAGAGGCACACTACACCATCACCCACACAACATCCACGCACAAAACACCACATACCACTACACTCACCACACTCATCAACACATACACCACCCCACACATCATACACACCACCCCATGGCACGCCAAAGACACCCCCGCTTCTACGAGGAGGAGCTCAGGGTCATGGTCGAGGAAATCGTCTGGGTAGAGCCACAGCTATTTGGCTCACAGGTACAGCACACATCAATAGCCAGGAACATGGAGCTATGGAAAAGACTAAAGAATAGTCGACAGGGTCAACGCTGTGGGACAGCACCCAAGAAATAGGGAGGACATCAAGAAGAGGTGGAACGACCTACGGGGGAAGGTGTGTTCCACGGTATCCAGGCACAACATTGCGGTACAGCGGACTGGCGGCGGACCCCCACCTCCTCTCCCACAACTAACAACATGGGAGGAGCAAGTCTTGTCCATCTTGCATCCTGAGGGCCTCGCAGGAGTCTTTGGCGGAACGGACACTGGTAAGTCAAATTTCAACTATCACATCCCCCACCCTACCTGCATGCTATCACACACCCCCACCCTCACACCCTCCCCTATCACTCCAAATCCTCACCTATCTACCCATGACACCAACCACCCATCCCAACCCCAAAACCTGCATGACCTAACTAAGCATGGATACTCATCACTAAAGCATGTCCACTGCACAGACCCACAACACCCCCCAACTATCACCACACAAGTCCCCACAGAGGAATGCCTGCACTGGGGTACACGCACACCCAAACATTGCACATCATGAAACACACACATGCAATAATCATGTACTCATACCCCCGCAGGAACCCGAAGGAACGTCACCACACCAGAGGGTCCAGACAACGCCACTCCACCCCCAGAAGTGGCCCACAGTGACAACAGCAGCTCTGCCCCACTGGATCTTGATGACCAGCCCAGACCATCGTGGGCCTCAGGACAGTCGGTTCCCCTTGCCCAGCCACAGCCCAACACCGAACTGCCACCCTCTGGGAACACCAGCACAGCACCCAACCAGCGGGCCTAAACCTCCCTACCCAGGACAGGTCAATCAGCGGTGTGTCCACCACTACAGGGCACCCAGGCTAACCCACCACCCCAACAACAACAGGGACCTGGGGGCAGTGGTAGTGGGCACACGGTCCAGGGGACGGAGGCACAGGAGAACTGGGAGGGCTGCTGTGCGACAGAGGGAGGACAGGCCAAGGGAGCCTACTCTCAACGAGGCCCTCTCCTCCATCATGGGAGCATACCACCACTCCCAGGAGACAATGGCAACGGTACTGGCCAAGTTGCAGGAGACCCTGCGTCTGCAGGAGGAACAGTATTTGGGGTTCAGGGAGGAGCTCAAGACCATCGACTCCGCCCTGGGCACCATTGTAGGGGTGCTGATAGACATTCAAAAGACCTTGAGGGACACCGTGGCACTCCCAGGGGCCCCTGACACTAGCCACGATGATGAAATGCCCACCACCTCCGCTGGCGCTAGTGGACAGGAGGCACCGCCACAGGACCAACACACCAGCACCCCATCCCCTGCAGACGGACCACCACCACGCAAGCGGGCCCTGAGATCCAGGAACAGGACAGAGCAAGATGGCAAGACCCCCGCCAGGAAATAAGACCACCCTGATCGTCCTCCCACTGTCCCACTTTGTTACCCTGTCCAAATCGGAACTGCCCCAGCTCCACTTCCAATGGCCAGATGTGCAATGTACCTGTGAGACTAATAGACTGGACTCTGCCATGGACATTCCTCCACCATCACCCATCCCCATTTCACAACCCCCCTTCATTGTTATGCACTTAAATAAACACCCTTGAAACACTAATAAAACTGGAGTCAGTCAATGATTGTGAACTTTGTATTGTCAATTACAGTGTTAAAAAAAGTTACCCATTGGAAGGCCAACATACCAATGTCACACATCACAAGTCTTTCAAGGGTGCAAGCTGTTGACACGTAGGTTACCACAATTGTGAAACTGAAATGGAAGGGGACAACTCAGTTAACAAATAGGGAGTGAAATGTAGGTACAGGATAGAGGTAGACGTGTGAAAGTTAATAATATGTGAAACATGAAAATGTACTCACCTGTGTCTCACTGAAAATATCGCTGTATGACTGACTCCCTGTTGTCGTTTTCATCTTCATCAGCTTCATCCTCATCACTGTCCACAGGCTCCACAGGCTCCCCCGCTGCAACAACACCGTCATCTGGATCATCCTCCTGCAGAAAAGGCACCTGGCGTCGCAATGCCAAGTTATGGAGCATGGAGCAGGCGATGATGATGTCGCACACCTTCTTCGGTGAGTAGAATAGGGATCCACCAGTCATATGGAGGCACCTGAACCTGGCCTTAAGAAGGCCGAAGGTGCATTCGATTACCCTCCTAGTCAGCCCATGGGCATCATTGTACCGTTCCTCTGCCCTGGTCCTGGGATTCCTCACTGGGGTCAATAGCCAGGACAGGTTGGGGTAACCAGAGTCCCCCAATAGCCATACACGGTGCCTCTGGAGTTGACCCATCATATCAGGGATGCTGCTATTCCGCAGGATGTAGGCAGACAACACTCTGGACAAGACGTTGGAAAACATAGGCTCGGACATCCCTGATGCCTTTGCCACTGTTGTCTGAAAAGACCCACTTGCAAGGAAATGCAGCACTGACAGCACCTGCACGTCAGGGGGGATTCCAGTCGGATGGCGGATTGGTGACATCAGGTCTGGCTCCAACTGGGTACATAGTTCCTGGATTGTGGCACGGTCAAACCGGTAGGTCACGATGACATATCGCTCTTCCATTGTCAACAGGTCCACCAGCGGTCGGTACACCGGCGGGTTCCGCCATCTTCCAATATGTCCCAACTGATGCTGCCTAAGAAGGATAACAGCGAAGAAACTGTCAGCATTCCTCCAGGTATGTACCCACAGTCACACACAAGACTACAACAGACAATTAACCCATCCGGGAGAGGTTTTGAGTGTAGGCCTAGGTATGTGTGACGCAGTAGTAATTGAAGGCATGTGGGCCCCTGAAATGGCGGCTGCCTGACCTCTAAACTGGGACAATGGGATTGTGGGGTAACTGCGCTGGCATTGGACACCGTCGCGGTAGGCGGTCGTAGAGCGCGGCGCAATGCTGCATTGGTTAACATTGGACCCTATGGGTCCCAGGAGCCAATGAACAGGTGCGCCGCCGGTGATGATGCGCACCGCCGCGGACGTCACCGCCGCGGACATCACCACCATTTTCTATCTCTTCAATCACTAGATACCTGACCTTCGACAGGAGAGGACCTACACTGCTAGTGCTGCTGTGACCTCGGTCTGGAAGCAACGATGGCTGCTGCGTCTGGGGAAAGGGCCCCTGCCTTCACTGCACAGGAGTTGGAGAAACTTGTGGATGGGGTCCTCCCCCAGTACACGCTACTCTACGGTCCTCCAGACCAACAGGTTAGTACACAGGGAGCACGTTGGATGGGCTAGGCTTGGGTGGAGAGGGCTGGGTGAATGAGGGAAGGGGGCAGAGTACATAGAACAGTTATGCATGGGGATGAATGGGCCACAGGGATAGAGTTGGGAGGGGGCCAATCACAACGACAGTGCAGTAGGTAATGACTGTCCTCTTTCCTTGTGCATGTCATGTAGGTCAGCGCCCACCAGAAGAGGGACATTTGCGTGCCATCGCCAAGGAAGTCCGGACCCTTGGGGCCCACCAGAGACGGGGCACCCACTGCCGTAAGAGATGGGAGGACATTCGCCACTGCAGCAAGAAGACGGCGGAGGCTCAGCTGGGGATGGCCTCCCAACGTGGGAGGGGTGCCCGTCGCTCCATGACCCCCCTGATGTTCCGGATCCTGGCGGTGGCCTACCCGGAGTTGGATGGGCGCTTAAGGACATCACAGCAGACACAAGGGGGTGAGTACTACCTCATCATATGGACTTTGCGTGCAGTGGAGGTGTCTGGGTGGGGGTGGTGGGTTGTGGGTGTCCCTAGGCCAGGGCGAGTTAGGTAGGCAATGCCCCTCCGTTATGTAGGCCATGTGGCATCTCCACCCCAGCTCAAAACAGAGGGAAGTTGATGTATAGTTGTCCCTTTGCCATCCATGTGGGCAGATTACTACCATTGCCAGGTAGGGCATTTCCCAGAAATAGCATGCGCAGAGGTCAGGAGCACGGCGTAATGCATGGGGCTGCTGCATCTGTCTTGTCCGCCAACGGTAGCGGTATGCCATGCACTAAAACTCTCTTTCTTCTGTCTCCCCCCTTTTCCTGCTCTCCCTGTCCTTTTGTACATCAGCATCAACAGGCGGAGGTACAGTGGCACCGGAACACGAGGGTGCTGCATCTCTGGCTTCAGCACTGATGGCAGCCATTGTCCCTGTGTCCAGCCTCCCCCCTCCAACCTCCTCCACTCAGACCCACCCCCTGTACCCCAGCCCATCCCAAGCACACCTACAGACCAGCAGGCACACAAGTCAACACACACAAGTAGCTCAAGCAAACATAGGCACCACACACACCACAGGCACTCACACAAGCATCACACCCATACACACACAGCAACATCCACTGTCTCCACTGTGTCCCCCTCCTCCTCTTCTCCCTCCTCCCTCCCAGTCTCGTCTACACACACCCCTGCATGCACCACATCTACAGGCACTAGGACTCGCAACAGGACACCCAGCACCACAAGCCACAAGCCGCTCACCTGCACTCACCACCTCCACTGCCATTTACACGTCCCCTGTGTCCTCTCCCAGTGTGTCTGTGATGCCCCCTCCCAAAGTACACAAACGCCGGCAATCACTCACCCAACATCCATCCACCTCACGACAGCCTCCAGTACCTGCACCCAAAATACCTAAAGTGACACCTCCTACAACCACCTCCTCTACCTCCACTCCCAGACCCCCTCCAACTACCCATCCCAGTGTCCGTCAGAAACTGTCCCTCTGTGAAATTGACCTGTTTGCTCCCACCCCCCCCCATCCAGTTCATCAGTCCCGTCGTAGCGCCTCAGCCAAAAAGCCTCCAGTACCAGTGGTGCGTGTTCCAGGTTTTTGGAGTGCACCATCCACCAGGGCAGGCAGTAGGACCCGGAGCCAAGGCACTGTCAGCCCACCCCCTGTAAAGGCACCAAAATTGGAGAGTGGACGACGGGACCGTGTCAAGACTCCTGGTGGGACAACAAGTGAAATGGGATCCAAGGCGATTGGTGAGTCAGCTGTCACTCCAAAGAAGGTGGGGAAGATTCCGAGGAAGTCTGCCCAGCCTGTTGTGAGTGTCACGGCGGAGAAGTGCGCCATCATTTCCGGCGGTCCAAACACAACCGCCAGCACCGTCGTTACTGGTCAGGAGACCACCGCCAGAGTCATTGCCCAGGAGGGCCCGAGTATCGTTACTGGTCAGGAGACCACCGCCGGAGTCATTGCCCAGGAGGGCCCGAGTATCGTTACTGGTCAGGAGACCACCGCCGGAGTCATTGGCCAGGAGGGCCCGAGTATCGTTACTGGTCAGGAGACCACCGCCAGAGTCATTGCCCAGGAGGGCCCGAGTATCGTTACTGGTCAGGAGACCACCGCCAGAGTCAGTGCCCAGGAGGGCCCGAGTATCGTTACTGGTCAGGAGACCACCGCCAGAGTCAGTGCCCAGGAGGGCCCGAGTATCGTCACTGGTCAGGAGACCACCGCCGGAGTCAGTGCCCAGGAGGGACCAAGATCCCACAGCCCCGCTGGGCGATGATGGAACATCATGCCACACCCCAATGTCCAGTGTGGAGTTCGTCATGCCACACCACAATGTCCAGTGTGGAGTTCGTCATGCCACACACCAATGTCCAGTGTGGAGTTCGTCATGCCACACACCAATGTCCAGTGTGGAGTTCGTCATGCCACACACCAATGTCAGTATCTGAACCGCCATCTCAGGCTACCGCTGAACAGTCCATAGCCAGCCATGGCAAAGCACCGCTGAACAAGGCCAAGACCGCCATGGTGAAGACCGCTGAACAGTCCATAGCCAGCCATGGCAAAGCACCGCTGAACAAGGCCAAGACCGCCATGGTGAAGACTGCTGATCAGGGCAAACACAGTGTGGGTATGAATATGCCGCCACATCAGGCATCCTTCTCCCATGTGCAGCTGGGACAGTGACAGGACAGGAACTTTCACGGGGAGACTCATCCAGTCTGGCCACCAGTCCCATCCAGTACCAGTTGAGAACTACATCTACTTGCGTCAATGTGGCTTTGCACTCCCCAGGATGGTCCAGTGGGCAACCCACCCACTGTAAAGACTTGAGAGACTGTGGCTTTGCACTCCCCAGGATTGAACAGTGGGCAAAATACCCACTGTAGAGACATGAGAGACTGTGTATTTGCACTCCCCAGGATTGAATAGTGGGCAATCCACCCACTGTAGAGACTTGAGAGACTGTGGTTTTCCACTCCCCAGGATTGAACAGTGGGCAAGCCACCCACTGTAGAGACTTGAGAGACTGTGGCTTTGCACTCCCCAGGATTGAACAGTGGGCAAGCCACCCACTGTAGAGACTTGAGAGACTGTGGCTTTTCACTCCCCAGGATACATCAATGGGCATGGAGCCCCCTCGTGGATCTGGCTTTGCAGTCATGTGGCTGAGGTGCCCCCCCTTCCCTTCCCCCTGAGGTGCCTGTAGTGTTTCAATCTGATGCCCCGGCAGTGTTCTCTCGGATTTTGGTCAGGTATCTATTGTGGGCCTCGCCCATGCATTTTTGGACTGTTGGTGCACGGACATTGTTGTGTACATATCTGCACTACTTCTTGTATTGTATATATAAATATGACAGATTTTGAGATATGATTCAGTATATTTTTATATGACATGTATATTGGCACATTACAATATTTGAACGGATCTTGCTTTGTATTTGCATTCTTCCGGGGGGATTGTGGGTTGTTAATGTGATATTTTTGACTGCATTGGTGTGTATGTTGTGATATGCGAGGGTGGGGGTGGGTGTGTTTGGTCGGTGTCCCCCTAACTTTTGCCTCCCCCGTGTCGTAGATGCAGTACTCACCGGTATGTTCTGTGCCTACATCGCTGTTGTTCGTATAGGAGCAGAAAGACAAGGGCAGGTAGTATTTGGAGTTCCGGCTCCATGGAGTCGTCGTTCCTCGTGGAGTGTGTTGAGGTGAGCGTTTTCCCATAGCAAAAGCTGTTTCCGCCGTGTTTTTATCCACGGTGAATCCGCCCCGGAAAAGGTGGCGGATTGGTGTGTTGTAATAGTGTGGGCGGTACTTTGTCTCCCGCCTGTCTGTTGGCGGTGACCGCCACGCTGTTTGTCTGTACCGCCGTGGCGGGCAAAGTGTTAAAGTGGCTGTCTTTGTTGGCGGTTACCGCCAGGGTCGTAATTCCCTTTTTTTTTCGCCGGCCTGTTTGCGGTATTACCCCACCTTTTACACCGTCCGCCAGGGTTGTAATGACCCCCATAGTCTCCTGAAGGCCAGATTCAGGTGACTGGGCCTATCTGGAGGTGCCCACCTCTACTCTCCCCAAAAGGTATACCGGATAATAGTAGCCTGCTGAATGCTCCACAATCTAGCCCTGAGACGTCAGATACCATTGCTAGCTGATGAGGGTGAGGCTGCTGGACCAGTGGCTGGTAATGCTAATATGGCAAGTGATGAGGAGGCAGACGAAGGTGCAGATGACTCTAGGACTGAGCTGATCAATCAGTACTTCCAGTGACATGCAGGTATGATGAGTGTGGGTTTACAAGTGTTGTAACTCCACATTAATTGTTGACAATAGTCCTCCTGAGTTGACTCATCAGTGTGGATGTAATGTGGTCCTATCCCTGTGTTGGGGGAGCTGACTGATTGAATGTAAGGTGCACAGTACAAGTGTCTCAACTCTTACAAATGTACTCACTATAGTTTCCTACATTCACATGTCCACTGTACGGACAACTATTGAGTATTGTTTGTTGCATTCTCCTGTTCTCATGTCATTCCACCCACTGATTGTGGTATTGTATTATGTGCCTCTGCTAACTATGGCTTGAGGCATTCAGAACAATGGATTAAACCCAGATTAAACCCAGGGGGTGAGTGTTTGCATTGTTTAGCACTCTCTGTCCATCATCCTTTTGTGTTGCTAAAGTTGCCCTATGTGGGAAGGGTATGCCCAGATGTGGGTCCCTTGCTCACTGTGCCACTGGATTCAAGCTAGCCTGGCTGATGAAGGGTGATACCCTGAAACTGGTCCCAGGATGCTTGTTTCTGGTCCAGGGAGGACCTGGCTTGGCAGTTCGGGCTGGAATGTTCACATGAAGAACGGGGTCAAGACTGATTTGCATAAGGCTGGGTCCAAACTGGGGTGGCATGGTGAGCAAAAGAATGATGGATTAAACCCAGATCTGTGACTGGGGGTGAGTGTTTGGATTGTTCAGCACTCCGTCCATCATCCTTTTGTGTTGCTAATGTTGCCCTATGTGGGAAGGGTACGCCCAGACGTGGGTCCCTTGCTCACTGTGCCACTGGATTTAAGCTAGCCTGGCTGATGAAGGGTGATACCCTTAAACCAGTCCCAGGATGCTTGTTTCCGGTCCAGGGAGGACCTAGCTTGGCAGTTCGGGCTGGACTGTTCCTATGAGGAACAGGGTCAAGACTGATTTGCATATGGCTGGGTCCAAACTGGGGTGGCAAGGTGAGCAAAAACATGATGGATTAAACCCAGATCTGTGACTGGGGGTTGAGTGTTTGCATTGTTCAGCACTCCGTCCATCATCCTTTTGTGTTATTCATAGTCTTTAGCCATTGCTAAATGAAAATAGAATTGAGGGTTGTACATGACAGTTGGCAGCTAATGTGATATGTGAAGAATAATCTATGACTAGTGATGTTTAGGTAATCTCTGAGGACCCCAGTTTAGGAGATGTTCTGCACTGGGCCCACATCTATGAGATGCATATGTCATTTGCGTGACTCCATGCCTTCCATCCTGACGGTACTATCT
This sequence comes from Pleurodeles waltl, assembly GCF_031143425.1. Classification (NCBI taxonomy): domain Eukaryota; kingdom Metazoa; phylum Chordata; class Amphibia; order Caudata; family Salamandridae; genus Pleurodeles; species Pleurodeles waltl. The sequence continues at coordinate 443,786,033 of NC_090447.1, forward strand.
GTCATTGTCTTTTTACAGGTTGGAATTCTGTCTGACTATACTTTTGTGTGGCCATGGATTTTTGAATCACTGACTTCTGTCCTGGAACATATCTGTTGTACTGTGTCTCCTGCTGAGGATGCCTCCCTCTGCTGTCCATTACACCGCCTATTGGATGTAGGGGGCCATTACCACATAACATTTTTCAACTATTACATTTTGTGATGTTTTAATGAATCCACATGAACAGTAGCTGTGTTCCATTGGTGTTTATTGTGCATATTATGTAACTGTGAGTACAAAATGATGGTGCATACATTGTCCAAAAGGTGATGAGTGAGGTTATGGTAGATGGAAGCATCAGAGTAGGTGGAACAGCAGTTGGTTGCATGTGTCCCGTGTCCATGTGCCAAAGGGAAGATGGAGTTATGTCACTGAACAGTCAACAGGGTGTCTCAGTGGCACATAATGGAGATAAATCAGGTGTGGTTCACTTCCTGGCAGTGGGTTTGGTCTTGGCATCTGCTACAGAGGGAGGGCTATCTGAGGGCAGTGGTTCCCCTGGCAGGGCCTCCTTTAAACTAATTGCCCATGATGTGGATGGCTCTGATGTTATGTTGCTAGTGGAAGGGGCCTGCTGGTTGGTGGAGGAAGCATGCATGGTGCCCCTATTCCTCAGCACCCCTGCGATGGACAACATGGTGGCACTGTTTTCCCCCAACATGGTGATGATCTGGCCCATCCTGTCCTGGGATTGTTGATATGCTCCCAGGACTTGGGAGATGATTTCCTGGTCAGTAGGTCCCCTTGCGGGCTCCAACCTTTGGCCCACAGCTTCTCTCCCCTACCCCCTTCCCCCATGCACCTGTGACCATGGCACGGTGTGCCCACTCCCAGTGTTTGCAGGACCTTCATTGTCTGAGGTGTGAGGGGGTCGACTCAGGTCCCTGTACTGTGGGGCACACAATTGTTTAAACAGTCTTTGGGACACAGATTTGGGGAGGAAGGATTGGCTGTGATGTAGAAGCCACAGGGTTGGGGGGGATTGGTGTAGGCAGGGTGAGGCAGGGAGTTGTAGACTGACCAGGTGTCCCAGATGGGCCAGGTAGATTGTCAGCGTCCTGACAACCAGGCATGTTGTCCTCATTGGAACCTTCATCCTGAGGAAGACTGGCAGTCTTTGGTATCCTCTCCATAGTGGCACTGGCAGGGGTAACTGTGAATGGAGTGAGAGAGGGTATTGAACATTAAACCTGTGTATGGTTCTCTCTTTAACATATGCATACAGTAGCTTGAGTGATTCCCAGCAATGACATTGACAGATGCTGCACAACAAACCATTGGTGGCAGTTAGAGGTCTGTGACATGTGTACCCTACTCCAGTTTGGTTTAGTAACTTTGGCTCTGTGGATGGATTCTGGTACTGTCTGATCATTCATATTGACTGTTCTGCACTATTAGCTAGTGACTATTCAGGCTTGGTAGTTGTGAAAGGTGATGGATGTACATTGCAGCATGGTGTCCCACTCGGAGGAGGGTATGTGTGTATGCAAGGTAAACTGTACTGGCTGTGCATGTGCATGGAGTCTGCCATATTGTATTCCATACCATGGTGTGTAACTATCTGGGTTGTGGATCCTGATTAGTGGCCAATTGGATCAATCACAGTGCTGCAGCTGTGTTTAGTCTTGTTTGGCATTGTGTTGTGCAACTGCATTGCTGTCATTGCCATGTAGTTGTCCTCAGTCGTACCATCTAGTTGGTATAGCTAGTACATTAGTAATACATGCAAGGGATGTGATGTGATGTGCACTTTCCAGGTATTCACGTAGATGGGCTACTGCATTGTGGGAGTCGTAGTGATAGTATTTGCCAATGCCATTTATGCCTTTGCCAAGGGCTGTGTGGTCATTTAGGCTGGGTGGAGGCGAGGCATGCAGAAGAGGGGCATTAGGTGGATAGGTGGGGGATGTAGTGAGACATACAGTGAATTGGGGAGTATCTGGGTAGAGAGGAGGCATGCAGGACAGTACAATTGGGTGACATGTAAGTTATGGGTACTTACCAGACTCCAGTCACCCAGGTATTTCAGTCAGGTCCTTGGGATGCAAAATGTCCAAGACCATCTGGTCCCATAATGTAAAGTGTGGCGGAGGAGGGCGGGGCCCACCGCCAGTTTTGTGCATGGCGATCTGGTGTTGTGAGGCGATGGAATGGACCTTCCCCCTTAGGTCTTTTCACCTCTTCCTGATGTCCTCCTTTGTGCGTGGATGGTTGTCTACTGAGTTGACCCTGTCGACTATTCTCTGCCACAACTCAATTTTTTTGGCTATTAAGGTTTGTTGGACCTGTGTTCCAAACAGTTGTGGCTCTACCGTGACGATTTCATCCACCATTACCCTCAATTCATCGTCTGTGAACCGTGGGTGCTTTTGTGGGGACATGGTAGTGGTTGTGTAACTATCTGGGTTGTGGATCCTGATTAGTGGCCAATTGGATCAATCACAGTGCTGCAGCTGTGTTTAGTCTTGTTTGGCATTGTGTTGTGCAACTGCATTGCTGTCATTGCCATGTAGTTGTCCTCAGTCGTACCATCTAGTTGGTATAGCTAGTACATTAGTAATACATGCAAGGGATGTGATGTGATGTGCACTTTCCAGGTATTCACGTAGATGGGCTACTGCATTGTGGGAGTCGTAGTGATAGTATTTGCCAATGCCATTTATGCCTTTGCCAAGGGCTGTGTGGTCATTTAGGCTGGGTGGAGGCGAGGCATGCAGAAGAGGGGCATTAGGTGGATAGATGGGGGATGTAGTGAGACATACAGTGAATTAGGGAGTATCTGGGTAGAGAGGAGGCATGCAGGACAGTACAATTGGGTGACATGTAAGTTATGGGTACTTACTTGATAGAAAAATTAATTAAAATTTAAACATAATTAATGCACCCAATATCATACAAAAAACAGAAATGTATATTTAACGTTATACTATAAACACTAGTTAGCGTCACCATAAAAAGGCACTAACTGGAAAAAATCTAACTAAACAAACACTAACCAATGAAAACAAATGTGAAGCTAACTAAGCAATAAAAATATACAATGTAGGAAAGTAGCCTCTTTCTTGGCATAGTTAATCCCTTTTCTGCCTGATGTCAGGGTGCTTGACTGAGTTCACTGGGATCCTGCTAACTAGGACCCCAGTGATTATGCTTTCTCTCCCAAAACTCTGTATTTCACCCACAAATGGCATACTGGTGCCCCCTTATAATTCGCTATTACCTAGGTAATCAGGGCATTCGGGTTTTAGGGGATCCCTATGGGCTGCACCATATATTTTGCCACACATAGGAAGCCCATGCAAAGGCTTTTGCAGGACTGTCATTGCAGCCTGCGTGAAAAGGTGCAAACACCCTTTCACTGCCATTTTTCACTACACTAGGTCACTTATAAGTCACCCATAGGGCAGGCCTTCCTGCCCAGAGGGCAGAGTGCAAAGTGCCTGTGTGTGAGGGCACCCCTGCACTAGCAGAGGTGCCCCAATGAACCCTGAGTGCCCTGCCAACTTGGAATCCCAAATGGCAAAACCCAGGGACCCTCTCGAGGAGCTCTAAGCACCACCCCAGGGGTGGTGATGGACAGTGGAGTGGTCACTCCCCTTTTCTTTGTCCAGTTTTGCACCAGAGCAGGGACTAGACTGGATTATGCAAGGAGGGCACCATCTGTGCCCTTCAAAGCATTTCCAGTGACTTCGGGAGACTACCCCTCCCAAGCCTGTAACACCTATTTTCAAAGGGAGATGATGTAACACCCCTCTCCCAAAGGAAATCCTTTGTTCTGCCCTCCTGGGTCCAAGCTTCTCAAGCAACAGGAGGGCAGAAACCTGTCTGGGAGGTGGCAGGAGCTTGGGCTGCCTGGAAACCCTCAGAAGGCTGGAATGGCAATACTGGGGGTTGTCTAAGGAGTCCCCAGAGTGCATGGAATCATACAACCAATGCTTGCAAAAGCATTGGGGTATGATTCCAACATGTTTGACACCAAACGAATGAGTTACTTACCTTCGGTAACGACTTTTCTGGTGGATACATTAGCTACCTGTGGATTCCTCACCTAATGAATACTCCCATGGCGCCAGCATTCGACGGAAATCTTCTTCCTAGCTTCTGCACGTCGACGAGGACGTCACATTTGCCCACGCGATGCCGTCTGACGTCATATAGGCAATAAGAGGTCCTCGCCGACGTGCCGACATCAGTACCAACATTTTTTACGTGCCTGAGAACAATAATCCCATGCAATGAAAGATAAAGGCAACATCTCATAACATTATAACCTACACATCATTGCAAGAAGATGGCTATAGATTTAATATAACCTTCTTTCTTTTTTTTTTTTTTTTTTAAATCAATACATATATACACTAAATATGTATATACAAGCGATGAAGTCTCTCTTCTTCCTTTGAAGGATGAGGCGGAGGATAGAACGTGGACAGAGTAATTGTCTGGGCCAAATGGAAGGGTGAAACAACCTTCGGAAGGAAAGCAGCCTTGGTCCTCAACACCACCTTATCCCCATAAAAAGTTGTATAAGGGGGTTTTACCGATAAAGCCTGCAACTCACTCACTCTCCTTGCAGATGTTATGGCCACCAGGAAAACTGTTTTAATAACTAAGAACCTTAAGGGGCAAGAATGCATAGGCTCAAAAGGGGACCCCATAAGGAAAGTCAGGACCAAGGACAAATCCCAATGAGGCATAACAAAAGGTTTTGGAGGGTATTTATTCATAAGGCCCTTCAAGAATCTAAGTACTATAGGAGATTTACATAACGATGGTTGGTCTGGAAGACAAATGAAGGCTGACAAGGCAGACAAGTAACCTTTAATAGTAGCCACTGCACAACCTTTCTGCACTAAAGACAAAGCAAAAGATAAAACATCTGACAAATGAGCACATAAGGGTTCAATCTGTCTCTCTCCACACCATACCACAAATTTAGACCACCTATTAGCGTAGATAGTTTTAGTGTAGTGTCGCCTGGCTGCTAAGATAACATCCACTACATCAGGTGGGAGAGAGAAGGAACTCAGGTTGCCCCCTTCAATCTCCAGGCATGTAGGTGCAGACTCTGGAGGTTGGGGTGTAAAACTTGCCCCTGCGACTGCGAGAGGAGGTCTGCCCTGAGAGGGAGACAGAGCGGAGGGCACAGTGAGAGTTGGAGAAGGTCGGAATACCACACCCTCCTTGGCTAATCCGGAGCTATTAAGATGACTTGGGCCCGGTCTTGGCGAATTTTCCTCAATACTCGAGGAATCAAGGGTATGGGGGGAAACGCTTAAAGCAACTGGTCGCACCAGGTTCTCTGAAACGCATCCCCCAAAGCCCCCTGCACCGGATACTGGAGGCTGCAGAATAACGGACAGTGCGAGTTCTCCCAGGTGGCAAACAGATCTATCCGAGGAACCCCCCACAACTGGAAGATTAGACGGGCTTGATCTGGATGGAGATGCCACTCGTGGTCGGCTGAGAAATGGCGACTGAGACCGTCCGCACGTACATTCAAGACTCCGGCCAAATGAATTGCTACCAAGCAAATCTGATGGTCCTTTGCCCAGGACCATAGTCGAAGAGCTTCTCTGCAGAGAAGGTACGACCCTACTCCTCCCTGTTTGTTTATATACCACATCGCAGTAGTATTGTCCGTCAGGACCTGAACCGACTGACCGCGAAGGGATGGGAGGAAGGCCTTGAGAGCCAGACCTACAGCCTGCAACTCCAACAGATTGATATGAAAAATCTGATCCTCTGGAGACCAAAGCCCTTTGATCTCCAGATCCCCCAGATGAGCTCCCCACCCTAGAGTGGAAGCATCCGTTATGACCGTGGTCACTGGTGGCGACTGCATGAACGGCCTTCCTTGGGAAAGATTGTCGCCTGCAATCCACCACTTCAAGTCCGTAGCAGCATCTCTGGAGATCTTGACAGAACCTTCGAGATCTCCTTTGTGTTGAGACCACTGCCTTCGGAGGCACCACTGAAGATCCCTCATGTGCCAGCGAGCATGAGTGACCAACAGTATGCAGGAGGCAAACAGACCGAGCAGACAAAGGACCTTGAGGACTGGAACGACCGCTCCACTTCGAAACATTGGAACCAACTCCTGAATATCTTGAATCCCCTGAGGCGGAGGAAAGGCTCGATCCAATGTTGTATCCAATACTGCCCCTATGAACAGGAGGCGTTGGGAGGGCTCTAGGTGAGACTTGGGCACGTTCACCGAAAAGCCCAGATCGAACAACAACTGGGTTGTCGACTGTAGATGATGCAACACAAGCTCCGGGGACTTGGCTTTGATCAACCAGTCGTCTAGGTAAGGGAATACTGCTATCCCCTTCCTTCTGAGCTCTGCCGCAACCACCGACATCACCTTCGTGAAGACTCAAGGTGCTGAAGTAAGACCAAACGGGAGGACCGCAAACTGATAGTGCTGCGACCCCACCACAAAACGGAGATACTTCCTGTGCGACTTGAGAATCGGGATGTGAAAATAAGCATCCTGCAAGTCGACAGACACCATCCAATCTCCCTTGTTCAACGCCAAAAGCACCTGAGCTAGGGTCAGCATCTTGAACTTTTCCTGTTTGAGGAACCAATTCAAAATCCTCAGGTCCAGGATTGGTCGCAATCGGCCATCCTTCTTGGGAATCAGGAAGTACCTTGAGTAACAACCTTGACCCTTTTCCTGCTCTGGAACCAACTCCACCGCGCCCTTTGAAAGGAGGACTTGAACCTCCTGTTCTAACAACAGGAGGTGTTCTTTTGAACAATAAGTTGGACGGGGCGGGATGGGGGGCGGAAACTCCCGAAAGGGAAGGGTGTAGCCTTTTCCCACAATGCTGGTAACCCAGGTGTCTGATGTGATAACTTCCCACTTGTGAAGAAAATGCAGTAACCTTCCCCCTACAGGAGAGGAGTGAGTGGGAATTGGTGGAAGCCTAAGGCTGCTTCCCCTGCTGCACCCCTCCAGAGGACGAGGAAGAGGCAGAGTGCTGCTGAGAGGCTCCCCTGGTACGGACCCTACCCCTCCCTCTAATCGATCTAAAGGTGAGAGATGAGGTAGGTTGATGGAATCTCCCCCGAAAGGAAGAGGAGGATGAGCCACGACCAAATCCTCAAAACCTCCTAAAAAACCTGGAGGAGGCAGAAGAAGCGGCTTGCAGTCCTAATGACTTGGCCGTGGCCCTGCTCTCTTTAAACCTCTCCAAGGCCGAATCCGCTTTGGCACCAAAAAGTTTGTCCCCATCAAACGGGAGGTCCAACAGGGTCGACTGCACGTCCGAAGAGAACCCTGAGTTGCGAAGCCAAGCCTGTCTCCTCGCAACCACCGCCGTGCCCATTGCTCTAGCCACTGAGTCAGTTGTATCCAACCCAGATTGGATAACCTGGGTTGCAGCTGCCTGAGCATCCGACACGATATTCAAGCGTCCTTGAGGAAGCTCTGTATGCGATGATGTTATCTCGTCCATAAGAGCATAGATGTACCTCCCCAAGATACATGTAGCGTTGGTGGACTTCAGCGCCATGCTACAAGACGAAAATACTTTCTTCGACTGTGAGTCCAACTTTTTGGAGTCTCTGTCCCCCGGCACTGTTGGAAAAGATCCAGGCGCAGATCTAGCAGAACAAGAAGCCTGGACCACCAAGCTCTCCGGCGTAGGGTGTCTGGACAGAAAACCAGGGTCAGATGGTGCAGCCCGATACCTCCTGGCCACAGACCTATTAACCACCGAGGAAGATACCGGCTTCTTCCAGACCTCCAATACCGGTTCAAGCAAAGCCTCGTTGAATGGTAAAAGAGGCTCTGCCGCAGTAGAGGCCGGATGTAAGACCTCAGTTAGTAAATTTTGTTTAGCCTCAGCCACCGGCAAAGGCAGTTCGAGGAAGTTAGCCGCCTTCCTTACTACAGCATGAAAAGTGGCTGCCTCCTCAGTATACTCCCCTGGAGATGACAAGTCCCACTCAGGGGAAGTATCAAGGCCACTAGCTGTATCCAGTCCATGAAGACCTTCGCCAGAATCCTCAATTTCTCCTTCCTCCAGGACTTGTTGATATTCCTGTTCCTCCAAGAGATGGAGAGCACGTCTCCTAGAATGTTACCTCTCCTCAATACGCGGCGTTGACATGGCATCTGCCGAAGTCAAGGAACGACGCCGATCGCTGGATCCATCCGACGCCATGTCAGGCGCCACAGGAAGCTTCGACGCCGAGCTAGGAGCTGGATGAAGAGAGGTGCGTCTCGGAGTCTCAGATGGTCCTGTCGGGGTCACTGGCCGAAACCCCGAAGTCTATGGAGCCGAAACCTCTGGGGCCGAAACCTCTGGAGCCATCGGAGCCGACACCGGCGCCGAGCCCACATTCCCTAAGGGGAGAAAGGGCATGAAGGGTGCTGGCCGTAGTGGCGCCGGAGCACCCAAGCTGAAAGCCAACGGGCCCGAAGGACCAGTCGGGGGAACTGCCTGGAGCCATCTGCTGGAAGATGGTGAACATCGCATTTAAAAATGCAGTATTATCGGCTCCAGGGGCCGGGAAAGCCAGATACTGGGGTGCCTGGATTGAAGGCGACCCCGACGCCGGCCTCGACGTCTGCGACGCCGGAGAGTACACCTGAGGCTGTGGCACCTCAACCACTGAAGACGTCTGCCCAGGCGAAGTCGGCGAAGCCGGAGAAGGCAACGCGTCGATGGATGTGGAGTGACTGTGGGACTGACCTCCCAAGTCTTCCGACGCCGAGCCGACGGCGACCTCGATCGAGACCTCTCCTTGCTCGAATGGCGCTGTGAGTCCCGACGGCGCCGGGAGTCTCGATGACACCGATGAGACTTCGGCGAGGAGGACTTTCTATGATGTCTCTTCTCCTTTCTCTTCGACTTCGCCATAAAGAGTTTGGCTTCACGCTTCTTCAGGGCTTTCGGATTCATGTGTTGACATGAATCACATGTGGCCACGTCGTGGTCGGAACTTAAGCACCACAAGCAGTCCGAATGTGGGTCAGTGACGGACATCTTGCCCCCACACTCCCGACAGGGCTTGAAACCAGACTTCCTCTGAGACATAGTAACCTCAGAGAAAAAACACGCAGCAGAAAAACACACTGTAACTTCGAAAGCAACAGTAGCTCCCTCGAAGATAACCGTTTCGAATGGCACGGAAAAAAGGGAACTGACGTCGGCACGTCGGCGAGGACCTCTTATTGCCTGTATGACGTCAGACGGTGTCGCGTGGGCAAATGTGACGTCCTCGTCGATGTGCAGAAGCTAGGAAGAAGATTTCCGTCGAATGCTGGCGCCATGGGAGTATTCATTAGGTGAGGAATCCACAGGTAGTTGTATCCATCAGAAATGCCTATGTTCGGAGTTACCATTATGTAGCTGGACATAGGTAGTGACCTATGACCAGTACACACATAAAATGGTGTCCCCGCACTCACAAAGTCTGGGAAAATGGTCCTGGAGGTCGTCTGGCACCTCAGCAGACAGAGTCAAACACACTGACAAACAGGCCAAAAGTAGGGGTAACCATGCTAGAAAGAGGCCTCTTTCCTACACATTTAAAACAGTTCTTTATATTAAGTCAACATTAAAAGCTAAATAAATATAGAACTGAACATCCTCAGTCCCTACTAACTACCACCAACAAATGTTCAAAAGAAAACTAAAATAACTTTTTTTCTCCAACAGAAAATAAGTCATCTGATCCACATTGAAAAACCTCAAAAGGAAAACGGGGAAAAAAACAAGAACTGCAGTTAGCATCAAGAACACGTAAGTAAGTATAAAATATAAAATTATTTCCATAGTTTTCGATGCACATTTCAAAAAGAGAGTATTTGAAATGTATTTAATTATAATATTAATCTATTTTCAGACATAATGACAGAAAGAGCAAGATAAATCACATCATAGGAATAGAAACAATTACTCTATCACATGGGCTACACTTACAGCCAGGAAAATACAAGAGCATCAAAAATGTTAATTGGCAATGGACAAAATATTACTTTAATGCTTGTTACAAGGAGGGCTACAACAAAATATGTTACCTCTCAAATGTGACCAAAATAAGGCATGTGCTACAAAATTTAAGAGAGGCAAGCACTAGTTTCCACGAATGTAGGAGGCTGGCCTGGCTTGTAGTGGGTACCAAAGGTACTTACACCTTGTGCCAGGTCCAGTTATCCCTTATTAGTAGAATAGAGGTGTTTCTAGCAGCTTAGGCTAAGGTAGCTATGGCAAAGCAGCTTAGGCTGAACTAGGAGACATGCAAAGCTCCTACTATACCACTTACATCATATGCACAATATCATAAGAAAACACAATACTCAGAGTTACTAAAAATAAAGGAACTTTATTTTTATGACAAAACGCCACAAGTATCTCAGTAAGTACCCTCAGTAAGGAGGTAAGTAATATATACAAGTTATATGTACACAAACCCAAAATAGGTAAGTAAGAGTCAGAAAAGTAATGCAAACAGTGTAGAATTACAATAGGTTGCAATAGGCAAGCATAGGTATAGGGGAAACACAAAAAATATACTCCAAAAGTGGAATGCGAATCACAAATGGACCCTAGATCTATGGGAGCTTGTAGAGGGTCGCTGAGACTGTGAAAAAACAGTCAGGGTGTCCAAGATACCCCACCCCAAGACCCTGAAAAGTAGGAGTAAAGTGCACCTACTACCCCAAAAGAGCACAATAGTCGTGATAGGGGGATTCTACAAGAACAACAAACACCAGCAGTGCACTGACAACGGATTTCCGGACCTGAGGACCTGCAATGCAAGGGGACCAAGTCCAATAGTCGCGACATGTTCTTTTTTCCTGCTCTTATCTCATAACCGAGCTTACAGAACCTCTCTGGAATGCACTTCTGAGTTTAAAGAAGACATTTATTGTTATTATTATTTCACCACGAGGTTCCTGAGAGACAAAATTTGTAGATTGGAAGCACACGTTCAAAAGTAGTCGCAGCAATGAAAGCAAAATATATCAAAGAACTTCTCAGTTGCAATGCACACAGCAAATACATGTGATTATAATACAGCATAACTTCAGAGTAAAGCATAAAAGTCAAAATTGAATCACCGTAGGGCCTATAGCTCAGCTTCATCTTTCTGGCGTCTGCAAGTTGATGACTCTGGTTCAACTGCGAGAAAGAGATTTTCTACCCAAACGGGAGACAGGCAACTGACGTCTCCATTCTTGTCTGAAGTCAAGATAGCAACTAATTAACTCTGCTGTTGCCCGGAGCCATCGTTCCAAAAATGTGCCCCCTCCTCTCAGACTCGGGAAAACTAAGGAAGCCTTTGGAGACTGGCCAGATCTCCTAGACCCCTCCTCTTCCCAAGGCTGAGCAGAAAGAAAAACACCAAATGTACTCTCTCTTATCAGCTATAGTCTGGTGTGAAAAACACAGCTTGGTCTATCATGTGGAAAAACACAGCCTGGAAAAACACAGCTCATCTGCAATGTCTCAACTGCAATGTCTAACCTCACGTCAAAGCCAATAGGCAGCTAACCTAAATACCAAATGTAATGTCTAATGTCATGTCAAAGACAATAGGCAGCTAGACTGAATACAGAATGTAATGGCTAATGCCATGTCAAAACCAATAGGCAGCTAAACTGAATACAGAATGTAATGTCTAATGCCATGTCAAAGCCAATAGGCAGCCAAACTGAATTCAGAATGTAATGTCCAATGCCACGTCAAAGCCAATAGGCAGCTAAACTGAATGCAAAATGTAATGGCTAATGCCATGTTAAAGCCAATAGGCAGCTGAACTGAATACAACATGTAATGTGCTTCTGGTGAACATTGAGCAACCAACATGCGCAGTGGTGAAACACAAAGTCATTGGTCAAACACAATTAATAGCATCACACAACAGTGTCCGGGGGGGGCAGGAGCCCAGGAAACCCCAGATGAAGGTGCAAGGAAGCTGCCTCCAGATGGAAGAAGCTTGGAATTCTGCACAAAAGAAGAGGACTAGGAACTTCTCCTTTGGAAGACAGATGTCCCACGTCACGATGAAGCTTGCAGAGGTATTCCTACACAGAAATACCGCAAACAAGCCTTGCTAGCTGCAAGGGTCGCAGTAGAGGTTTTTGGGTGCTGCTGAGGACCAGGAAGGACCAGGATGGCGCCACTTGGAAGAGGAGACAGAGGGGGCACCCAGCAACTCAGAGAGCCCTCACAGAAGCAGGCTGCACCCTCAAAAGTACACCAACAGGCACTTAGAAGATTAGTGAACCGGAGTCCAAGCGAAGTTACAAAAGAGGGTCCCATGACGTCGGAGGCCAACTCAGAGGGTTGTGCACTGCAGGACGGAGTGCTGGGGATCCAGGCTAGGCTGTGCATGAAGGAAATCCTGGAAGAGTGCACAGGAGCCAGAGCATCTGCAAATCATGCAGTACACAGCTTTGCAGTCTAGCGTGGGGAGGCAAGGACTTACCTCCACCAAACTTGGACTGAAGAGTCACTGGACTGTGGGAGTCACTTGGACAGAGTTGCTGTGTTCCAGGGACCACGCTCGTTAGGATGAGAGGGGACCAAGAGGACCAGTGATGCAGTCTTTTGTTGCCTGCGTTAGAAGGGGGAAGATTCCGTCGATCCACGGGAGATTTCTTCAGAGCTTCTGGTGCAGGATGAAGGCAGGTTACCCCCAGAGCATGCACTACCTGGAAACAGTCAAGAAAGCCGGCAGGATTAGGCACTACAATGTTGCTGGTAGTCATCTTGCTACTTTGTTGTGGTTTTGCAGGCGTCCTGGAGCAGTCAGCGGTCGATCCTCGGTAGAAGTCGAAGAGGGAGATGCAAAGGAACTCTGGTGAGCTCTTGCATTCGTTATCTGAAGAATTCCCCAAAGCAGAGACCCTAAATAGCCAGAAAAGGATGTTTGGCTACCAAGGAAGGAGGATTGGCTACCAAGAGAGGTAAGAGCCTATCAGAAGGAGCCTTCGACGTCACCTGCTGGCACTGGCCACTCAGAGCAGTCCAGTGTGCCCCCAACACCTCTGTTTCCAAGATGGCAGCGGTCTGGGACACACTGGAGGGGCTCTGGGCACCTCCCCTGGGAGGTACTGGTCAGGGGAGTGGTCACTCCCCTTTCCTTTGTCCAGTTTCACACCAGAGCAGGGCTGGGGGATCTCCGAACCGGTGTAGACTGGCTTATGCAGAGATGGGCACCATCTGTGCCCATCAAAGCATTTCCAGAGGCTGGGGGAGGCTACTCCTCCCCAGCCCTTCACACCTATTTCGAAAGGGAGAGGGTGTAACACCCTCTCTCAGAGAAAATCCTTTGTTCTGCCTTCCTGGGCCAGGGCTGCCTGGACTCCAAGAGGGCAGAATCCTGTCTGAGGAGTTGGCAGCAGCTGCAGTGGAAACCCCAGAAAGGCAGTTTGGCAGTACCCAGGTTCTGTGCTAGAGACCCTGGGGATCATGGAATTGTCCCCCCAATACCAGAATGGTATTGGGGTGACAATTCCATGATCTGAGACATGTTACATGGCCATGTTCAGAGTTACCATTGTGATGCTATACATAGGTAGTGACCTATGTATAGTGCACGCGTGTAATGGTGTCCCCGCACTCACAAAGTCCAGGGAATTTGCCCTGAACGATGTGGGGGCACCTTAGCTAGTGCCAGGGTGCCCACACACTTGGCACCCAACCTTTACTAAGTGAGGGTTAGACATATAGGTGACTTATAAGTTAATTATGTGCAGTGGTGAATGGCTGCGAAATAACGTGGACGTTATTTCACTCAGGCTGCAGCGGCAGGCCTGTGTAAGAATTGTCAGAGCTCCCTATGGGTGGCAAAAGACATGCTGCAGCCATAGGGATCTCCTGGAACCCCAATATCCTGGGTACCTCAGTACGATATACAAGGGAATTATATGGGTGTACCAGTGTGCCAATGTGAGTTGGTAAATTTAGTCACTAGCCTGTTACTGACAAATTTGGAAAGCATAAACACTGAGGTTCTGATTTGCAGAGCCTCAGTGATACAGTTAGGCACCACACAGGGAACACATACAGGGCACATAGTATGAGCACTGGGGCCCTGCCTGGCAGGGTCCCAGTGACACAAGGACTAAAACAACATTCATACAGTGAAATATGGGGGTAACATGCCAGGCAAGATGGTACTTTCCTACAAAGAGGCCACTACTAAAATACCAAAATATATACTCCCAAAAGGACCTGAACACACCACAGGTAAGCTATGAGCTATAACCACCTTGAAACACTTGGGAGCAGATTTAAGAAAAGTGGCGCTGTACCTAGTGCAGCACCACTTTCCTTGTGCCCCTTAGCGCCCCTCCTACCACCACCATGTGTGTGCAGTATTTAAGATAAGGAGCACCATGGTGCAGGGTAGGGGGCATTAACGTCATTTATTGACACTATTGATGTACTTTGCAGGATTTTGGAGCTACTCCTGCAGAGTACATAGGGGCCCATTATAAATAATGGAAGCCCCTTTTTAATGCCTGTTTTAAGCAGGCATTAAAAGTGCCGAAAAAAATAGCGCACGAAAATCTGTTAGGTTTCCTTGTACCGTTTTTTCGGCCCCTTCCATACATTATGCCTGGCGCAGGCATAATGTGGTGCAAGGGGTTACAATATGGCGCAATGCATGCATTATGCAACTTTATAAGTATGGCACAAGGAAAATGCCACTTTAGCATCACCTTAGCGTCAAAGAAATGACGCTATGGTGTCGCTATGGTGGCGCTATGGGCTCTTTAATCTGCCCCTTAGTAGCACCTCTAATACTTCTTCTGCCCTTATAAGGTATGAAGACATCCAAATTCCTGATCACTTAGGGCCTTATTACGAGATTTGCAGACTTGCGACTGCCAAACTCGTGGTGGCGGTCAGACTGGCGCACCCCAGGCAGTCTTACCGCTAGATCACAAACCTGGCGGTCAGACCGCCAGGGGACCCCCGCCACTGCCAAGATCACGGATTCTGATGCAGTGGAGGCGGTCAAAGTCGTGGTCAGCCACAACGGTCACTGAGTTCAGCGCTGCCGTACTGATATCAACTTCCCTTTCTGCAAGCTTTTTTTCGTGGTGAGGTCCCTGCCATGAAAAGGCTGACAGAAAGCCAGTGCTGGGGGGCCCCCCTGCCTAGCACCCTCAGAATGCACACTGTCTGCTACAGCTGGGGGGCACCCTCTGTGTGATTGCATTGTTCGTTGCTCACTGCACTGTTTCCAACGGCGGACTGGCGTACACCTCCCAAGACGGAGGTTTCTGTTGGTCAGCCCAGTGTACACATTGTAATAAGGCCAGGGGGGAGACCTCCAGCTTTGCGGCGGTCTCCTCCCCACGGATCTGGCAGGCCAACAGTCGGGCCGCCAAACCTGTAATGAGGGGCTTAGGCCCTCATTACGATCCTGCCAGTCAGTAATAAAGTGGCGATAATACTGCCAACAGGCTGGCGGTAACTACTGCCAAATTATGACCCTGGCTGAAAGATCTCAAAAGACAGCCAATGTACCACACTGATCCCCAGGGCGGAAACAACAGGCACAACGGCGGTAGCCACCTACAGCCAGGTGGAAGTCAAAGTTACGTCCACCATATTATGACCAGACAATCCACCACCTTTTCCGGGGCGGAAATAGAGCTCAGAAGTGAAAGGACTCACCATTGCAGACACAGGGAAGAACCACGCCGCGATGGAACCCGAACTGCATGTCTTTCCTATGATATTCTTGTTCTGCTCCACCACGAACACCAATGCTGGTGAAGAAGACGACGGTGAGTACAGCCGCCTAGCACACAAGGAAGGGGGGGAGGAAAACAAGAGTGGCACACACACGCACCACACACACCCCATACACACACACCATACACACAACCAGATGCACAAGAAAACAAGTCTATCCCCCTAAATCGGCTGAATAATGCAAGGATAACACAAATTTACTAAAGTGATTGTAATAAGATCAACACAGCATAAAAATAATGTAGCCAATGTTACAGATATCTACAACTGTACAGAAAAAGGGACACTGCCCAGTCCTCAGTTCGCGTGGGCTACATGGCTTCAGGGCAAAGTCGAAGGCCCCACTTGTCACCTGCATCAATATGGAGGGAACACTGTAGGGGCATCAGTTTGCAAATAGGCAGACGCCTGGGGGGGAGAGGTATCCTCATCCGGGAGCAGAAACAAGACCACTGGTTCCAGAGGGGGCATCATGCCCTGTGCTTGGTCCTGGGGAGTGCAAGGCCACAGTCTCTTGAGTGGGTGTCTTGCCCACTGGTTCTGGAGGGGGCAATATGCCCTGTGCTTGGTCCTGGGGAGTGATAGGTGTAGGAAAGTACCATCTTGCCTGGCATGTTACCCCCATTTTTCACTGTATATATGTTGTTTTAGTTGTATGTGTCACTGGGACCCTGCCAACCAGGGCCCCAGTGCTCATAAGTGTGCCTGAATGTGTTACCTGTGTAGTGACTAACTGTCTCACTGAGGCTCTGCTAACCAGAACCTCAGTGGTTATGCTCTCTCATTTCTTTCCAAATTGTCACTAACAGGCTGGTGACCAATTTTACCAATTTACATTGGCTTACTGGAACACCCTTATAATTCCCTAGTATATGGTACTGAGGTACCCAGGGTATTGGGGTTCCAGGAGATCCCTATGGGCTGCAGCATTTCTTTTGCCACCCATAGGGAGCTCTGACAATTCTTACACAGGCCTGCCACTGCAGCCTGAGTGAAATAACGTCCACGTTATTTCACAGCCATTTTACACTGCACTTAAGTAACTTATAAGTCACCTATATGTCTAACCTTTACCTGGTAAAGGTTAGGTGCAAAGTTACTTAGTGTGAGGGCACCCTGGCACTAGCCAAGGCGCCCCCACATTGTTCAGGGCCAATTCCCCGGACTTTGTGAGTGCGGGGACACCATTACACGCGTGCACTACATATAGGTCACTACCTATATGTAGCTTCACAATGGTAACTCCGAATATGGCCATGTAACATGTCTATGATCATGGAATTGCCCCCTCTATGCCATCCTGGCATAGTTGGCACAATCCCATGATCCCAGTGGTCTGTAGCACAGACCCTGGTACTGCCAAACTGCCTTTCCTGGGGTTTCACTGCAGCTGCTGCTGCTGCCAACCCCTCAGACAGGTTTCTGCCCTCCTGGGGTCAAGCCAGGCATGTCCCAGGATGGCAGAACAAAGGACTTCCTCTGAGAGAGGGTGTTACACCCTCTCCCTTTGGAAAATGGTGTGAAGGCAGGGGAGGAGTAGCCTCCCCCAGCCTCTGGAAATGCTTTCATGGGCACTTTTGGTGCCCATTTCTGCATAAGCCAGTCTACACCGGTTCAGGGACCACTTAGCCCTGCTCTGGCGCGAAACTGGACAAAGGAAAGGGTAGTGACCACTCCCCTGACCTGCACCTCCCCTGGGAGGTGTCCAGAGCTCCTCCAGTGTGCTCCAGACCTCTGCCATCTTGGAAACAGAGGTGCTGCTGGCACACCGGACTGCTCTGAGTGGCCAGTGCCACCAGGTGACGTCAGAGACTCCTTCTGATAGGCTCCTTCAGGTGTTGCTAGCCTATCCTCTCTCCTAGGTAGCCAAACCCTCTTTTCTGGCTATTTAGGGTCTCTGGGGAAACTTTAGATAACGAATGCAAGAGCTCATCCGAGTTCCTCTGCATCTCTCTCTTCACCTTCTGCCAAGGAATCGACTGCTGACCGCGCTGGAAGCCTGCAAAACTGCAACAAAGTAGCGAAGACAACTACTGCAACTCTGTAACGCTGATCCTGCCGCCTTCTCGACTGTTTTCCTGGTGGTGCATGCTGTGGGGGTAGTCTGCCTCCTCTCTGCACTAGAAGCTCCGAAGAAATCTTCCGTGGGTCGACGGAATCGTCGCCCTGCAACCGCAGGCACCAAAGAACTGCATCACCGGTCCCCTGGGTCTCCTCTCAGCACGACGAGCGAGGTCCCTTGAATCCAGCAACTCTGTCCAAGTGACTCCCACAGTCCAGTGACTCTTCAGTCCAAGTTTGGTGGAGGTAAGTCCTTGCCTCCCCACGCCAGACTGCATTGCTGGGAACCGCGACTTTTGCAGCTACTCCGGCCTCCGTGCACTTCCGGCGGAAATCCTTTGTGCACAGTCCAGCCTGGGTCCACGGCACTCTAACCTGCATTGCACGACCTCCTAAGTTGTTCTCCGGCGACGTGGGACTCCTTTGTGCGACTTCGGGTGAGCACGGTTTCACGCATCCTCGTAGTGCCTGTTTCTGGCACTTCTCCGGGTGCTACCTGCTGCTGAGAGGGCTCCTTGTCTTGCTCGGCGTCCCCTCTGTCTCCTGACGCAATCCTGGTCCCTCCTGGGCCACAGTAGCGTCCAAAAACACTAACCGCACGATTTGCAGCTAGCAAGGCTTGTTGGCGGTCTTTCGGCGGGAAAACACTTCTGCATGACTCTGCACGGCGTGAGGGATCCGTCCTCCAAAGGGGAAGTCTCTAGCCCTTGTCGTTCCTGCAGAAACCTAAGCTTCTACTGTCCAGTAGCAGCTTCTTTGCACTCACAGCTGGCATTTCCTGGGCATCTGCCCATCTCCGACTTGCTTGTGACTTTTGGACTTGGTCCCCTTGTTCCACAGGTACCCTCGACTGGAAATCCATTGTTGTTGCATTGCTGGTTTGTGTCTTTCCTGCAGAATTCCCCTATCACGACTTCTTTGTCCTTTGGGGAACTTTAGTGCACTTTGCACTCACTTTTCAGGGTCTTGGGGTGGGCTATTTTTCTAAACCTTACTATTTTCTAATAGTCCCAGCGACCCTCTACAAGGTCACATAGGTTTGGGGTCCATTCGTGGTTCGCATTCCACTTTTGGAGTATATGGTTTGTGTTGCCCCTATCCCTATGTGTCCCCATTGCATCCTATTGTAACTATACATTGTTTGCACTGTTTTCTAAGACTATACTGCATATTTTTGGTATTGTGTACATATATCTTGTGTATTTCCTATCCTCTCACTGAGGGTACACTCTAAGATACTTTGGCATATTGTCATAAAAATAAAGTACCTTTATTTTTAGTATAGCTGTGTATTGTGTTTTCTTATGATATTGTGCATATGACACTAAGTGGTACTGTAGGAGCTTCACTCGTCTCCTAGTTCAGCCTAAGCTGCTCTGCTAAGCTACCATTATCTATCAGCCTATGCTGCTAGACACCCTATACACTAATAAGGGATAACTGGGCCTGGTGCAAGGTGCAAGTACCCCTTGGTACTCACTACAAGCCAGTCCAGCCTCCTACAATAGGCCACAGTGTCTCGAGTGGGTGTTTTGCCCACTGGTTCTGGAGGGGGCAACAAGTCCTGTGCTTGGGCCTGGGGAGTGATAGGCCACAGTCTCTTGAGTGGGTATCTTGCCCACTGGTTCTGGAGGGGGCAACATGCCCTGTGCTTGGTCCTGGGGAGTGCAAGACCACAGTCTCTCGAGTGGGTGTCTTGCCCACTGGTTCTGGATGGTGCAACATGCCCTGGGCTTGGTCCTGGAGAGTGATAGGCCACAGTCTCTCAAGTTGGTGTCTTTCCCACTTGTTCTGGAGGGGGCAACATGCCCTGTGCTTGGTCCTTGGGAGTGATAGGCCACAGTCTCTCGAGTGGGTGTCTTGCCCACTGGTTCTGGAGTAGACAGGCCGCACAGCAGCCCGTGGAGGCCGGATCATATTGCGTCTGCCGGCGGTGACGGCTGCACTGTGGTAGTGCTGGTGGTGGAAGGCTCCTGCACAGGCCCT
The DNA here is from genome assembly GCF_031143425.1 of Pleurodeles waltl. Lineage (NCBI taxonomy): Eukaryota > Metazoa > Chordata > Amphibia > Caudata > Salamandridae > Pleurodeles > Pleurodeles waltl. The sequence goes on from NC_090447.1 coordinate 443,805,862, forward strand.
GCAACCTCAGATAGCTGCACTGTGGTGGTGCTGGTGGTGGTGGGAGGCTCCTGCACAGCCCCTGCACCCTCGGATGGCTGCACAACCACGGTTGGTGGTGGGGGCTCCGTGACAGTTGCTGGTGCAGGCTCCTTGCCCTTCTTGTCTGCTGGTGCAGGCTCCTTGCCCTTCTTGCCTGGTGGTGCAAGCTCCTTGCCCTTCTTGCCTGCTGGTGCAGGCTCCTTCCCCTTTTGGGTGGCAGGTGCAGGCTCCTTCCCATTCTTGCCTGCTGTTGCAGGCTCCTTGTCCTTCTTTCCTGCTGAGGCAGGCTCCTTTCCCTTTCGGATGGTAGGTGCAGGCTCCTTCCCCTTTCGGTTGGCTGGTGCAGGCTCCTTCACCTTTAGTATATGTGGCCTGGAATTCTTTCCACCATGAGTAGGTGCGGATGGAACTGGGCCCATGGACTGTGTCATTGAGGTGATTGGCTGGGTTTGTGATACCCTGGCCATATGTGCAGGATGGGGGAGGACAGGGAAGAGGTCAATGGTGGAAAGGAAAAGTTTCTTAGGGACATTGGGGTGGAAAGAGGGAGAAGGAATGGGAGTGGAGGATGAGGGAGTGGTTGTAGGAGGTGTTTGTCTGCTGTATTTGGGTGCAGGTGCATGGGCTGTATGCTGTTGTGAGGTGGATGGCTGTTGGGTAGCTGAGTGCTTGCGTTTGTGTACTTTAGGAGGGGGGACAGACACAGTGGGAGAGGACACAAAGGACATGTACATGGCTGTTGTGGAGATGTCTGCCAGTGAGGTGTGTGTTCTGCTTGGGGTTGTGATGATGCAGATAGTGGATGAAGACGTTGTACATGCAGGTGTGAGTGTGGACATAACTGGGTGGGAGGTGGAGGGGGAGACAGTGGAAATAGTGGATGTTGTTGTGTCTGCAACTGGATGGTGTTTGTGTGAGTGCCTGTGGGATGAAGTGTGGTGCTTGTGTTTGCCTGTGACACTCTTGGGTGTTGTCTTGTGTGCATGCTCGCCCGGCTGTGTGCTTGGGATGGGTTGAGGTTGAGAGGAACGGGACTCAGAAATGGCAGTTGGAGGGGGATCAGTAGTAACAGGAACAATGGTTGCCATCAGAGTGGAGGCCAGAGCCTGGATCGATCTCTGTTGGGCCACCAATCCAGTGTGAATGCCCTCCAGGAATGCATTAGGTTGTTGCATCTGGGCTCCCAGCCCCTGGATGGCATTCACAGTGGTTGACTGCTCTACAGAGATGGATCTCAGGAGGTCAATAGCCTCCTCACTCAGGGCAGCAGGGCTCACTGGGGCAGGGCCTGAGGTGCCTGGGGCGAAGGAGATGCCCACCCTCCTGGATGAGCGGGCACGGGCAACTCACTGAGGGGCTGCTGGGAGGGCGGTGCTGGTACGGGGGTGGCGGCTGTACCTGTAGCTGGGGTGGTCACAGAAGTGTCCGCCACCAGCAAGGAGCTTCCATCGGAGGAGATATCTGTGTCTGAATTGTCCCCTCCAGCCTCCGCAGTGGTGCTCCCCTCGCCCTCCGTCCCACCAGTGCCCACAGCGTCAGTGGACTCTGCCTCCTGGGTCCTGTGGGATGCAGCTCCCTCCGTCACCGGTGCCTCTGCTCCTCTGCCAGATGATGCTAATGCACATAAGGACAGGATGACAAAACAAAAAAAGGGGGGAGAGAGGGATAAGTTACTTACTTGTAAATATTAGTTCTCTTCCAGGGGTATCCTCATCAAAGTCATAAACAATGAATATTTCCGCCCAAGTGCGGGGACCCCGGAGCATATCAAAACACACATGTATATGTATGAAATATATATGAAAAATAACATTTTAGTAAATACTTTCAATACAAGTATAATGTATACATGAGTAAAATAGCAATGCAGTCTATGTTGAGAAACAGGCTCAAAATGCTTTATTTTTTATGGAGTTGCTTTTTTTGTTTTTTTTTTAAAACATACATTAAAGCCTTCAATTAGAGTTAATACTTTCTGAAGCCCAAGTAGAAGTCATAGAAAGTATAAGCAACACATTTTAAAAGAGAAAAACTACATTGAAAATAAAGGAGCATTATTAGCCAATAGGCTGCATGCATGTCAATACAGTAAAACCAAAAAGTTGGCACTGTGCCTTTAAGACCCTGAGCACCTCCTGTATCCCACCATGCCTCAGGGGTGAGAGTGAGGTGACAGGTGGTTCACAGTTAGGTCAGTACTTTTTTACGGTGATAAAGCTCAATAGATTAGACACATGGGAATCACTGCACTTCTAAAAGAATTGTGTCCGGGGAGGAGAGTGGGTTGTTTATGACTTTGATGAGGATACCCCTGGAAGAGAACTAGGATTTACAGTTTAGTAACTTATCCTTTTCTTCCAGGGGATCCTCATCAATAGTCATAAACATTGAATAGATTAGTAAGCCCATCCCCTACCTCTGCGGACTGACTGATAGAAGTGCAGAAAAAAGTGCTACACTATGCAAACAAATTCCTTAGGGATGGTTGACCCACTTGTGTGTCTGCTTTGGCATCTGAATATAAAAAGTAGTGCCTGGTAAAAGTATGTACAGATCTCCATGTGGCAGCTTTACAAATCTTGGAGATGGGTACATTCTTAGGAAGGGCTGCAGTAGCCGCCTTCCCTCTTGTTGAGTGAGCCTTAGGCCTGGCTGATAATTGCTTGTTAGCCAATCGATAGGAAGTCAAAATACATGAAACTATCCATTTGGAAATAGCTTGTTTTGAGGCAGCCTCGCCTGTCCTCATATGCTCATAGTTAACAAACAGACAATCAGATTGTCTAATTGATTTAGTCTTATCCAGGTAAAATATGAGCACTCTCTTAAGGTCCAGGGAGTGCAAAGCTCTCTCTGCCGGAGTAACAGGATTAGGGAAAACTGTTGGAAGCTATATCGTCTGATTAATGTGAAAATCCGACACCACCTTAGGCAAGAACGATGGATGAGTTCTCAGAACCACTCTGTTATCATGCAAAACCGTGAAAGGTTCCCTCGAAGATAGAGCCTGAATTTCACTGACCCTCCTAGCCAAAGTAATGGTTACCAGTGAAGCTGTCTTCCACGTAAGGTGCTGCAAAGAAGCTTTGTGGATGGGTTCAAACGGAGAAGCCATGAGTCTAGATAAAACCACATTCAATTCTCATTGGGGTGAGGGTTTCCAAATAGGTGGAAAGACTTTCTCCAAGCCTTCTAAGAAATCCTTAACTACTGGCATGGTAAAGAAGGATTTCTGAGAGGGCGATTTACAATAAGCTATAATGGCAGATAAATGTATCTTAATAGAGGAGAACTGCAGACCTGACCTCGCCAGATGTAGCAGGTAAGGCAATATGACTTCCTCCTGAGCCAAAATAGGATTATGATTGTGCTGCCGGCACCACATGTAGAACCTCTTCCACTTGAACGTGTAGGAGCGTCACGTAGACGGTCTTTTAGACTCCTTTAAAATGTTCATACATTCCTGTGAGACCCTAGATGCCCATATTGCAGGAATTCAGGAGCCATGCTGTCAAGCTCAGCGAGGGAATGTTGGGATGAAGAATCTTTCCTCCTAATCTGCAGAGGAGATCCGGTCTGCACGGCAGGCTCCTGTGCAGTTGCTCTGACAACTGGAGGAGATCTGTGTACCAGTATTGCCGAGGCCATTGAGGGGCTATAAGTATCATCCTGGCGTTGGATCTGTAAAACCTGTTGATTACTGCTGGTATCAGGGGAATCGGTGAAAAGGCGTAGAGAAATATCTCTGACCAGTCTATCAACAGGGCATTCCCTTGAGTCCCCGGCATAGGAGGCTGGCCTGGCTTGTAGTGGGTACCAGAGGTACCTACACCTTGTGCCAGGTCCAGTTATCCCTTATTAGTGTAGAAGAACGAGTTACTTACCTTCGGTAACGACTTTTCTGGTGGATACATTAGCTACCTGTGGATTCCTCACCTAATGAATTCTCCCATGGCGCCAGCATTCGACGGAAATCTTCTTCCTAGTCTCTGCACGTCGACGAGGACGTCACTCTAGCCCACGCGACGCCGTCTGACGTCATACAGGCAATAAGAGGTCCTCGACGACGTGCCAACATCAGTACCAATCATTTTTTACGTGCATGAGAAAAACCAGGCAATGCAATGAAAGAGCAAGGCAACATCCCATAACATTGTAAAATACACAACATTGCATGAATAGCTGTAAATTTTTTATATATATATATATAACTCTCTCTTTTTTAAAATATATATACAAATCAAGTATATACACAAAGATATATACATATATACATATATATATATATATATATATATACACAGATAAATATACACAAGTATACATATATACAACATCTATTGCACCCTCGAAGACCAAGAGGAGCGCACTCAAGGATTACTTGGTAAGACCAGAAAGGCCACGGGGAGGCGGGCGGGACCGTGAGGAATCCACAGGTAGCTAATGTATCCACCAGATAAGTCGTTACCGAAGGTAAGTAACTCGTTCTTCTGATGGATACAACTACCTGTGGATTCCTCACCTAATGAATAGAGTCCCAAAGCAGTACCACGCCCGGCGGTGGGTGCCTAAATGGTCAAACCAAGAAATCCTGCAGCACTGACCGTGCAAAATGGCCGTCCCTTCTAACCTCAGAATCCAAACAGTAATGTTTTGCAAAAGTGTGAAGGGACGACCAAGTTGCGGCCTTGCAGATGTCGACCACAGGAACACCTCTGGCCAAGGCCGAAGTGGCCGACTTAGCTCTGGTGGAATGAGCTCTAATGCCCTCAGGAGGATCCTTCTTTGCCAAAGAGTAACAGATTTTAATGCAAAGAACAACCCACCTGGATAGTGTTCTCTTGTGGACTGCCTTTCCTCTCCTCTTGCCCACGTATCCAATCTTTGGAAGGATGAGGCGGAGGATAGAACGTGGACAAAGTAATTGCCTGAGCCAAATGGAAAGGTGAAACAACCTTCGGGAGGAAAGCAGCCTTGGTCCTCAACACCACCTTATCCCCATAAAAAGTTGTATAAGGGGGCTTTACTGATAAGGCCTGCAACTCACTCACTCCCCTTGCTGATGTTATAGCTATCAGGAAGACTGTTTTTAAAACCAAATACCTTAAGGGGCAAGAATGCATAGGTTCAAAAGGGGACCCCATAAGGAAAGTCAGGACCAAGGACAAATCCCATTGCGGCATAACGAATGGCTTTGGAGGATATTCATTTAGAAGACCTTTCAAGAATCTGATAACAATAGGGGATTTAAATAAAGATGGTTGGTCTGGAAGACATATGAAGGCTGACAAGGCCGATAAATAACCCTTAATGGTAGCCACTGCACAACCTTTCTGCGCTAGAGACAGAGCAAAAGACAAAACGTCCGATAGATGAGCATGCAAAGGATCAATCTGCCTCTCTCCACACCACGCAACAAATTTAGACCATCTATTAGCGTAGATAGACTTAGTGGAGTGTCGCCTGGCCGCTAATATAACATCCACTACCTCAGGCGGGAGAGAGAAGGAACTCAGGTTGCCCCGTTCAATCTCCAGGCATGTAGGTGCAGACTCTGGAGGTTGGGGTGTAAAACCTGCCCCTGCGACTGCGAGAGGAGGTCTGCCCTGAAAGGGAGACGGAGCGGAGGGCACATTGAGAGTTGGAGAAGGTCGGAGTACCATACCCTCCTTGGCCAATCCGGAGCTATTAGGATGACTAGAGCCCGGTCCTGGCGAATCTTCCTCAATACTCGAGGAACCAAGGGTATGGGAGGAAACGCGTAAAGCAACTGGCCGCACCAGGTTATTTGAAACGCGTCCCCCAACGCTCCCTGCATCGGATACTGGAGGCTGCAGAATAACGGACAATGTGCGTTCTCTCGAGTGGCAAACAGATCTACCCGAGGAAACCCCCACCTCTGGAAGATTAAACGGACTTGACCTGGATGGAGACGCCACTCGTGGTCTGCCGAGAATTGGCGACTGAGACTGTCCGCACGCACGTTCAAGACTCCGGCCAGATGGTTTGCTATCAAGCAAATCTGATGGTCCTTTGCCCAGGACCATAGTCGAAGAGCTTCTCTGCAGAGAAGGTACGACCCCACTCCTCCCTGCTTGTTTATGTACCACATTGTGGTAGTATTGTCCGTTAGGACCTGTACCGACTGACCACGAAGGGAAGGGAGGAAGGCCTTGAAAGCCAGACGTACAGCCCGTAACTCTAACAGATTGATGTGAAACATCTGTTCCTCTGGAGACCAAAGGCCTTTGATCTCCAGATCCCCCAGATGAGCTCCCCACCCTAGAGTGGAAGCATCCGTTATGACTGTGGCCACTGGTGGCGACTGCTGGAACGGCTTTCCTTGTGAAAGATTGTTGCTTGCAATCCACCACTTCAAATCCACAGCAGCATCTCTGGAGATCTTGACAGTACTCTCTAGATCCCCTTTGTGTTGAGACCACTGCCTTCGGAGGCACCACTGAAGAGCCCTCATGTGCCAGCGAGCATGCGTGACCAACAGAATGCAGAAGGCAAACAGACCGAGCAGACGAAGGACCTTGAGGACTGGAACTACCGCTCCATTTCGAAACATTGGAACCAAATCCTGAATATCTTGAATCCGCTGAGGCGGAGGAAAGACCCGACCCAATGTTGTATCCAGTACTGCCCCTATGAACAGGAGGCGCTGAGAGGGCTCTAGGTGAGATTTGGGCTCGTTCACCGAAAAACCCAGGTCGAACAACAACTGGGTTGTTGACTGCAGATGATGCGACACAAGCTCCGGGGACTTGGCTTTGATCAACCAGTCGTCCAAGTAAGGGAATACTGCTATCCCCTTCCTTCTGAGTTCTGCCGCAACCACCGACATCACCTTCGTGAAGACTCGAGGTGCTGAAGTAAGACCAAACGGAAGGACCGCAAACTGATAGTGCTGCGATCCCACCACAAACCGGAGATACTTCCTGTGTGACTTGAGTATCGGGATATGAAAGTAAGCATCCTGCAAGTCGACAGACACCATCCAGTCTTCCTTGTTCAACGCCAAAAGCACCTGTGCTAGGGTCAGCATCTTGAACTTTTCCTGCTTGAGGAACCAATTCAAGATCCTCAGGTCCAGGATTGGTCTCAAACGACCATCCTTCTTGGGAATCAGGAAATACCTTGAGTAACATCCTCGACCCCTTTCCTGCTCTGGGACCAACTCCACCGTGCCCTTTGAAAGGAGGGCTTGTACCTCCTGTTCTAGCAACAGGAGGTGTTCTTCTGAACAATAAGAAGGGCGGGGCGGGATGAGGGGCGGGAACTCCCGAAAGGGAAGGGTGTAGCCTTTTCCCACAATACTGAGAACCCAAGTGTCCGTTGTAACAGTCTTCCATTTGGTGAGAAAATGCTGTAATCTTCCCCCTACAGGAGAGGAGTGAGTGGGAAATGGTGGAAGCCTAAGGCTGCTTCCCCTGCTGCACCCCGCCAGAGGATGAGGAAGAGGCAGAGTGCTGCTGAGAGGCTCCTCTGGTGCGAACCCTACCTCTCCCTCTAAAAGATCTATAGGGATGGGAAGAGGCAGGTTGCTGATATCTTCCCCGAAAGGAAGAGGAGGAAGAGCCACGCCCAAATCCACGAAACCTCCAGAAAAATCTGGAAGAGGCCGTGGAAGAAGGAGCTTGGAGCCCTAACGACTTAGCCGTGGCCCTGCTTTCCTTAAAACGTTCCAAGGCCGAATCAGCCTTGGCTGCAAACAGTTTGTCCCCATCAAACGGGAGATCCAACAATGTGGACTGTACATCCGCAGAAAAGCCCGAGTTACGGAGCCAGGCCTGCCTCCTTGCCACCACAGTTGTGCCCATTGCTCTGGCCACCGAGTCGGTCGTATCCAGTCCAGTCTGGATAATCTGGGTCGCAGCAGCCTGGGCATTTGAAACAACATCCAAAAGACCCTGGGGAAGCTCTGTAAATGATGAGGAAATGTCATCCATCAGAGCATGAATATACCTCCCCAGGATACAGGTTGCGTTGGTGGCCTTCAACGTCAGACTGCAGGACGAAAAAATCTTCTTGGACTGCGCATCCAGTTTCTTTGAATCTCTGTCCCCAGGCACCGTCGGGAAAGAACCAGGCGCTGACTTGGATGAACAGGAGGCCTGCACCACCAAGCTCTCCGGCGTAGGGTGCCTAGACAGAAAACCAGGGTCAGTTGGAGCCGCCCGATATCTCCTGGCCACGGCTCTGTGAACTGCTGGGGAAGATGCCGGCCTCTTCCACACCTCTAACACCGGATCCAGCAGAGCGTCATTAAATGGCAAAAGAGGCTCCGCCGCAGCTGAGGCCGGATGTAGCACCTCCGTTAGAAGGTTTTGTTTTGCCTCCACCACCGGCAAAGGCAGGTCCAAAAAACTAGCTGCCTTCCGTACCACTGCGTGAAAGGAAGCAGCCTCCTCCGTATATTCTCCCGGGGACGAAAGGTCCCACTCAGGGGAAGTGTCCAGCCCACTGGCCGACTCCAGACCACGCAGCCCATCACCCGAGTCCTCTAGCTCTCCTTCTTCCAGGGCTCGTTGGTACTCCTGCTCCTCTAATACACGGAGAGCACGTCTCCTCGAATGAAGCCGTTGTTCAATACGCGGAGTCGACAATGCCTCCGCCGAAGTCGAAGATCGGCGCCGATCTTCAGAAGCCACCGACGCCGCGTCCGGCGCCACAGGTAACTTCGGCGCCGACGAAAGAGCAGTCGAAGCAGATGGACCCACAGGAGTCACAGGCCGAAATCCCGACGTCGACGGGATGGAAATCTCCGGGGCCAATCCCTTTGAAGCCACCGGAGCGGCCACCGGCGCCGACACCGGTGCCGAGCCCACGTTCCCAAAAGGGAGAAAGGGCATAAAGGGTGCCGGCCGAAGAGGCGCAGGATCACCCAATGAAAAGGCCAAAGGCCCAGCCGGAGCACCCCCTGGAGCCATCTGTTGGAAGATGGCATACATCGCATTCAAGAATGCGGAACTATCGGCTCCAGGGGTGGGGAAAGCCGGATACTGGGGTGCCTGTCTCGGAGGCGACCCCGACGCCGGCCTCGACGTCTGCAACGCCGGAGATAACCCCTGAGGCTCCAATACCTCAATCACCGACGCCTGTCCAGGTGAAGTCGGAGACGCCGGAGAGGGCAACGGCGTCGAAGGATGCGGCGTAACCGTGGGAGTGATCTCCCATGTCCTTCGGCGCCGATCCGAAGAACCTGGAACGAGTCTCCTTGCTTGAATGACGCCGTGATTCTCTACGGCGCCGGGAGTCTCGATGACGCCGATGTCTTGGCGAAGAAGACTTCTTGTGATGCTTCTCTTTTTTCGATTTCGCCATAAACAGCTTCGCCTCACGTTCCTTGAGGGCCTTTGGATTCATGTGCTGGCAGTCGAGACGTCGTGGTCGGAGCTCAGACACCAAAGGCAGTCGGAATGAGGATCCGTCACTGACATCTTGCCTCCACACTCACGACAAGGCTTGAATCCAGACTTTCTCTGCGACATTATTACCACAGCGAAAGACTACGAAAGACTACGCAGCAAAAATACACTGTAACCACAAAAGTAACAGTTGCTCCCTCGAAGATAACCGTTTCGAATGCACGGAAAAAAGGGAACTGACGTCGGCACGTCGTCGAGGACCTCTTATTGCCTGTATGACGTCAGACGGCGTCGCGTGGGCTAGAGTGACGTCCTCGTCGACGTGCAGAGACTAGGAAGAAGATTTCCATCTAATGCTGGCGCCATGGGAGAATTCATTAGGTGAGGAATCCACAGGTAGTTGTATCCATCAGAAGAGGTGTTTCTAGCAGCTTAGGCTGATAGAAGGTAGCTATGGCAAAGCAGCTTAGGCTGAACTAGGAGACATGTAAAGCTCCTACTATACCACTGGTGTCATATGCACAATATCATAAGAAAACACAATACACAGAAGTACTAAAAATAAAGGTACTTTATTTTTATGACACTATGCCAAAAGTATATCAGTGAGTACCCTCAGTATGAGGATACGATATGTACACAAGATATATGTACACAAACCAAAATTATGCAGGTAATAGCAAGCAAAGTAATGCAAGCAGTGTAAAGTTACAGTAGATTGCAATAGGAGCACATAGGTATAGGGGCAACACAAACCATATACTCCAAAAGTGGAATGCGAACCACGAATGGAACCCAAACCTATGTGAGCTTGTAGAGGGTCGCTGGGACTGTAAGAAAACAGTGAGGGTTAGAAAAATAGCCCACCCCAAGACCCTGAAAGGTAGGTGTAAAGTGCACCTACTACCCCCAGAGAGCACAGAAGTCGTGATAGGGGGATTCTGCAGGAAGAACAAACACCAGCAATGCAACAACAGTGGATTTCCGGACCTGAGTACCTGTAAGACAAGGGGACCAAGTCCAATAGTCGAGACAGTGTCGACAGTGGGCAGGAGCCCAGGAAATGCCAGCTGAGGGTGCAAGGAAGCTGCCACCGGATGGAAGAAGCTTGGAGTTCTGCAAGAAAGAAGAGAGCTAGGGACTTCTCCCTTGGAAGACGGATGTCCCACGTCGCGCTGAAGCTTGCAGAGGTGTTCCCATGCAGAAAGACCACAAACAAGCCTTGCTAGCTGCAAGGATCGTGGTAGAGGTTTTTGGGTGCTGCTGTGGCCTAGAAGGGACCAGGATGTCGCCACTTGGAAGAGAAGACAGAGGGGGTGCCCAGCAAGTCAGGGAACCCTAACAGAAGCAGGCACCACCTGCAGAAATACCGGAACAGGCACTTGGAATAAGAGTGAACCACAGCCCACGCGAAGTCACAAAAGGGAGTCCCACGATGCCGGAGGACAACTCAGAAGGTTGTGCACTGCAGGTTAGAGTGTCGGGGACCCAGGCTTGGCTGTGTATGAAGGAAATCCTGGAAGAGTGCACAGGAGCCGGAGCAGCTGCAAATCACGCGGTAATCAGCAATGCAGTCTAGCGTAGGGAGGTAAGGACTTACCTCCACCAAACTTGGATTGAAGAGTCACTGGACTGTGGGAGTCATTTGGACAGAGTTGCTGAGTTCCAGGGACCACGCTCGTCGTGCTGAGAAGGGACCCAGAGGACCAGTGATGCAGTCTTTTGGTGCCTGCGGTTGCAGGGGGAAGATTCCGTCGACCCATGGGAGATTTCTTCAGAGCTCCTGGTGCAGAGAGGAGGCAGGCTACCCCCAGAGCATGCACCACCTGGAAACAGTCGAGAAAGCCGGCAGGATGAAGCGATACAAGGATGCTAGTAGTCGTCTTGCTACTTTGTTGCGGTTTTGCTGGCGTCCTGAGCAGTCAGCGGTCGATCCTTTGGCAGAAGGTGAAGAGGGAGATGCAGAGGAACTCTGGTGAGCTCTTGCATTCGTTATCTGGTGAGATCCCCAAAGCAGACACCCTAAATAGCCCGAAAAGGAGGTTTGGCTACCTAGGAAAGAGGATTGGCTACCAAGAGAGGTAAGAGCCTATCAGAAGGAGCCTCTGACGTCACCTGCTGGCACTGGCCACTCAAAACAGTCCAGTCTGCCACAAAACCCTCTGCTTCCAAGATGGCAATAGATCTGGGACGCACTGGAGGAGCTCTGGGCACCTCCCCCGGGAGGTGCAGATCAGGGGAGTGGTCACTCCCCTTTCCTTTGTCCAGTTTTGTGCCAGAGCAGGGCTGGGGGATCCCTGAACCGGTGTAGACTGGCTTATGCCGAGATGGGCACCATCTGTGCCCATCAAAGCATTTCCAGAGGCTGGGGGAGGCTACTCCTCCCCAGTCTTCACACCTATTTCCAAAGGGAGAGGGTGTTACACCCTCTCTCAGAGGAAGTCCTTTGTTCTGCCTTCCTGGGCCAGGGCTGCCTGGACCCCAGGGGGGCAGAAACCTGTCTGAGGGGTTGGCAGCAGCAGCAGCTGCAGTAGAGACCCCGGAAAGGCAGTACCCGGGTTTTGTGCTAGAGACCCGGGGGATCATGGAATTGTCCCCCCAATGCCAGAATGGCATTGGGGTGACAATTCCATGATCTTAGACATGTTACATGGCCATGTTCAGTGTTACCATTGTGACGCTGTACCTATGTACAGTGCACATGTGTAATGGTGTCCCCGCACTCACAAAGTCTGGGGAATTTGCCCTGAACGATGTGGGGGCACCTTGGCTAGTGCCAGGGTGTCCACACACTAAGTAACTTCGCACCCAACCTTCCCCAGGTGAAGGTTAGACATATAGGTGACTTATAAGTTACTTAAGTGCAGTGTTAAATGGCTGTGAAATAACGTGGACGTTATTTCACGCAGGCTGCAGTGGCAGGCCTGTGTAAGAATTGTCAGAGCTCCCTATGGGTGGCAAAAGAAATGCTGCAGCCCATAGGGAATCTCCTGCAACCCCAATACCCTAGGTACCTCAGTACCATATACTAGGGAATTATATGGGTGTACCAGTATGCCTATGTGAAATGGTAAATTTAGTCACTAGCCTGTTAGTGACAAATTTGGAAAGCAGAGAGAGCATAACCACTGAGGTTCTGGTTAACAGAGCCTCAGTGAGACAGTTAGGCATCACACAGGGAACAAATACAGGGCACATACTTATGAGCACTGGGGCCCTGCCTGGCAGGGTACCAGTGACACATAAACTAAAACAACATATATACAGTGAAATATGGGGGTAACATGCCAGGCAAGATGGTACTTTCCTACACAACCCTCCCACAAACGAAGGACAATAAGACTAGCCATGACCTGATGAGTCTTCATTGTCTAAGTGGAAATATCTGGAGAGTCCATCTGCATTGGAGTGGGTACTTCCAGGTCTATGTTCCACTGTATAGTCCATTCACTGTAGAGATATGGACCACCTCAACAATTTAGGGTTTTCACCTTTCATTTGTTTTAACCAAAGCAGAAGTTTGTGGTCTGTCTGAACAATAAAGTGAGTGCCAAAGCAGAGGTTCGTGGTCTGTCTGAACAATAAAGTGAGTGCCAAACAGGTTTGGCCTCAAGTTTTTCAGTGCCCAGACCCCAGCAAAGGCCTCCCTCTCAATGGCAGACCAACACTTTTCTCTAGGGGTCAACCTTCTGCTGATAAAATCAACTGGTTGATCCTGGCCCTCAGAATTCAGTTGTGATAAGACTGCCCCTACCCCTAATTCAGATGCATCAGTTTGAACAATGAATTTCAGGAGTAACATGGGCTTTATAGGTCAGGTGCAGAGCACATGGCCTGTTTGTGTTTGAGCTCCTCAAAAGCTTCCTGGCAGCTAGCTGTCCACAATACCTTTTTAGGCATCTTCTTACTTGTGAGATCATTAAGAGGGGCTGCTATGGAGCCATAGTTTTTAATGAATCTCCTGTAATACCCAGTGAGGCCTGATAAGGCTCTCACCTGGGTCTGTGTTTGTAGAGGGAACCCAATCCATCATTGTCTGGATTTTCCCCTAAAGTGGTGCAATCTGTTCTCAATCTACCAGGTGTCCCAGATAAACCACCTTTCCCTGCCCTATCTGGCACCTTGAGGCCTTGATAGTGAGGCCTGCCTTTTGCAGGGCCTCCAAAACTTTCCAAAGGTGGACCAGGTGCTCATCCCAGGTGGAGCTAAAGACAGCTACATCGTCTAGATATGCTGCACTAAAAGTCTCCAACTCTTGCAGGACTGTGTTCACAACTTCTGAAAAGTGGCAGGTGCATTTTTCAAACCAAAGGGCATCACTGTAAATTGGTAGTGCCCTCCTATAGTTGAAAATGCAGTTTTAGGTTTAGCATCCTCAGCCAATTTGATCTGCCAATACCCTGCAGTCAAATCAAAGGTGCTTAGATACTTTGGCAGATGCCAGTGTATCTATGAGCTCATCTGCCCTGGTTATAGGGTGAGCATCAGGTTTTGTTACTTGATTGAGACCTCTGTAGTCTACACAAAACCTCATCTCCCTTTTTCCATCTTTTGAGTTAAGCTTTGGTACAAACACCACAGGACTCGCCCATGGGCTTTCAGAAGGTTCAACCACTCCTAGATCAAGCATTTTCTGAACCTCTTGTTTTATGCAGTCCCTGACATGGTCAGGCTGCCTATAGATTTTACTTTTGACAGGCATGCTGTCTCCAGTATCAATTGTGTGTTCACACCAGGATGTGGTGCCTGGCACAGTTGAAAAGAGTTCAGAAAACTGTCCAAGGAGATTTATGCAGTTGTCTTTCTGTTCTGCAGTCAGACAATCTGCCAAAACTACTCCCTCCACTAAAGCATCCTCTTCAGTGGAGGAGAAGAGATCAGGGAGAGGGTCACTCTCTTCTTCCTGTCCCTCATCTGTTGCCATGAGTAGGGTGAGATCAGCCCTGTCATAGTAGAGTTTTAGGCGGTTGACATGAATCACCCTAAGGGGACTCCTGGCAATGCCCAGGTCTACCAGATAGGTAACCTCACCCTTTCTCTCAACAATTAGATGGGTTTCACTCTATTTGTCCATTTCCGTTTGTGAAACAGGGGGACAAGCCTTTCCCATGTTTTGATCTGGCCCAAATGCCCAGCCAAAGGAATGTCATGTGCAAGAGTTAGGAGGAACTCCTCGTACTGCAGGGGAATGACCAATCTCCTGGCTGCTCCAAGTTTTGGGTCCCATGCCTCGGTGTACAAGAGGTTGTCCTCCCAGTAAACTCTATGTGAGTCACTGACATCCCCATTTTGCTGTTTGACAGCTTGCTGTCTGAGACCCTCTAATGTGGGACAGGTTTGCTGTGCCACACTGAGCTCTTCCCTGGCAGGCCCCCCTCCACCCAAAAGCTCAGCAGTGTCTGCTGCCAGCTCATCTGGTGAAGGTTCTGCACAGGGAGGAAATTCTTCTTCCTTAGAAGGAGAATCATCTGTAGAGGGAGGGATAGTGTGTAGGGATTTACCCTTGCTACCCCTAGCTTTAGGGAGCACTTGGTCCATTGTTCCAGGATCCAAGTTACCCGGTCCTTTTTGCTTTTTGGCCTGAGCCCTTGTCAAAGCAAAAATATGCCCAGGAATGGCCAGCATTGCTGCATGAGCCTCCAACTCCACTTCTTCCCAAGCTGATGTCTCTAAATCGTTCCCTAGTAGACAGTCTACAGGTAAATCTGAGGCAACCACAACTTTCTTTGGACCAGTAACCCCCCCCCAGTTGAGATTCACAACAGCCATGGGGTGGCTAAGAGTGTTGTTATGAGCGTCTGTCACTTGGCACTGCTGACCAAGTAGATGTTGTTCAGGGTGCACCAGTTTCCCTATCACCATTGTGACACTGGCACTTGTGTCCCTGTAGGCCTGGACCTCAACACCATTTATTAGGGGAAGTTGCTTGTACTTATCCAAATTAAGGAGACAAGCAACCAAGGTGGCCAAATCAATGGCACCTTCAGAGATTAACACAGCCTCTGTGGTCTCCCTAACAAGACCAACCCCAACTAAATTACCGAAAGTGAGCCCAGCTACTCCCTTGTATTGGCTATTAGTAGGTTTGCTCCCACCACAACTGCTATTACTAGAGGCACTAGAATTTGAAGTAGGGGTTGTGGTAGTGGGAGGTTTGGTGTTTTTATTTTGGACAACTGGCATCAGTTGTCCAATGGCCTTTGACTTGACACAAATAACACCAAGGCTTTTTAGGTTGATTATTGGGAGAGGATTTGGACCCACCACCCCCACCAGAGGATTTTTGTGGGCCTGATGAAGACTCATTTTTACTTTTGTCCCCACCCTTGACAGAAGACTTACCATCCTTCTTCTTGCCATCCTTGTCACCCCCTGTATGAACTTTTCTGTTCACTCTTGTTCTGACCCATTTGTCTGCCTTCTTTCCCAATTCTTGGGGAGAGGTCAGATCTGAGTCCACTAGAAATTGGTGTAACAAGTCAGACACACAGTTATTCAGAATATGCTCTCTAAGAATAAGATTATACAGGCTTTCACAGTCAGAAACTTTACTGCCATGTAACCGCCCCTCCAAAGCCTTCACTGAACAGTTAACAAAGTCTATCCAGTCTTGTGAGGACTCTTTTCTGGTTTCTCTGGACCTAGGGCCAGATGTAGCAAAGGTTTAGCGACTCGCAAACAGCGAAAAACGCCGTTTGCGAGTCGCTAAAGCCACTTTGCTATGTAGAAATGCATTTTGCGAGTCGGAACCGACTCGCAAAATGCATTTCCGACTCGCAAATAGGAAGGGGTGTTCCCTTCCTATTTGCGACTCGCAATACGATGTAATTCCATTTGCAACCACGAATGCGGTCGCAAATGGACTCGCAGTTACCATCCACTTGAAGTGGATGGTAACCCAGTCGCAAACGGGAAGGGGTCTGGCATTGAAAATAATTTTTCAGAGCAGGCAGTGGTCCAATGGACCACTACCTGCCCTGAAAAATACCGAAACTAAAGGTTTCAGTTTATTTTTCAAAGTGCAGCTCATTTTCCTTTAAGGAAAACGGGTTGCACTTTGAAAAAAAAAAACTGCTTTATTTAAAAGCAGTCACGGACATGGAGGTCTGCTGACTACAGCAGGCCTCCATCCCCGTGAGTGCCCTGAATCGCTATGGGGTCGCAAATTGCGACCCACCTCATTAATATTAATGAGGTGGGTCTTTGCGACCCCATAGCGACTCGCAGACGGTGTCTGAGACACCGTTCTGCATAGCAAATTACGAGTAGCAATTTGCGAGTCGGAAGGACTCGCAAATTGCAACTCGCAATTTCCAACCTACCTACATCTGGCCCTTAATCCTGTATTGTTCAGTGGTTAAGCCAAATCCATCCAAGAGTGCATCCTTCAAAACTGCAAAATTGTTAGCATCACTTTCTCTAACAGTATGGAGCCTATCCCTACCTTTTCCATTGAAAGATAGCCACAATATAGCTGCCCACTGCCTTTGAGGGACCCCTGTACCATACAGGCCCTCTCAAGTGCAGCAAACCACTTGTTGATTTCATCCCCCTCCTTGTAAGGGGGGACTATCTTGTGCGGATTCCTGGAATCATGCTTTCTAACAGGATTACTATCAGGAATACTGCTGCTGCCACCATGGGGTCCTAACCCCAATCTATGTCTCTCCTTCTCCAGGTCTAGGGATTCTCTATCTAAGGCCAGCTGTTGCTGTTTAAGCTTCAGTCTGGTCTCTTAAACCCTCAACCTTTTGAATTCCCTTTCTAATATGTTGTCTTCAGGGTGGGTGGGTTGGGAATGACCATTTTAAGAGTATAGTCTTCTACAGACATGATAGTAAAAGGTTTAGAAATAGTGAGAAGGAAGAAAAAGTTTCTGAACTTTTTAAAGAATAGAGAAAAAAACGTTTTCTAACTTTTAGAAAACTTTTAGAAGTTTTAGAATACTTTTCAGCACTTAGTAAAAAGTGTAAGAGGAGAAAAGCAAAACTTTTTGGTTAGGTGTACATACACTGAACTTGTTTTGTATATTATTCTCTTATGAAAAGTACACAATGACAAAGTGGTAAGTAGTTACAAGTACTTATCCCACCGCTGCACAACCAATATAGGAGGCTGGCCTGGCCTGTAGTGGGTACCAGAGGTACTGACACCTTGTGCCAGGTCCAGTTATCCCTTATTAGTGTAGAAGAGGTGTTTCTAGCAGCTTAGGCTGATAGATGGTAGCTATGGCAAAGCAGCTTAGGCTGAACTAGGAGACATGTAAAGCTCCTACTATACCACTGGTGTCATATGCACAATATCATAAGAAAACACAATACACAGAAGTACTAAAACTAAAGGTACTTTATTTTTATGACAATATGCCAAAAGTATCCCAGTGAGTACCCTCAGTATGAGGATAAGATATATACACAAGATATATGTACACAAATCAAAATTATGCAGGTAATAGCACGAAAAGTAATGCAAGCAGTGTAAAGTTACAGTAGATTGCAATAGGAGCACATAGGTATAGGAGCAACACAAACCATATACTCCAAAAGTGGAATGCGAACCACGAATGGACCCCAAACCTATGTGAGCTTGTAGAGGATCACTGGGACTGTAAGAAAACAGTGAGGGTTCGAAAAATAGCCCACCCAAAGACCCTGAAAGGTAGGTATAAAGTGCACCTACTATCCCCAGAGAGCTCAGAAGTCGTGTTAGGGGGAGTCTGCAGGAAGAACAAACACCAGCAATGCAACAACAGTGGATTTCCGGACCTGAGTACCTGTAAGACAAGGGAACCAAGTCCAATAGTCGAGAGTGGGCAGGAGCCCAGGAAATTCCAGCTGAGGGTGCAAGGAAGCTGCCACCGGATGGAAGAAGCTTGGAGTTCTGCAAGAAAGAAGAGAGCTAGGGACTTCTCCTTTGGAAGACCGATGTCCCACGTCGCGATGAAGCTTGCAGAGGTGTTCCCACGCAGCAAGACTGCAAACAAGCCTTGCCAGCTGCTAGGGTCGCGGTAGAGATTTTTGGATGCTCCTGTGGCCCAGGAGGGACCAGGATGTCGCCACTTGGAGGAGGAGACAGAGGGGGTGCCCAGCAAGTCAGGAAGCCCTCATAGAAGCAGGCAGGACCCTCAGACGTACCTGAACAGGCACTTGGAAGAAGAGTGAACTGAAGTCCATGTGAAGTCACAAAAGGGAGTCCCACGATGCCGGAACAGAACTCAGAAGGTTGTGCACTGCAGGTTAGAGTGTCGGAGACCCAGGATTGGCTGTGCACGAAGGAAATCCTGGAAGAGTGCACAGGAGCCGGAGCAGCTGCACATCACGCGGTACCCAGCAATGCAGTCTAGTGTGGGGAGGCAAGGACTTACCTCCACCAAACTTGGACTGAAGAGTCACTGGACTGTGGGAGTCACTTGGACAGAGTTGCTGAGTTCCAGGGACCACGCTCGTCGTGCAGAGAGGGGACCCAGAGGACCAGTGATTCAGTCTTTTGGTGCCTGCGGTTGCAGGGGGAAGATTTCGTCGACCTACAGGAGATTTCTTCAGAGCTCCTGGCGCAGAGAGGAGGCAGGCTACCCCCAGAGCATGCACCACCTGGAAACAGTCGGGAAAGCCGGCAGGATGAAGCGATACAAGGTTGCTAGTAGTCATCTTGCTACTTTGTTGCGGTTTTGCAGGCGTTCTGAGCAGTCAGCGGCCGATCCTTTGGCAGAAGGTGAAGAGGGAGATGCAGAGGAACTCTGGTGAGCTCTTGCATTCGTTATCTGGTGAGATCCCCAAAGCAGAGACCCTAAATAGCCAGAAAAGGAGGTTTGGCTACCTAGGAAGGTGGATTGCCTACCAAGAGAGGTAAGAGCCTATCAGAAGGAGCCTCTGATGTCACCTGCTAGCACTGGCCACTTAGAACAGTCCAGTGTACCACAAGCACCTCTGTTTCCAAGATGGCAGAGGTCTGGGACACACTGGAGGAGCTCTGGGCACCTACCCTAGGAGGTGCAGGTCAGGGGAGTGGTCACTCCCCTTTCCTTTGTCCAGTTTCACGCCAGAGCAGGGCTGGGGGATCCCTGAACCGGTGTAGACTGGCTTATGCAGAGATGGGCACCATCTGTGCCCATCAAAGCATTTCCAGAGGCTGGGGGAGGCTACTCCTCCCCAGCCTTCACACCTATTTCCAAAGGGAGAGAGTGTTACACCCTCTCTCAGAGGAAGTTCTTTGTTCTGCCTTCCTGGGCCAGGGCTGCCTGGACCCCAGGAGGGCAGAAACCTGTCTGAGGGGTAGGCAGCAGCAGCAGATGTAGTGGAGACCCCAGAAAGGCAGTTTGGCAGTACCCGGGTTCTGTGCTAGAGACCCAGGGGATCATGGAATTGTCCCCCCAATGCCAGAATGGCATTGGGGTGACAATTCCATGATCTTAGACATGTTACATGGCCATGTTCGGAGTTACCATTGTGACGCTGTACATAGGTAGTGACCTATGTACAGTGCACGCGTGTAATGGTGTCCCCGCACTCACAAAGTCCGGGGAATTTGCCCTGAACGATGTGGGGGCACATTGGCTAGTGCCAGGGTGTCCACACCTAAGTAACTTTGCACCCAACCTTCACCAGGTGAAGGTTAGACATATAGGTGACATATAAGTTACTTAAGTGCAGTGGTAAATGGCTGTGAAATAACGTGGAGGTTATTTCACTCAGGCTGCACTTGCAGGCCTGTGTAAGAATGGTCAGATCTCCCTATGGGTGGCAAAAGAAATGCTGCACCCCAAAGGGATCTCTTAGAACCCCAATACCCTGGGAACCTTAGTACCATATACTGGGGAATTATAAGGGTGTTCCAGTATGCCAATGTGAATTGGTAAATTTTGTCACTAGCCTATTTGTGACAAATTTGGAAAGCAGAGAGAGCGTAACCACTGAGGTTCTGGTTAGCAGAGCCTCAGTGAGACAGTTAGGCATCACAAAGGGAACACATACAGGGCTCATACTTATGAGCACTGGGGCCCTGCCTGGCAGGGTCCCAGTGACACATAGACTAAAACAACATATATACAGTGAAATATGGGGGTAACATGCCAGGTAAGATGGTACTTTCCTACACCCGGACAGTAGAACCTCGACGCGAAGTGTGGGCAGATCTAACTGAGGCTAACCCCACCGCTGGAAGATGTCTGCGATTACCTCATCATGAAGAACCCAATAGTGGGAGTCTACGAGGGTTCTGCTTAGGAAACGTGCCTCCAAGTTTTGTTGTCCTGGGAGGTGGACCGCTGTGAGGGACATTCCCCTCGCTATCAGCCAGTGCCAGATGGTTTGAGATTCCCGAGACAGGGAACGGGATCTCGTGCCCCCTTGCTTGTTCAGATAATACATCAATGTTGTATTGTCTGTCTGGACCAGAAGAGATTTTCCTTTGATCGATGGTGCAAACGGTTTGAGAGCAAGGTGAACTGCTCTGAGTTCCAGTAGGTCGATGTGGTATGTCTGTTCTGTGCTGGACCACAAGCCTTGAGCCTGGAGGGGACCCAGGTGAGCTCCCCATCCCTGTAGTGATTCATCCGTTAGCATAGTTGACAGGGATGGACTGGTGAAAAGGAGCCCCGATTAGCAGGTGATGTTTGTGCATCCACCACTGTAATGATTGCAGAACTCCGGTAGCAAGAAGTATTCTGTCCTCCCATTGGGCTGTGTGCTGATTCCACTGATCCTCCAGAGCCTCTTGAAGAGGTCTCATATGCAGTCTGGCATTCGGGACAATGAAAGTGCAGGAGGCTATGGAGCCCAACAGAGGTGCTACCTGACGGACTGTAGGTCTGGGAGTCCGGAGGAGAGTGTGACACTTCTTTGTTATTGATAATAGTCATTCCTACAAAGGATACACTCTTTCTAGCTTGGTATCTAGTATTGCCCCCAGATTGTGGAAGTTTTGAGTTGGTATGAGAGTGGACTTCTGGAAATTGACCTCCAAACCCAGAGAGCTGAAAGTGTTGAGAGCCAGGTTGAGATGGTTTACAGCCTGTAATGCGGTGGAAGCTTTGAGCAGCCAGTCGTCTAGGTATGGATAAATGAAGATTTTCTGCTTTCTCAAGTGCGCCGCCATAGTTGCCACACATTTGTAGAATATCTGAGGGGCAGATTTTAGACCGTAGGGCAGCACTTTGAACTGGTAGTGTTGAGAAGCGACTACAACCTGGAGACATTTCCGATGCTTAGGTACGATTGGAATGTGAAAGTACGCATCCTGTAGATCTATGGAGCACATCCAGTCTTCTTGGTGTAACTGAGGGAAAATTTGATGAAGAGCCAGCATTCTGAATTTCTGTTTCTGGATAAATTTGTTCGGAAGTCTCAAATCCAGAATTGGTCTGAAAACCCCTTCTTGGCCCTTCTTTGTTACTAGGAAATATTGGGAGTACACTCCTTTTCCCCTTTGAGAAGATGGAACCTTTTCTATCACTCTCTTTTTCAACAGGATGCAAACCTCTTTGTGTAGTAACGAGTGATGGGCAGACGTTGACCTGGTTGGTGGTAGAGGAGGTGGAGGAGATCTGAAACGAAGAGAGTATCCATTCTCTACAATGTTTAGCACCCATTTGTCTCTTGTTACGGTGTGCTACGCTTGAGCAAACTTTGCGATACTTCCCCTAACTGGAGTGGTGGACAGAATTAAGGGAAGCAAATCCTCATTGCTTGCCCGAGGTTTTGGGGGTAGACTGGTGGGCCTGCTTGGTCCGCGATCTCTTGTAGTTTTGCGGGACTGAAACAGAGGTCCTCCTTGCTTTTGTTGAGGTCTTTGGGACCAATGAGGGGTTTGAACCCTCTGTTGGTAAGGTCACCTGTCATAAGGCCTATACCTCCGCCTAAAGTCTTTTCGCCTCTCTAGCCCCACTGCTCTCATTGTGTCAACTTCTGACTTAATTTGAGCCATTTCATCATCACTGTGGGTGCCAAATAAGGAGTTACCGTTAAACGGTAGGTTTAGGATGCGATGTTGTGCTTCATGCTTCAACCCTGTAAGCCTTAGCCAAGAAGATCGCCTTGCACAAATGCCATATGCGTAGCCATGAGCCGCCAAGTCTGCGCTGTCCACAGCAGCGCTGATAATCTGATTGGACACCAAACTCCCCTCCTGAAGGCTCTCTTGGAAGTCTTGCCTGTCTTCTCTAGGCAACTTCTCTGAAAACCTGTTTAGGGAATCCCAGAGAGACCGGTCGTATCTGCTCAACAGTGCAGAGGCACTTGAGACTTTCATGACTGACGCTGATGTGCCACACATTTTTCTGCCCAACGAATCCAGATGTTTGCTCTCTTTATCTGGAGGGACCGTTGACGATGAAGCCACTGAATGTGTCTTGCGGGCTGTGGCTAAAATAACAAAGTCTGTTGGAGGATCAGCTCTGATAATAAAGGATCCTGCTCTGGGGCCTTGTATTTCTTTAGTATCATAGCTGGCGCTGAACACAGGCTTGCTGGTGTCAGAAATGTTTCCATCGTCGGTTGAAGGAGACCAGGCACCAGTGGTAGTAACTGCCTGGTAGATGTCAAAAATCACTGATGGAGAGGTTGACGGCTCTGGAAGGTCAATGTTTAGTTTCTGGGCCCCTCTAAGCAACACTTCATTGAAGGTTGTTATGTCGTCCACTGGGGACACTCTAGCCGGAGGGGAATTAGTCAAGGTCGGAGAATAGTCTCTGAAGGAAGAGTTAGATGTTGTAGACCACAAAAAAGTTCTCTGCTATGTCGTGATATAGAAGACCTCGATATAGATCGCCGTCTGGAGCGCTACCTGCTCCTGGATCGTGACAGACTGCGTCGATGTCTAGGACTTGGCTGGCCAGATGTTGGACCAGCTCGCTCTGTGTGCGTTGTTGACGAAGATGTTCGTGGCAACAACGCTGATGGTGAATACTTGCGTGAATATTGTGAGTCTGGAGAAGCCGGGGTCTTGTTAAGGCTATCCAACCATCTAGGAGACAGATTTATGGGCGAGATGTGTCCTAGCGATGACACCCTTGATGCTCTCGATGACCCACTCCGTATAGTGACCACTGGACTTTGTGGAGGGAGAGCTGTCTCGGCAGCTGGTTGTGCCGTCACTTGTTCCTGATGTGTCGCCCTTAGAGATAGGTGTAACTGGTGATGACTGTCTCGACGTCGATCGACGGTGCACCGTCGTTGATGGAGGCCTATGCACCTCTGACATCGACTGAGATTTAGGCTGGTCTGGTCTCGACGTCGAGCGCCTCGACGGCGACTGGCAGTCCGTTGCATGTATATGTTTCGACGTTGAATGTTTTGACGTCGAGTGATGGACCACCGATGAGGAATGCCTCAGCTCTGAACGATGCGGGGACCTCGACCTCGTTCTCAACACCGACGTCGTATGCCTTGACATAGAGAGATGGAGTGACTTCAATGGCATCTGAGCACTCTTGTGCCTACTCAACGTCGATCGGTGAGTTGCCGTCGACGGAGATCTATCCGGATGAGGGAGATGAGCCTTCGACGTCATGTCTTTTGATGTTGGTTGAATCGCTGTTGACGGCGTCGTAGATCTCAACGCCTGGTGATGCGACGACGGAAGGGATGATGTCGACTGGGAACAGACAGGTATTTTCTTACCGGCTGAAGTCGATCTGGCTCGTCGTGTATCAGAACGGTCTTTAGAAGTTCTGGGAAGAGAAGATGATGACGTTTTTTCTCTTTCATGAAGCCCATGAAGATGAATCCTTTCTCTGTCTTTTAAAGTCTTTTTAGACAGATTTTTACAATGTCTACAGGTGTCAGGGTAGTGACTCTGAGGCAAACACACTATGCACACAGAGTGTGGATCTGACTGAGCCTTCTTCTTCCCACAGGAAGGGCATCTCACAAAAAGTGAAGGCATTTTGTGAAAGAAAATAATCACTTCACTCAGGTAATAAGTGAAGACGTTGAGTGAAGCCTAAAAAACAAAAAATTTTGATTATTTTTCTGTTGAAAAAAACAGAAAAATGAGAGCTCAATGCTCCAGGATCCTCACAGAAGAAGCCGGAAAAAAGAACTGACCTAACTGTGAACCAACTTTCACCTCACTCTCACCTCTGAGGCATGGTAGGATACTGGAGGTGCTCAGGGACTTAAAGGCACGGTGCCAATTTTTTGGTTCTGCTGTATTGACATGCATGCAGCCTATTGGCTAATAATGCTCCTTTATTTTCAATGTAGTTTTTCTCTTTTGAAATGTGTTGCTTATACTTTCTATGACCTCTATTTGGGCATCAGAAAGTTTTAACTCTAATTGAAGGCTTTAATGTATATTTAAAAAAAAACTCCATAAAAATAAAGCATTTTTAGCCTGTTTCTCAACATAGACTGCATTGCTATTTTACACATGTATACATTATACTTGTATTGAAAGTATCCACTAAAATGTTATTTTTCATACATATTTAATACATATACATGTGTGTTTAGATATGCTCCGGGGTCCCCGCACGAGGGTGGGAATATTCAATGTTTATGACTATTGATGAGGATCCACTGGAACAGAAACAAAGGATACACTGGGTAAACGGCTGCACCAACATCATCGTTGGCGTACACAGCACTCTCACACACAGGGAACAGGTCTACGCACTATGCATTGCACCCCCACTGATATTGCTAGCCTCCAAGGCATGAGAAGGGGTAACCTCTGCCAATTGCAACACACCTGGGACCCACGCAGCCCTGATCAGTAGTGAATGCTTACAAGCTAGGTAGGCAGGTTTATCCCTTCAGAACCCTAGCCACCAGAGGACCTATGCTGCTATGTCAGGCCTGGCCTAGGGGCACCCACTAACACACATCCACCACCCGGATACCACCCCACCAGCCGTGAGATGTAATGATAGTCACTGTACTCACCCCCTTGTGGCTGCTGTGATGCCCTCAAGCACCCATCCAGCTCTGGATAGGCCACTGCCAGTATGTAGGCCATCAGGGGGGTCAGGGTTCGACAGGCACCCCTTCCTCCTTGGGAGGCCATCCCCAGCTGGGCCTCTGCCGTCTTCCGTGCCCAGCGTCTCAGGTCCTCCCACCGCTTAGGACAGTGGGTGCTCCGCCTGCCATAGACCCCCAGGTGTACACCTCCTCGGCGATGGCATGCCATATACCCTTATTTTGATGGGCGCTGACCTGCAGAGGCAATACACACAGGAAAACACCATTAGACAAACAGTCCAGCCAGTAACACATATGGCCCACCATACCATTTTCCATCACCATTGGCACACACATGGCCCAGCACAGAACGTGTACACCGCAAAGAGGACATCCACCCACCCCTCCTTACACGAGCCCTTCACACACAACTCCACGCATTCATACCACATGCATTGTGTCCACAGTGTACTCACCTGTTGGTCTGGAGACCCATACAGCAGTCTGTACTGGGGTAGGACCCCATCCACCAGTCTCTCCAACTCCTCAGAAGTGAAGGCTGAGGCCCTTTCCTTGGTCACACAGGCCATGGTAGGTTTCAGACACAGGTCACAGCAGCACATGCAGTGTAGGTCCTCTCCTATGGAAGGTCAGTAGCAAGTGAGGAATCAGATAGAAAATGGCAGTTACATCCGCGGGTGGTGCATACCGTCACCGCCGGCGTAGATCACCATTGGCCACTGTACCCCATAGGGCCCAATTTTAACCAATGAGGAATTTTACAGCAGTTCCTGACCACCTCCCGCCACAGCACACAACGTCAGCAGAATTATCTCATATTGGATTTGTCCCCCCATGCCAGAAGGAACAAGTGTTCAGGAATCGTAAGAGTTTCCACTCCATGAATGTTCAGATGGTGTGCTTGGCGGGCCAGTACATCTCCCACGTCAATGTTAAGTATCCTGGGTCGGTGCATAATGCCTTTGTCCTGAGGAATAGGAGCATCCCATATTTGATGTCCCAACTACAGAGGCACAGGGTGTGGCTAATAGGTGAGCCCTGGTTCCCACCCAGTATATGTTGGTGTATGGGTATGGTGTGGGCCATATAGGGTAGTGTGTGGCTAAATGTTGTCCCTCAATATTTGCAGGTGAATCTGGTTACCCAAACCTATCATGGCTGCTGACCCCTGTGAGGAATGCCAGGAAAAGGGCAAAAGAATGTTGTAATGTGGCACAAGGGCGAACCAGAAGGATCATTGAAAGGACCTTTGGCCTCCTAACAGATGGATCCCTGTGCTACTCACCCAAGAAGGTCTGGCAGATAGTAATGACATGCTGCATGTTGCACTACCTGGCCCTCAGATGCCATGTTCCTTTTCTGCAGGAGTAGGAGACTGGAGATGCCCCTGTGACAGCAGTAGACCCTGTGGGGGCCTCTTCTGTTGGGGGACTGGATAGCGCTGGCACCTCCTCTCCGCTGACATTGGCTGGGGTACCTGTGGAGATGTAAATTATGTGTCATGGTTTACTTGTATGACATATTGTACATCCTTGGCTTCCTCTCTCTGGTTGGATTTGCCCTGCCAGCTTTCACTTGTGTATGTTAGTGTATGATGGGATAGTTAGTTCTCTATGGTGTGCATGCTTTAGTGATGAATATCCATGCAGGGCTGTGAGGGGTGTCCATGCATTGGTACAGCATGCAGGGCTTGGCTTTGGGATAAGTGAGATGTGGTGGTGATGTGTGTGGGATGTAGTGGAGTGATCAGAGTGAGGGAGACAGTATGAATTGGCATGCAGGTAGAGGGGTGATAGTGGTAGAGAGTTGACTAACCAGAGTCAAGTCCTCCTCCGACTCCGGCCAGTCCCTCAGGATGCAGTATTGCAAGACTTGCTCCTCCCATGCTGTGAGTTGTGGGGGAGGAGGTGGGGGTCCACCGCCAGTCCTCTGGATAGCAGACTGGTGTCTTGCTGCTATGGAACGTACCTTCCCCGTAGGTCATTCCACCTCTTCCTTATGCCATCTCTAGTTCTGGGGTGTTGTCCCACAGCGTTTACCCTGTCCACGATTCTCCGCCAAAGCTCCATTTTCCTGGCTATAGATATCTGCTGCACCTGTGCTCCAAATAGCTGTGGCTCTACCCTGACAATTTCCTCCACCATGACCCTTAGCTCCTCCTCTGTGAAACGGGAGTGTTTTTGTGGTGCCATGGGTGTTATGTGTGGTGTGTTGGTGAGGGTGTGTTGGGTAATGAGTTGGGGTGTGTGATATGGAGTGCGTGAGTGGTGTATAGGTGTGAGTAGTGTGTGGCTCTAGTTTTCTCAGTGGTCTTGGTGTCTGTCTGGTGGCAATGCTTTGTAATCGTGAAGGGTTGTGAGTAATGTGGGTTTGTGTTTTATAGTGGTGTGTGTGGTGTATGTATGGGTGTCAGGTGTGTGTAGTTTGAATTGTCCAATGTGGTGTTGTTTTGTATGTGGATGTCTATTGTGAGTGCGGTGGTATGTACTGCCAATGATTTACCGCCGCTGAATGTCCGCCATGGTGATTCGTGGGTCATAATGTGATGAGCATTGTTCTGCTGGTGTAATGGTGTGGGTTTTGGGACTGCCACTTTATCACTGACCTTTGAACTGGCAGATGTGTGTATGTGGCTGAATTCTTTCGGATTGGTGTGTGTGTGTCATAATAAGGTGAAAGGATATCTGCCACAGCGGCAGTAAATTGGCGGCCTTCAGCGTTGGATTTTCCACCAATGTCATAATGAGGGCCTTAATCTCCACACATTATTAGGAATCTTTCCTTCCCATAACACGTTTAATCATGAGAAACACATTATTATATTTTCTAATGCAGATACATTATTAAAGCTAAACCAATGACAAGCATGGTTGATGTAAGGGGCATTTAAATGTGCCCCACAACATTCATTGAGATATATGCCATACATGGTGAATATCAAAGTACTAATATACCATCCATATACTCCTTGCTACCTAATAAACAAATTACCACTTACTACGAACTATTAGACCACATTAAAATAAAAACAAACAACTACTCCCCACATAAAATAATAATTGGCTTTGAACAAGCCATGATACAAACAATATTTAAATTATACCCATACACAGCACCACTAAGCATTTGGAGACATCTCCAACAATCTGTAGAATATGCAACAAACTGCCCATTTGCCTTTGAAATAAAAAAGTACCAACAAAATAAACACATAGGTGGGCATTACGAACTCTGCGGGAAAACCCGCCTAGTTCGGTGCTGGCAGTCTACAAAAGCCCACCAGCGCGTTGAAGACCCCTCCGACCACATTACTAACATTCCGCTGGGCCAGCGGGCGGAAACAGTGTTTCTGCTAGCCAGCCCAGCTGAATGCAGGGCCTGTACATTGACGCCGGCAATGTAGCAGTGCGGCGGATGCAGCAGCACCCGTTGCGCATATCACTGCCCGTAAATCGGGGAGAGACATGCGTGACGGGGCTGTGCACAGGGGCCCGAGGCACCCATTCCACCAGCCTTTCCCTGGTGGGATAAACCGCCAGGGAAAGGCTGGTGGAATCAGGTTCATTATCGGTGCTGCCCTGTCAGATATGTAACTCCGCCATCTCCAGGCTGCCTGGCGGCGGTAGCCTGGCATTGGCTGAGTTACGCCAGAGGCGTTTCTGCCACGTACATTATATGGCGGTCTGGGCCGCCATGCCGGCGGCAGTAATTACCTCCACCGCCGGCATTGCGGCCCAGACCGCCATGTTCATAATGACCCTCATAGCGCCCAAATGGACTTCTGTAGAAAAGTGCCCCTTTTTGACATGGTCACCCCAACTTTTTTGCCTGGTATTTGATGCAATTTTGACAGAAAGTGTACTGGTTCTTGCTAACCAGTTCGCCAGTGCCAGTTCTCTTCTTCTAAAACTGCACAATTATTCCCCAATGGGCAATGCCTTTGGCATCCCTATAAGTCCCTACTAAATGGTACCCCAGGTACCTAGGGAATGGGTACCAAAGCGTGCCCACAACGGCTACAACATGTTTTGCGCGATACACGGTTGACCCCTCACCTAGCTCATGCAGACTACCATTGCAGGCTGCATGTCTTGGTGCAGCTAAATGTGAAAACACACCATGGCACACAGCATGTATGCCATGCCCACTGACACTGTATCCAATATATGTAAGTCACCTCTAAAGTAGGTCTACCAGCCCTTAGGCAGGGTGCATTATATTACATGAGTGGACATACTTAAAAGAGCAGATATGTCTCTGCTATGTTTTTGTTGATTCTTTTACATAGTAAGTGATCAAAGTACGTGTGCTGGACACTGGTCCGTACCAGTTCCCCAGCTACATGATGCCTTGACTGTAACTAGGGAATGTTTGGTATCAAACATCTTATCTTAATAAACCCTCACTGATTCCAGTGATAGATCTATTAACACATGCACTCAGAGGGCACCTTGGAGGTGCAGCCTCAAAAACTTACAACTGCTGGTGTGCTGCAAACTATTCTAAACCAGCCTGCCACCAACAGACATGTTTCTGACCACCCAAAGGTGAGAGGCTCTGCTCTCAGGCGGTCAGGAACAAAGCCTGCTTTGGCAGGGGTGTTAACACACCATTCCGAACAGGATGAACAGCAAATCTGCATTCCACGGCAGGGGGCATCAAAGAGCCCGCCACCCTTGGTATGCAGATCTGGCTTTCCTCAGAGGAGATGCCGGCTGATTCAGCCCGATCCAGGGCACATTTGGCACCCAGACAGGTGAGAAAATTATTAGTTAGAAAAGGAGTGACCACCCTCAGGTAGGGTCCACCCCTAAGGTGAGCTGCCTGATCTGGACTCGAAATTTAAAAGTCTTCCATCTTGGTGATGGTGGAACTAGGAACTCTGGGACAGGGTTAGGCCCCCTTCTCACATGAATTGGTCATATAGGGGGCATAGTGACCCTAGGGGTAAGTAGCCCTACACTCCTCTAACACCCTTAAGTTCAGTATTTATGGGAGGCCCTGACACCAGAAGATCATATCCTGCCAACCTGAAAGAAGACGATGGACCCTGAGAACAGAAGTTCAGCAGCTGACTTGGCCCCAGCCCCACTGGCCTGCCTGCTGTCTTCGACAGTTGCTCCAAAGACGACTTGTCCTGCAACTGCCTGTGCCTCCAAAAGTTTGGGAGGACTGTCAGCCTTCAACCAAGACCCAGGAACTCTTAGAGAGTAGCGGAGCTGCTCTCCTGCATCCTGGACGCACCCAAGAAGAACTGTAAGGACTCCGGCCTGCCAAAACCCTACAATGGAAAGCACCGCTGCAGCTACGTCCTAGCCTGAGTAGAAGTGGGCCAATGGTGCCAGTGTGGTTCCCTGACCCTCCAGAGATTAAGCCCACCTTGGATTTGCAACTGTGGGCTTTCACCTCTTTGTGCAGTCCCCCCTCTACCTCAAGTGAGCCCATGACAAAAACCCGACGCCTTAGGATACCTCTGCACCCGGCCGCCCCGGCCCAAGGAAAAGAAGACCAAAGGTGTCCCTACATCACCGAGCATTGTGAGACCTAAGCCCCCTTGTTGGTTCAGCCGGAGTGATCCCTTAGTCCCAGCTTGCAGCATCTTTCCTCCACAGTACCTGTACGCAATATATGCCTATCCTCCATAGAATAACATTACTTCTTCAGAAATTGCACTGTGTTGATTTTTCAAACCTGTAAAAATCAATAACTTGAACGTACTTATCTGATCATGATGTCCTTGGTGCCTAAAATTGTATAAAGATAAGTGTCATTTTTATAAATTGGCATGGATCTCCTTATTGAGTCATGGGTATTATTTATTGACTGTGTGCATGCAGTAAATGTCTAACACTCTTCTCTAATAAGTCTAAGGCTGCTCGATCACACTACCCTTCAAGAGAGCACCTTAGGGTTGCTAGAGCAAGCCCCTGTCCACTAGTAAGGAGACCTCTGGACTCTGCACAGTGTACCTCATTTTGGTATACTATATAAAGAGCCAGCTTCCCACAACTACTTTGAAGACAATTGGATTGTCAGACTGCACCGCTCAGCACAGACACATACTAAATTCTAAATTCCATGGAGGGATGTCTACAACAGAACCATGGCTCAAGAAGCCAAAACCCACAGCGCAGGAGAAAGACAGCAAAATGCCGTCCAATCTACCATGTGGAGAACCCAACCTACACTCCACAAATGGAGTGAAGCCCTACAAAAAGAACAGAGGTAACAACAATTAACAATGGAGCAATCAGTAACCCAAATAAAATCCTAATGTAAACCTACAAATGGCAAACAAGCCGGTAGAATGTACACTTCATTAACAATAAAGGAGTACACTACTTAAAATAAATATAAAAAACCTTATTATAAAATACCAAACAACCTACACACTAACCCGTAAACCTTAACAAAGGTGAACACTAGCATAAGTAGGATATTTGTAAGTAAATATTACACAAATTATATTAATACAACAGTCAAAACAACATACAAGTAAAATAGAAAAAAGACAGATATATATATATATAAATAATATGTTTATTAATCAATTAACCTCTTAACTGCTGGGCCTTCAGCCCCCCCACCAGTGCTGATCTTTATTTTGGCTATTTGGGGTAGATCGCACTTCTGGCTCTATAATGAAGCCAGATTTGTCTCATTTTATTACAACATCCTGGGTGTTCTAAAGATACCCAGGGTTTGTGAACTGCCCTGGAGGGGACCAAGACAATTGGCAAAATATAGCTAAATTTTGAGTATTTTGGTAAAAATCCATGCTGCCTTTTGGGCCATTTCCCGCTGCATGATCCTGAAAGCTGAGAAGACGGTGACTTTAGTACAGCAAACCATTCACTGATGGGTAAAAAAACACACACTTTTATCTGGAGCACATTTCCCCTATTTTTCTAAAAACATTCAAAATTGTGATATATTTTGCCTATTTTCTCAGTCGCCTGCAGGGGATTCCACAAACCATGGGTACCTTAAGTATCGTTGTTGGATAAAAGAACACAAATTTGGTGTGGATAGCTTATGTGGAATAAAATGCTATGGAGCCCTAAGCGCAAACTACCCCAAATAGCCAAAAAGGGGCTCTGCACTGGTGGTGTGTGTGTGTGTGTGTCTGTGTGTGTGTGTGTTGGGGGGGGACGCAGGAGTTGGTGAAGGTCCTGCAACTAAGTGGTTAATTTAGTGAATATTGCATGTTTTGACAATGTGTATGTTTATTTAAAGGTAACAATAATTAATATTTATTCTGATATTTTATTTATCAATATAAGTAAAAATATATTTTTAACTGCAATATTTTGGTTATCGTTATTTCTGTTTTTATTAGTTAAATATAGGGAAGCTGTAGGAGGCTAGCCTGGCTTATAGTGGGTACCTTGTGGTACTTACGCCCTGTTCTAGGTCCAGTTATCCCTTATTAGTAGAATATAGGTGTTTCTAGCAGCTGAGGCTGATAGAAGGTAGCTATGGCAAAGCAGCTAAGGCTGAACTAGGAGACATGCAAAGCTCCTACTATACCACTTATATCATATAGCACAATATCATAAGAAAACACAATACTCAGAGTTACTAAAAATAAAGGTACTTTATTTTAGTGACAATAGGCCAAAAGTATCTCAGAGAATACCCTCACTTAGGAGGTAAGTAATATACACAAGTTATATGTACACAAACCCAAAACAGGAAAGTAACAGTAAGAAAAGTAGTGCAAACAATGTAGAATCACAATAGGATGCAATAGGTGAACATAGGTCTAGGGGCAACACAAACCATATACTCCAAAAGTGGAATGCGAATCACAAATGGACCCCAGACCTATGGGAGATTGTAGAGGGTTGCGGGGACTGTAGGAAAACAGTAAGGGTGTCCAAAATACGCCACCACAAGACCCTAGAAAGTAGGAGTAAAATACCCTACTACCCCAGAAAGACACAATAGTCGTGATAGGGGGATTCTGCAAGAACCACAAGCACCAGCAAAACACTGAAGACGGATTCCTGGATGTGAGGACCTGCAAGGCAAGGGGACCGAGTACAAGAGTCGCGATAATGTCCAGGAGGGGCAGGAGCCCAGGAAACCCCGGATGAAGGTGCAAAAGGGCTGCCTCTGGGTGGAAGAAGCCAAAGATTCTGCAACAACGAAAAGGGCTAGGAACTTCTCCTTTGGATGGAAGATGTCCCACGGTGTGCTGGATATTGCAGAAGTATTTCCACGCAGAAATACCACAAACAAGCCTTGCTATCTGCAAGGGTCACAGTAGAGGTTTTTAGGTGCTGCTGGGGACCAGGAAGGACCAGGATGTTGCACCTTGGAGGAGGAGACAAAGGGGGTGCTCAGTAACTCAGAGAACCCACACAAAAGCAGGCAGCACCCGCAGAAGAACCAGAGCAGGCACTTGGAAGTTCTATGAACTAAGAGTCACAAAAGGAGGGTCCCACGAGGTCGGAGTCCAACTCAGCGGGTTGGGCACTGCAGGACAGAGTGCTGGGGACCCAGGCTAGGCTGTGCACAAAGGAATCCTTGGAGAAGTGCACGGAAGCCGGAGCAGCTGCAAATCATGCAGTACACAGGTTTGCTGTCTGTCGTGGGGAGGAAAGGATTTACCTCCACCAAATTTGGACAGAAGGGCCACTGGACTGTGGGAGACACTTGGACCCAGCACCTGTGTTCCAGGGACCACGCTCGTCAGGATGAGAGGGGACCCAGAGGACCGGTGATGCAGTCTTTTGGTGCCTGTGTTAGCAGGGGGAAGATTCAGTCGACCCACAGGAGATTTCTTCTTGGCTTCCAGTGCAGGGTGAAGGCAGACAGCCCTCAGAGCATGCTCCACCAGCAAACAGTCGAGAAAGCTGGCAGGATGAGGCGATACAATGTTGCTGGTAGTCGTCTTGCTACTTTGTTGTGGTTTTGCAGGCGTCCTGGAGCAGTCAGCAGTCGATCCTTGGCAGAAGTCAAAGAAGGAAGTGCAGAGGAACTCTGGTGAGATCTTGCATTCGTTATCTGAGGAATAGCCCAGAGGAGAGACCATAAATGGCCAAAAAAGGAGGTTTGGCTACCAAGAAAGGAGGTTTGGCTACCAACAGAGGTAAGAACCTATCAAGAGGGGTCTCTGACGTCACCTACTGGCACTGGCCACTCACAGCAGTCCAGTGTGCCCCCAACACCTCTGAATCCAAGATGGCAGAGGTCTAGGACACAATGGAGGAGCTCTGGGCACCTCCCCTGGGAGGTACTGGTCAGGGGAGTGGTCACTCCCCTTTCCTTTGTCCAGTTTCACGCCAGAGCAGGGCTGGGGGATCCCTGAACCGGTGTAGACTGGCTTATGCAGAGATGGGCACCATCTGTGCCCATCAAAGCATTTCCAGAGGCTGGGGGAGGCTACTCCTCCCCAGCCCTTCACACCCATTTCCAAAGGGAGAGGGTGTAACACCCTCTCTCAGAGGAGATCCTTTGGTCTGCCTTCCTGGGCCAGGGCTGCCCAGACCCCAGGAGGGCAGAATCCTGTCTGAGGGGTTGGCAGCAGCAGCAGCTGCAGTGGAAACCCCAGAAAGGCAGTTTGGCAGTACCCGGGTTTTGTGCTAATGACCCGGGGGGTCATGGAATTGTCCCCCCAACACTAGAATGGTATTGGGGTGACAATTCCATGATCTTAGACATGTTACATGGCCATGTTCGGAGTTACCATTGTGACGCCACACATAGGTAGTGACCTATGTGTAGTGCACGCGTGTAATGGTGTCTCCGCACTGACAAAGTTCGGGGAATTTGCCTTGAACGATGTAGGGGCACCTTGGCTAGTGCCAGGATGCCCACACACTAAGTAACTTGGCACCTAACCTTCACCAAGTGAGGGTTAGACATATAGGTGACTTATAAGTTACTTATGTGCAGTGAAAAATGGCTGTGAAATAACGTGGACGTTAGTTTACTCAGGCTGCAGTGGCAGGCCTGTGTAAGAATTGCCTGAGCTCCCTATGGGCAGCAAAAAAAATGCTGCAGCCCATAGGGATCTCCTGAAACCCCAATACCCTGGGTACCTAGGTACCATTTACAAGGGGATTATATGGGTGTTCCAGTGTGCAGATGAGAATTGGTCAAATCAGTCACTAGCCTGCAGTGACAATTTTAGAAAGCAGAGAGAGCATAAACACAGAGGTTCTGGTTAGCAGAGCCTCAGTGACACATTTAGGCACCACACAGGGAACACATATAGGCCACAAACCTATGAGCACTGGGGTCCTGGCTAGCAGGATCCCAGTGACACATATGAAACACACTGACAACACAGGGTTTTCACTTTGAGCACTGGGCCCTGGCTAGCAGGATCCCAGTGAGACATTAAAAAAACCCTGACATACACTCACAAACAGGCCAAAAGTGGGGTAACAAGGCTAGAAAGAGGCTACCTTTCTACAGAAGCAGTTTTTTTCAAACAATATTTAATTTCTGAATTTTTGTGATTCAATATTGTTTACATCAATATTATGTCATTGATCCTACATGTTAGTACTGGTGGACATTTAATGCCTCTTACCTAGCTCATTCTCCACCTCTTTAGAATCTTTTGGCAGTGTGTTTTCTGGTGTAGGAGCTTAGGGCCAGATGTAGGAACCGTTCTGCATGGCGCAAACTGCGAAATTCGCAGTTTGCGCCATGCAAAACGGGCATTGCGATGCACATTACCATTTTGCGAGTCGGTACCGACTCGCAAAATGGGAATGTGACTCGCAAATAGGAAGAGGTGTTCCCTTCCTATTTGCGATTCGCACCGCGATGCAGAATTGCTTTGTGACCGTGAACGCGGTCGCAAACCAATTCGCAGTTAGCACCCATGTGAAGTGGGTGCTAACTCAGTCGCCAAAAATATTTTTTCAGAGCAGGCAGAGGTCCAATAAACAGAGTATAAATATGCCGCAGAGTATAAATATGCCCCTGAATATGTCGTTAAGGCCATAGAGTCATTTTTTGCACGGGAACGCCTACCTTGCATCTCATTAAGGCAAGGTAGGTCTCCACTTTCAAAAAATGACTTTAACTCCATAAATTCGGCGCTAGAGGGGTCTAGCACCAAAGTATAATTATGGAGTTAGTTTTGCACAGAATTAGAGCAAAACAAAATGACACTAATTCGGTGCAAACAGAGTATAAATATGCCGCAGAGTATAACTCTGCCCCTAAATATGGTGTTAAGGCCATAGAGTCATTTTTTGCACGGGAACGCCTACCTTGCATCTCATTAAGGCAAGGTAGGTCTCCACTTTCAAAAAATGACTTTAACTCCATAAATTTGGCGCTAGAGGGGTCTAGCACCAAAGTATAAATCTGGAGTTAGTTTTGCAGCGAATCAGAGTAAAAAAATATGACACTAACTCGGCGCAAAGAGAGTATAAATATGCCCCTTGGTGTTTCCCTATTCTTTACCTCGCCCCTATTAAAAGTCTGATTGGCATGATTTTGTAACAGCTTCGTGTGATGCTGCACGTATAACGGCACCATGATTTTCTTGAAATTAGCTGTTTTCGTCTTCTACACACACCGTCAACAGCTAGGTAGTCATTGGTCGTCTAGAGGGCTTTGCTTGCACCCTTGCAATCACTCCTAGAGCCTCTTTTTCTAGGCCAGTAAGGGAAGGGCTCAGATTGCTCCACGCCTTGATTATACTCAACCTCTTTGCAGCTCAATAATCCCCCCATCTCCTCCATGTTCATCCCCTATGGTTGGTGGGATGCATGCCAGAGTGGCAATTGTAACACCCGTTCCCTTTGGCCTAACTGAAGTTCAAGGTTTTGATAGACAACTTCCATTGTCATCTGGCTGTCTGGAGGGTCTTCCAAATCTCCTCAATGTAGGGAGCGCCTCTTCCACCCAGCCACTACTTCGATATGTAGAAAAGAACTGTGTTTTCCTTCTGCACAGATGCAGGGATTCCTTTTCACACCAATGAAACAGCGAAGAAGCAGTCAAGTGAGGTATATAGCCTCTGCTCTGCCCACTTCCTAAAATCCCTGGGTGGAGGGTGCAGTTCCCTCCTCTCTGCCTTGGGCTCACCTCCACATGTTTAGATGCATAAACAACTTTAGTACGAAGGAAACTGTTCAAAAGGTTTGATTGGATACACATACCTTGTTTTTTATTTTCTTTCAATCGCTCACCGCGTTCTCCTGAGTGCCTTCCCATTTCTTCACTTCGATAGAAAAGTGCATTAATCTTTTCCAAGTGATACGCCATCTTTTTTTCTAACAATATATGCTTCTATAAGAGAACAAGAAAGGCATGCATTTGTAAAATTGGATAATATATTAATATGTGAAAAAGAAAACGTATTTACATTTAACATTGATTCTCAGTCATTGGTGCCCTTGCTGAATTCATGAACATTTAGGCACTCATTCATTATACGTTCCCTGTAAACTCCGAATTGAAATATCGGGGACGGAATTAACAGTTCTGGCGCGAACATCACTGTGAGGTAACAGCGATTATGACCCAAAGTCCCCAGAATGGGAAATAATTTGCGGACCCAAATTCAACAAGTCGTTTACCACAGGTTTCCCCCAATTCCGGGAATTTCAACACAGATACTTACTGTAAAGAAATGGCTCCCTGTTGCAGTTACCCCCCACTTTTTGCCTGATACTGATGCTGACTTGACTGAGAAGTGTGCTGGGACCCTGCTAACCAGGCCCCAGCACCAGTGTTCTTTCACCTAAAATGTACCATTGATTCCACAATTGGCACACCCTGGCATCCAGATAATTCCCTTGTAACTGGTACCTCTGGTACCAAGGGCCCTGATGCCAGGGAAGGTCTCTAAGGGCTGCAGCAGGTATTATGCCACCCTAGAGACCCCTCACTCAGCACAGACACACTGCTTACCAGCTTGTGTGTGCTAGTGAGAACAAAATGAGTAAGTCGACATGGCACTCCCCTCAGGGTGCCATGCCAGCCTCTCACTGCCTATGCAGTATAGGTAAGACACCCCTCTAGCAGGCCTTACAGCCCTAAGGCAGGGTGCACTATACCATAGGTGAGGGTACCAGTGCATGAGCACTGTGCCCCTACAGTGTCTAAGCAAAACCTTAGACATTGTAAGTGCAGGGTAGCCATAAGAGTATATGGTCTGGGAGTCTGTTTTACACGAACTCCACAGCACCATAATGGCTACACTGAAAACTGGGAAGTTTGGTATCAAACTTCTCAGCACAATAAATGCACACTGATGCCAGTGTACATTTTATTGTAAAATACACCACAGAGGGCACCTTAGAGGTGCCCCCTGAAACTTAACCGACCATCTGTGTAGGCTGACTGGTTCCAGCAGCCTGCCACACTAGAGACATGTTGCTGGCCCCATGAGGAGAGTGCCTTTGTCACTCTGAGGCCAGTAACAAAGCCTGCACTGGGTGGAGATGCTAACACCTCCCCCAGGCAGGAGCTGTAACACCTGGCGGTGAGCCTCAAAGGCTCACCCCTTTGTCACAGCACCGCAGGACACTCCAGCTAGTGGAGTTGCCCGCCCCCTCCGGCCCCGGCCCCCACTTTTGGCGGCAAGGCCGGAGAAAATAATGAGAATAACAAGGAGGAGTCACTGGCCAGTCAGGACAGCCCCTAAGGTGTCCTGAGCTGAGGTGACTCTAACTTTTAGAAATCCTCCATCTTGCAGATGGAGGATTCCCCCAATAGGATTAGGGATGTGACCCCCTCCCCTTGGGAGGAGGCACAAAGAGGGTGTACTCACCCTCAGGGCTAGTAGCCATTGGCTACTAACCCCCCAGACCTAAACACGCCCTTAAATTTAGTATTTAAGGGCTCCCCTGAACCTAAAGATTTAGATTCCTGCAACAACAAGAAGAAGGACTGCCTAGCTGAAAACCCCTGCAGAGGAAGACCAGAAGACAACAACTGCCTTGGCTCCAGAAACTCACCGGCCTGTCTCCTGCCTTCCAAAGAACTCTGCTCCAGCGACGCCTTCCAAAGGGACCAGCGACCTCTGAATCCTCTGAGGACTGCCCTGCTTCGACGACGACAAGAAACTCCCGAGGACAGCGGACCTGCTCCAAAAAGACTGCAACTTTATCCAAAGAAGCAGCTTTAAAGAACCCTGCAATCTCCCCGCAAGAAGCGTGAGACTTGCAACACTGCACCCGGCGACCCCGACTCGGCTGGTGGAGAACCAACACCTCAGGGAGGACCCCCGGACTACTCTACGACTGTGAGTACCAAAACCTGTCCCCCCTGAGCCCCCACAGCGCCGCCTGCAGAGGGAATCCCGAGGCTTCCCCTGACCGCGACTCTCTGAAACCTAAGTCCCGACGCCTGGAAAAGACCCTGCACCCGCAGCCCCCAGGACCTGAAGGACCGGACTTTCACTGCAGAAGTGACCCCCAGGAGTCCCTCTCCCTTGCCCAAGTGGAGGTTTCCCCGAGGAAGCCCCCCCTTGCCTGCCTGCAGCGCTGAAGAGATCCCTTGATCTCTCATTGACTTCCATTGCGAACCCGACGCTTGTTCTAACACTGCACCCGGCCGCCCCCGCGCCGCTGAGGGTGAAATTTCTGTGTGGGCTTGTGTCCCCCTCGGTGCCCTACAAAACCCCCCTGGTCTGCCCTCCGAAGACGCGGGTACTTACCTGCAAGCAGACCGGAACTGGGGCACCCCCCTCTCTCCATTGAAGCCTATGCGTTTTGGGCACCACTTTGAACTCTGCACCTGACCGGCCCTGAGCTGCTGGTGTGGTAACTTTGGGGTTGCTCTGAACCCCCAACGGTGGGCTACCTTGGACCAAGAACTGAACCCTGTAAGTGTCGTACTTACCTGGTAAAACTAACAAAAACTTACCTCCCCCAGGAACTGTGAAAATTGCCCACTTTTGAAATAGCTATTTGTGAATAACTTGAAAAGTATACATGCAATTGAAATGATTCAAAGTTCCTAATGTACTTACCTGCAATACCTTTCAAACAAGATATTACATGTTAAATTTGAACCTGTGGTTCTTAAAATAAACTAAGAAAAGATATTTTTCTATACAAAACCTATTGGCTGGATTTGTCTCTGAGTGTGTGTACCTCATTTATTGTCTATGTGTATGTACAACAAATGCTTAACACTACTCCTTGGATAAGCCTACTGCTCGACCACACTACCACAAAATAGAGCATTAGTATTATCTCTTTTTACCACTATTTTACCTCTAAGGGGAACCCTTGGACTCTGTGCATGCTATTCCTTACTTTGAAATAGCACATACAGAGCCAACTTCCTACACTTACCACTTGCTGTAATTAGTTGGTAAATATGTCGGGGGCAGTCTATGTAAGCAGGAGCTGGGTCCGGGTTGGAAAGGACCTTTGAGAGCTGTAGAGGCTTGGAGTCTTTGGGAGAAGTATTTTCTGTTCCCACAATAGGAATGTAGGGGACACGTGGGGGCTGGAAGACCCTATGTTCGCAGCCCCTGTGACTCTGCACCTGGGCTTTACAATAGATTAAACTTGGCCTGGTATTTCTAGACTGTGATAAAAGGCCCCTTTTGACATGGTTAGGCCCCACTTTTTGCCTGATATACGATGTAGCCTAGAAATTGAAGTGCCCAGGGCCCCTGCTAACCAGGTTCCCTGGGCCGGAGCTCTTTCCCTAAAACTGTTGTGATGCATTGGCACAATTGGATACACCTTTAGCTACCACTATAAGTCCCTAATAAAAGGTACTTGGGTACCCAGGGCATAGGGTATTTATTGAGGGTAGGCCCATGGGGGCAGTAGCACTGATTGTGCCACCCTCTAGTGGCATGCATCCAGATGCTCCCAGCACTGTCATTGCAGGCTGAGTGTCCTGGTGTAAACCTAAAACACAAACTCAACTTGGCACACTGCCTGTGTGCTCTGTCCACCATACACTGTACATACTTTGGGTAAGACACCCCTCTGGTAGGCCTTTCAGCCCTAAGACAGGGTGCAGCATATCATATGTGAGGGCATAGCTGTATGAGCAATATGCCCCCACTGTGTCCTTGTCACACCTAGGACATAGTGAGGGAACAGAGCAGCCATTTTTAAGACATATGCTGGACATTGGTCAACACGAGTTTCCCAGCTGCATCATTGCCACTCTGAACCCTGGTTTGTTTGGTATAAAACTACTCAGAATGATAAATCCAAACTGGTACCAGTATTGGATTTATCCCAAAATGTACCCAGGGGTCACCTTAGAGGTGCCCCTTGCAAAAGCTAACTGGCATGATTGCTGACTGGTTCTATCCAGCCTGCCAACTCCAGACATCCAATCGACAAACCTTGGGGGAGAGATCCGTCTCGCTGGTTTGTAGAACAATGCCCTTCATGGGTGGGGGTGCTAACACTCCCTCCCTCAGAAATGTGCACTGCCCTGGCGGTGAGCTTCAGAGGGCTTAAAGCCTTTGGAACTCAACCCCCAGGCCTGCTGCTTGCAGCAGATGGTCACCCCCTTTGCAAAACCCCCACGTCTGGCGGGAGCAAAGGCGGGAAACTACACAAAGGATAGGAGGAGTGGCCCTACCTGGCATGCACCACCCCTAAGGTGTTGCCTGCGAGATGGACACTCCATTTCCTTTTCCTCCATCCTAGATGGGAGGAAAATAGCCAATTAGGGATAGGGAAGTGACCCTTCCCACAGGAAGTGGCCACTGTAGTGGATGTAGCCACCCAAAGGTAGGTGTCTGTAGGAAAGTACCATCTTGCCTGGCATGTTACCCCCATATTTCACTGTATATATGTTATTTTAGTGTATGTGTCACTGGGACCCTGCCAGCCAGGGCCCCAGTGCTAATAAGTGTGCCCGGTATATTTTCCCTGTGTGATGACTGTCTCACTGAGGCTCTGCTAATCAGAACCTCAGTGGTTATGTTCTCTCTGCTTTTCAAATTGTCACTAACAGGCTAGTGACCAATTTCACCAATTCACATTGGCATACTGGAACACCCTTATAATTCCCTAGTATATGGTACTGAGGTACCCAGGGTATTGGGGTTCCAGGAGATCCCTATGGGCTGCAGCATTTCTTTTGCCACCCATAGG